>NW_013530472.1:4994437-5128677 GCF_000836235.2 Papilio xuthus
ATTTCATATTGATAAAGGGTTATTGACGATAACATAATAGCTTTTTTTTTAAATATAGCAATATTTGTAGGTCATCGGTTACAAAATTGCCCCAGAAGGTGTAAAATTTTTAAGTTTTTAAAAAATGCAATTTATTTTTTTTTAATACCCAGAGGGGAATTTTTATTTAATTTTTCTGGTGACCCTTGTGACCACCCCTTTCATCCCCCTTCCTATGTATGTAACGCTTTGGGACACCCTCTATACAAATATTGCTTTTATATTGGTATAAAATATAATTTAGTAGCATCAGCAAATTAGGATCCTCTGCGAGATAGCAAAGTCATAAAAGTAATGTTTATATCTCGCCATATGTTCCAAATGTTTTATGCAGACCGTACATTTTGGTAGCGGGTAATACCGTAATTTATCTGAAATTAACTTAAGGTTTAGTTCTTCTTCTAATGCCTCTCCATTACTGGAGGTTGGCCGTCAGCTCAGCGAACCCTTTCCAGTCCTGTGACAAGCGAAAAAGTTGTTCAACGCTGGCAATAAGGTTTAGTTACCAGAGGTTTTTAAAATAGCTTTTATTATGTGATTATTATGTTACTAACGATCGCCCTAGACTTTGTCAGCTCAGAATTAAAAGAAAAGTAGTCTACGCATGAGCTTCACGTCAATGTCCCTTTAAAATTGATCCAGCAGTTCCAGAGGTGACCCAGAATATTCCCGACCTTGCAGAAAAACTGACAAAACATTCAAAAATTGGTTTTTCGTTATCGGCAACGAAAATACGTTTTTTTTTTCGATTTCATACACGACACTCCAATTTTATTATAACATAGTTAAAAGTTTTTTTTTTAATGTATTTATCCAAAACACTATAACCGCATAAAAGAAATAATGTGTAAGGATATGATTGCAAAAATAATACGGTAGCAATCGACTATCTTGCTGGGGTTTTTCCATACGTTGTATAGGAAATGAAACATTATGCAAGACTTCCTTAACTATATAAGATTATATATAATGCCGTGTATAACGTATATAGTTTTAAGAACAAATGTTGATATAATTACATAAATATATATACATAGAAATATATAACAAATTATGTTATAGTCTTATCAATCAAGAATACACTAAACTACATTTAATAAATATAAAATATTTAAACCCCGATAACCCAGAAGCCCAAAAGATCCAAATTCTCATTCCATATAAATATTCAATATTAGATTCGATTCCGCAGACAGAAGAGTGTTTTAGTGCAAAAAGCATGAACATTAATGAGATGAATGATAATTTAAATTATAAACAGAAACTACAAATTAATATGACGTTAAATTATAAAAAAAATAAATAAATAATAAGCAGACAAATAAAACAAAATATATATAAACAGTAACTTATAAGAATATGCTAAATAAAAAAAATATTTAAAAGCTTTTTAAAAATAAATTCATAAATGTTAGTATGTAAATGGTACCCTGGATGATTTTAGTTTTTTAATTATCATTTTGAAATGATAAACCCTTTAATAGTACTAGAGCCAACACACCTTTTTATTAACGATAGAATTTGATTTTAATTATTCATTAAATGATGCTCACTCAATTTAATTTTACAACTTATTTTATCGACAGATAAATAAAAGTAACAAAATGGTTATTCCAATTGTCAATTCTCACATAAAATGAATTTTATTTTTAAACAGTACATTAGAAAACATGCTAATATATTCACAGAACTCTATTCTGTTCTCTGTTGCTTTTATTTCAAGGTGTGTCGACTCTAGGATACCCAACTAAATAACCCAAACCACATCATGTCCCATGGATAAAAATGATACAAGCAATCGTGCCATTTACCTGCAGAACACTCTTTCTGTCCACGGTACCGGGGTACTTGGGAGTCGTTTTGACAATTTGGACGAAATTCTCAGGCACGTCGACAGCCACCTCCCTTCCTAAGAGCACTGGAGTCGTATCAAATCCCGGCGGCAGCTTGTACGACGCGTACACAGCCTCTCGGATGAGTACAGAGTCCGTCCGAGCGGAGTACGTCACCCCCTCTCTACAATCTATCAAGGAATCTTGTCCGTTAGATATAAGAAGTTGGATCTTGTGGTCGCTTAGGTTGTGTGTAGTGTTGGACGCGACTGACTCCGATTCGGAGATGAGGTCGCACTTTGCCGTCTCCAAGGAAGCTTTGCTTTGCTTGCTGCTGTAACTGATTGAGCTATCGCTTTGTGGGAGGGAGAGAAGTTCAATGGTTGTGTTTTTGAAGCTGCCGGATGCATCAGAGGCTGGTGGCGAGGTATGGGAGGTGTCTGAGGTGTCGGAGACGTCGCTGTCTCGCGCTGCGCTGCGGTTGCTGGAGAGCAAGGGCTGGTGGTCGCAGGCACGGGTGTGTACCTGCGGGGGACGCGGTGGCGGGTACCGGGGCGGGGTTTTGCTGCGCGCTATGAAGTTCTCCGGCACGTCCACCGGCATCTCGCGGTGCGGACCTGGAAACAACAGACAGACTTAATTAATACATGTTGCATATATGTATTAAAGACTTACGTTAATAATATTTGGCTTTTATAATTTCAATAGAATAGATGTTGAATAATATATGAAAGCAACTAAATAGATTTAAATGTTTTTACTACGCCAATTTCGTATGTTTATATCTGATGTTTATACACGTATTATAACATCTTGGATTGAATTCAAAGGTTTAAAAAATCGTAAGGAATAGAGTCTCAAGTATCTTAAACAAATTGTCGATAGCTATTTAAAAATGAGGGATCAATAGCCATGGATTGTATTAATAGCATTGGGCCGAAATAGGTCCGTTGACCCAAATAAAATGTTCCATAATAGGGCGCTGGATGAGCGGGCAATTAACTTTGAGGCGGGAGTGGGGAGGGACTGAGCCTGGCCAGGGTAATGACAAAGAAATTACTGTTAATGTAAACCAACTAACAGCTGTTTTCAAGTAGGTTTTAATGAATTTTAAATGTGTATATGGACATACCAATATACAAAAAATCTTCTGTAAGGCTAATAAATACTTTATTTTCCAAAGTTATTTTGTACGAAGTTCATTGTTCATAAATCTTAGTTTTAAAGGAGTTCCTATAACATTAAAATAACATCAACGTTAGTGATTTTATTCCCGATGTTTTGATAAACTGTAACTGTTGTTAACAAGTGCAGTAATACAAGGTAATCCGTCTTGCTAATCGTACCAATGGATTATAAATAGACGGTCAAATGTATTACAACAGTTTTTCTGCTTCTGCAATAATTGGTTTTTGTACACTCGCCGTACCAAGCGCTTCCTGTGTTGGTTTTTGTTTCATTGTTGTGAGAAGGCCATCTCTCGGTTTGGAAATGTCTGTCTGTCGCGCGTGACGATCTCATAAACAAATATAAACATTTTGTTATTCAAAAATAATAAGACCTAACTATATACCGTGTGGCATTATGGGGTAGAATAGGAATGACAATTAACAGTTCAGTTGATAAGGATACAGGAAAAATGTGTAAATACAGTACTTTAGTCAATCGAGTTAAAATTATATTTGTATAAAACCGATTCGAATTATTTATAACTTATCTTAGGCTCGACGCAGACGGGCCACCATTACGTGTGGCCGATAACGGCTACTTGCTAAATTAACAAAATGTATGAAAAATCATATGAACTGGTTGTCACTGGCCCTTTTGTCTCGGTTTTTACGTGTCCAGAAAATATAAGGATGCCGTTAAGATTGTTATAACAGTTACAATCAAAATTTTAACAAAGACATGTTTGTTTCGTGAGAAGTTTTACTTTGTTAAGGAAATAAACGAAATGCTAATTGCTATACGTCATGTTAATAATATAACATCGCTAGATCGTATGATGTTAATTTAAATAACAGTATTATACTTCAACTGTTTACAGAACTTTGTTTATAGAAACAATATCTAATCGAAATTACGCGTTTTGTTGTCTAAGAGTTAAACGACGCTGCTGAAACTCTTGTATTAAAACTGACAGATGTCTCTGTTATTTCAAAGAGAGTGAGAGGGATGAAGATATGTTTTTGGACCGACTAGCCTCTGCCTTGAAGAGGCACTGCGCAGAGGGCGCTTAACATAAACCTCGTTTATGTGTAACTAAGCTCTAGGGCTCAGGAGCCTCGGCTAGGGCTGTTTCTTCGATAATATAATCGAATAGAGGTTTTGCTATACAAGTATTTTTCAGTGGAAACAGTAATATGAGGTGGTTTAGTGTGTGATACAGACCGGTGTCGGAGGTGAGAGAGAGCATGGTGAGCATCTCGAGGTCGTCATCCGGCGGCGGGCGCTTCTCCTCCTCGCCGCCCAGCACGACAATGCTGGAGCCGGAGCGCCGTCGCGCCCTGGAACACAACGCATCATTCCTTCAAATGTTTGTTACAACTTTATATACTCACCCACTATACACAGTGACAAATCAAAATTGAAAACATTGTAGAATGCACAAGTCTAGAACTGGATAAGTGAGATACCTTCATAAGCGAGAGTCATTGTCTGGTCCGGACGGACGACCTCTATAAGTGAGAAACTCGAGATCCAGAGAATCTTCTATAAGCGAGAAAATCACGGTCCCTTGAACTCTAGTTTATTTAGATTGGTCTGTTAAAGCATATAGATTGGTATATAACTAAGATTTATATATTTCTTCAAGATTGTAGCATATAAAAAGAGGTTCACGGTCGATTGCAGACGGCAGCGGAAGTTGTTACTAGCGATCTGAATCGCTGCCCACCCCTCCTAGCTCCCCTTACATTTGTAAGAAAAACAGTATATGAATACAAATACACGTACAAGTAGATACGTTCTAAGTTTATATGTCTAATAGAAAGTTGAATATGGTAAAGACTACTTCATTTATCACATAATATTTATGGTCAGTTTTTTTTAATTCCACATATTAAAGTAATTTTTTGTACTAATAATTTCACAGTATTATCGTAGCTATTAAGTTTAATTTTTTGAAGCAATCTAAGAGCTAAAAATTTGTAAAATAAAATTAATACCAAAAATCTATGTCGTAGTGCGACTAAATAACAACCAGTCGACACTTTACTTATGTAAAGCACAATAAAATTCTCAATAAAAGATATTTAAAATCAATAGGGTATTATTATAGCTATAAGTAAAGAGTTACATCTCATGAGATGTAACTTTTTTCGTCTGTTAAATAAATACAAAGCAAACTGCTAGCACGCGAATGATACACGCTTATGTAACGGCAATTGTAATTACAAATAATGTATGGTTTTTGTACATGCTATATGCCTCGCGTGCGTTGTATTGTAACATCTCTTGTATAATACATTAGGAATAGATTGTCGGGTTTTTTTTAAACATCATAAGGTGGCAAACGAGCGAGCGGCCACCTGAAATCGCTGAAATAGCGAAGTGACTGTTGCCCATAGACATACGCTATTGCATATGCGTTGTCTACCTTTAATAAACGGGACGAGGATGCACAGAAATAAAATATTTTCCCTTCCCATGCATCCTCTCATCCGGAAAGTCCACTTCCACTTATCATCCTTTCCTTATAAGAAAAAGGGTGGAAAGGGAAAGAGGACTAAATTAGGCCACCAGGACATTTACACACACTCATCAGACGAAACGCGGAATAGCTTCCACTTGACGCCTGTCTTCTGTGTGGTCGTGGTATTTCACCGGGCGAGCCGGGCCAATTCGTGCGAAGATGTCAAGTAAAATATATATATATATATATCCCCTGTCTTGTTACAGATATAGCGGTTAATTTTTTGTTTAAAAACTTTTTTTTTAAATATATTCATCGAATTACTCCTCCAAATTTGGTGAGAATAAATGTCTGATTATTTACCCCGAGATTCGGCAGAGATATTTTGTAACAAAACGAATGATTATTCAGACTAATCCAACAGCACGAGGCTTACTTTTATTACACACCCAATGCTGGGAAAGTACTACAATAAAGTATACGGAGACTAACCTAGTCCCGAATAAATTATATGATTTATTAATTAAATTAAAATGAATGTAACAAATAGAAGGAAATATCGAATATCAAGACAAAATATGTGACGTTTACTTTTTGGAAATTAAAAACATTGTTCGACTCTTAACTCAATAGTTTTTCCGATAAAACATCAATTAAAAAAAATATTTAACAAAAATAGATCAGCAAATTAAAAAATTACATTCTTTCTTTATACTTCCTTAAGATTTTCCTCCTTTTTATATTTAAAACAATATTTTTTATGTCCTCATTCTATTCAAACTTGTGGTCACCCTAACATTTACATTTAGGACATTTTGGGGATCAAGCGCTCGCAGTCAAATGTAAAATTCATTCTGACGCAACTACCGTACGATATCCCGGTTAAATTACCAACAGGAATACGAAGAAAGAAAAAAGAAAGAAAGAAAGAAAAACTTTAAATGATTGCGAATAATAAAATCTTACTAATATTATAAATGCGAATGTTTAGATAAATGGTCTTTGTTTGAAGATATCTCCAAAACTGAACGCATCACGATGAAATTTGGCATTCATATAGAACATAGTCTGGAAGAACACATAGGCTACTTGTTAAGTTTGTTTCGTTGCCGCGCGGACGGAGTCGCGGGCGACAGCTAGTAGTATATCTATAAAAATGAGTATTTTCCTTTGTATCGAAAACCATCAATGTAGTTTTTATATCTATGCGATTAAAATTAACTAGTAATTAAGATCACAGCTCCGTAATGTGGCTTCTACATTTTAGAGAATCCTCTCCAAATTTGTGCCATAATGTACAATGTCCCGACTGGAGCGGAACGAATGGAGTTACGAACAATAGTATTTTACATCAGAGCATGTACACAATAAATCGATTGGTGACGTCACAATGCAATGACTCGGTCAGGTTTGTGGTTGCTTCAGACGATTTTATTAACGTCCATTCACAATATGGGTTACCACTAAAAGTATGTTATCTCGCTCATTCCCTTCTGACAAGTTGAGACAACAATATGTTGATCTGATTTTTAAGGTTTAAAATCGTGAATCATACGGTTGAATAATTACATTTAAATTACGTTTTAGATATGAAACGAAATAAAAGAAATATTATATCTGCTTGCAGTTGCAGAACTTAAAAAACTTTTACTTGCTTGCTTTTACTGATATTATTTTTAAGTAAATTCCACATTTCAGTCATCTGTCGTGTTCAGAGGCCCTAAATTTTCGATCGCCACGCCATCTATCCTTTCCGATAGTCATCTGGGTCAAAATTAAATTTTATGCTTCATTTGATTTCCTATCAATCTGCTTTCTCTTCAAATGAAATAGTAAATGATTGTGGTCAAAAATAATTTAAAAATCAAAATAACTGGCCACATTCCAAACTAGTTTGAATAAATTTGATATTAGCTATAAATTTAATCCCGCGCGGACGGAGTCGCGGGCGACAGATAGTTATGTATATAATATTTCAGCTGTTATTCAGAGTTGAATTATTATCAATTAATATAATCACTTTTGCAGTCGAAATAATTATAATGACGTTCAGATAAAAACCAACACAATCACTAAAGTGTATGATAAATTTATCAAATTTTTTACATTATCATGTACACCGGTGTTATCTACGCAAACCGTGACTAATATAACATAGTTTAATAATAATAGATAAAGGATTAAGACGAAACTTTTACAAACTTTGACAGAATTTAGTTAATAATTTATATAGCTTGTTTTTGGCACATCTTTCCTATTTGATGTTCTTTGTGTGAGGTAATGAAGGCTTCTTTTTCTTAACAATGAATTATTTAAACCTTATATCTTTGTATTATATTGATCTTTTTTAATACATTTATTTAAAAACACTATACCATATACCTGATACAAAGACGTAGCGAACAGCTAAACAATTCTCTGCCGCACTCACGGTTGTTTACTGATTATTTAAGTACTAATTCTTAACAGTTCTATGTAACTATTAGGAGACTGAAATCGCTTCCGCTTATGACATGGGCAGTGTATCGGAAGTCCACACCCGTTTTGAATAGTCTACCTGTGCGACTGGTGACAGGTGCGGCGGGCGCAGGTAGTGCTTTGTGCCCGACCCATTTCTTGTGCTTTGTGCCTTTATCCTATTTAAATTATTGAATATACTCCCGGGGGTTTAGCACGAATAATTGCGTAAAAGTATTTGTAACGTCATCAAAATTAAGACTAACTACAGATTAACAGTCTAAATGCATTCAAAGACGTTAATAAGTCCACAATAATCTACACTAAGTGTCTTCTTTAGTATCCAATTAACAACACTAGTAATCTGCGTAGCAGTTAAAGTACAAAGTTTTCTAAAACTGTCTTCAAAATAAAAGTTCTATTATTCTTACTAATCGTGGGTTTCTTAGACCGAAATCGTTAAAATTATACTGTTGTCTTTTCTTTGTCAAAGGTAACATGGATGACGATATGTTTTATGCAGAGATTTTTGTCTCAGAAAACAACACGGTAAGTTAATTAATGTAATCATAAAAAACCTGCTAACATTATGCTAGTGTTTTACATTATTTTTACTATTGAAATATATATATATATATATATAAAAGAAATTCGTTTTAGTTACACTATTTATAACTTAAGAACAGCTTTACCGATATGGCTGAAAATTGGTTAGGTGGCTTAGAGCCAGGAGACGAATATAGGATACAATTTATAATATTTTTTTTTTCGAATTTATACCTTGAAGAGCTGCTTTTTATTTAACTTACTAATATTATGCGAATGTTTAGATGGATGTGATGTGGATGGGTGGGCTACACTAATTAAGTTTTTTTGTATATCCACGCGGACGGAGTCGCGGGCGACAACTAGTATATCTACAAAATGTTATAACTAAAATACCAGTGCTGTTTCAACAGCTGGCGCGATATGTTATTCGATAGGCTGGACATATTGTATCAGTACGTTACGTGTATAACATATCAATTGAGTATATGTTATTTAGCAAGCACATATCGTATATTTATAGCATTCTGTCAACTTATTAGTCTGTAATGCATATTAAATCAGATATTTTTAAGAGTGCTTAAATTATTCGATCGCTTTTTAAAT
This sequence comes from Papilio xuthus, assembly GCF_000836235.2. Lineage (NCBI taxonomy): Eukaryota > Metazoa > Arthropoda > Insecta > Lepidoptera > Papilionidae > Papilio > Papilio xuthus. Next base: position 5,003,552 of record NW_013530472.1, read on the forward strand.
AAAAGACCATGTTTTTTTACAATTGCGTTCGGTTAATTTCAAAAACAAATGGATTAAGGTAAGTGAAATTACAGCGGACAAGTAAAAAGAGTTTTATGTCGAATACTAGCTGTCGGCCCTCCGTCCGCGCGGAATGAAACAAAAACTTAATAGCCTATGTGCTCTTCCAAACTACATTTGTTCTACATCTCTGTCAAATTTCAGCGAGATCCATGCTGCCGTTTGGTAGGCACCTTCAAACAAACCTCCACCCATCCATCCAAACATTCGCATTTATAATATTAGTAGGAACTAAGATAAGCATGATTTCAGTCGTAAATTATATTAGTAAAAGGTGACCAGAATCCTTTTAACAAACGCCTAGTGAAGGCCTCTAACTGTAGACTCGACCTGACTAGTGTCTTGACCCGGATACGTCTGCGCAAACTCAAGAAACCTCACGTGTAATCCTGTTTGTTTATTTTTAATTCTTGCCAACTCACATTTTCTTAATTAAGTTAATTGACTTACACCACTAAATGTCAGGACGTTCGGACATTCGGTTTTTGCAAAATATATGAGTTACGTAGACAACTAGAAACATCTATGTTTTCAGGTCATAGTGAGTGATCGGATCGGTTCTTGATGTCATTATCGTCTTAAGCTAAGGATCATTGATAGACGTCATTGTTTAGGTCGTTAAAAGGGCTAAAGAGTCACTGATCGTCAATTGTCTTTAGCCGCCAGTCTTCTGAGCGCCTAGTACGAATCGTAAAAACTATTTCATACCGAAATCAACGTGATTTTTATAAAATCTTCTGCACCTCATCGAGTGTACATCATATTTCATACAAATTTCGACATATTTTATATATGACGTTACTAAATGTCGCATATATTCGTGATAGGACCTATACATTTATTTCGGTTTTCGGACTTGACACAACTACGACAAGTCTCGCTCCGCTCGTCTCGATTCACAAAACAAACGGCCGCATCCGCTTCCCCGAGCACAATGCGCATTGTACGACTCTGTTTGGACTTCTCACCCCTCTGCCCCCCACTACCTACAATGTTTGGACATATAGTTACTCTTACCAACATCATTAGCCGTTCCCTTGAGAGTTTTACATAGGATTTGTTTTATAACCTTTGTAACTTACCAGAGGAAATCTCTTGTAAACTCTACGAAAACTTGTCTCTTAATTATGATAGAGATGTTTTATTTAATACATACTGTCGCCCGCAGCTTCGTCCGCGCGGAATTAAAATAAAACATTATATATAGCCTGTGTTCTTACAGGTTATGTTCTACATCTATGCCTTTCAACAAGATTCATGTAGCCGTTCTGGAGATAATTTCTAAAAAACATCCATCTTATCATTCGCGTTTATAATATTAGGAAAGAAGTAAGATATATTTTGTTAATTAAATAGAGCAATTTATTTAAATTAAAATATCAATGTTGTAGCTAATCTAACAAAGAATACGTTTTGATATTGTGGAATATATCAAAATAGAAACATCAATGGGCACGTATTATATTTAATCTATTACATTGATCTATTATAATCTCACGTTTTATTAACGCTACACCTTCGTGTACGTTCGTAAAGATTCAAGTACAATGATATATATGTGTACCTTACTTGACATCCATACTTACATATTAAAAAAATTGAGTGTCATATCGAAAAAAATGTCACATTTCGTATCTGTCTTTGGCGCTAGAAAACGCGGGAGCCAATCCCAGTGCAAGTTTTAGCTCCCTGGCTTTTGAGCCACAAGTACATGACGTATTTGCGTTGCTGATAACGAAATATAATTTAAAAAAAATTGTCTGTCTGTCTGTCAAAACTAAAAAGACATAAACAGCAGTTTGAAGCAAGTATAGTAAAATCTATTAAGGTATCAACATTAAAAAACTAGACGTTAAAACAAAATTTAAAAAGCCGAGCTGAATTTTATACGTAATAAAATTTTATCATTTTTCCGTCGGAACATAACTCAAAGCAAACACTATTTTTGTAAGTGCACAACAGGTAAATCCAGTTTAAACCGGAAACACGTCGGCGCTTTGATGACGTAGACGAGGGAGTGAGACGGAGAGTGTTGCCGTCTCACAGGTAATCAGCTGATCGTTAGTTACTGGGAAAATGTAACGTTAATTGTTGAATTTGAAATATATAAAAGAAATTAGTTTCAAGGTTAAATTAATAAATCAATGTAAGTATTTTTTTAGACTTTAATAAATATTTGGTAAGATTCTAATAATTATTTATTTAATGTTTTATTTACTTAAATATTCAAAATCGGTCATATTTATTAGAAACATTTCTTTTGTCACTCTAACAAAAATAATAAAGTTAAGATAAGTAAATATTATAGTGAAAAAACACGTTTATCGTATGTTAAGGTACAACATGTGTAAAAAAAACAAGTTGATGTAAATTTCTTTCGCTTCCAGAGAAAGTATCAGTGTCTGCGCGTGGCCACACCGTGTGGGAATTCGAAAGTGCTATTCGTTCTATGTCAATTGATATCACCTGCTTTTAACATAAATATTACCTCTACACTAGCCGTCACTCGCGACTCTGTCCGCGCGTAATAAAAAAACACCAAGCAAATAAATAGCCTTCCAGACTATGTTCTACATCTATGACAAATTTCTTAGAGATCAGTTGAGCCGTTCTAGAGATACCTTCTAACATCCATCTATCCATCCATCCAAACATTTGTAAGGATTAGGATAAACAGCACTCAAAGTACTTCCGAAACCATTCAAATTAGAAGAAAATATATTCCCTTTAGAAGTAGTTACAACTACTCAAAAGGCAAGGCTTTTTCTTATCAAATTCAAAGCTTTTTAATCCTCAATTTTTTCAGCAGTTAATTATTTTATAACCATTCAGCGTTTGTTATTAAAAGTAAAGTAAAATTTGACTTCACTTCAAAACTTCTCCTAAAAGTGCTATGTATAAAAAATTCTTGACTACTCTTTACTTTAGGTCTTTTAAGAGACCGTGTTTACGTTTAAATTTTATGTAATAGACGTTGACACGATCTTAAATCTTACTCATCTTACTAATATTATAAATGCGAATGTTTAAATGGATGGATGGATTTTTGAAGGTGGTATCTCCGGAACGGATTAACGTATCGCGCTGAAAATTGGCATATATATAAAACATAGTCTGGAAGACTTAGACTACTTATTAGGATATTTTACTCCGCGTGGACGGAGTCGCGGGCGACACCTAGTCTCTAATAATTATATTGATGATGCTAAATGATTGTATCCATTTGTCGTTTACGGGAAATGCAAATAAAACAAGTCAAGTGTAAGCAAATCTTTGCAGTGCAAACTTAAGTTCGCTTAGACGACATTGAAACTGTAAACATTTGACAATCAATTCAAAAATAACAACTGTTGAACAATTTCTGTCTTACCAAAATTAGATGTTTAGATGGATGGATGTTTAGAATCGATGGTTTAGAAAATGTTTAGATGGATGGATAGATGGATGTTTGTTTCATAGTATCTCCGAAACGGCTGTATGGAACTCGATATTTGGCATAGATGTATAACATAGCCTGGAGGGACACATTACAAATTAAGTTTTATTATAATTCCGCTCGGACAAAGTCGCAGGTGACAACTAGCGATACCATTTGTAAGAAATAACATCATAAGCATATAGCTGCGAAAGAAAACTGGAACCTAATGTTACTACAAAAGAAAATCGAATGCTCCATATTAAATTTGGCTTAGTGGTGAAAACGTAAATGGTAGTGGAACAAATCATATGCCAAATAACATGATAAAAAAAAGTGGGAGGCGTCGATAAAATGTAGTCTTAATTTTTCGTTAATTATTTTTTAATTGTGTTCCAATTAATCTTTTAAACTACCAATTAGCATCGCAACATCTTATCAAGAAAGTTCAAACCTTTCTCGCGCCCTTTCATTCGTGTCCTCACTCGCGGTGAAGATATCACAGAACAAGAATTTTTTATACATATAAAAACTTTTACATCACTTCACTATAAAAACTGTACACAAGTTACCTTTGCCTTTTAAAAAAAAACTTTCACTGATAGCAATTAAAAAAAAACAAAAAAAAATGAGACGCGTACCGGTTGCCAGTGACACTGTCAGACTAATTGTTTTTAGCACAGATAACGTATGATAAACATAGAATACGCGCCAATGGCGTATACGTTACGTCAAGCAGGGCGGGTAATGTGATTTACTAGGATTTGCATTGCAACACACGTCCACACTAGTCTTTATTGATTTTGTGATTGTTAGTTTACGAGAAATAGACTAATTCTAGATAACCTCTAAATGATTATGTTAATACTAGAAACAATAGACGTTTTAATTTTAATTCTGAAAAGTATTTATGTTATTTATAGAAAAAATTAACTGTCGCCCGTGACTCCGTCCGCGGGATTAAAAATTAGATAGCCGTTTCGCAGACTTATGGAATATGCATATAAAATTTTATAAAAATCGATCAAGCCGTTTTGGAGTATTGTATGTATAATGTTAGTTAAATTGTGACACGAGAATTTTATACATAAGAAAATATTTTAAGAAAAAGTACAATGAAATGTGCATTTTGTGTTTTTAGGCTAAAATAATTATTAATAATTCGTATATAATTTTAATTCATTTAGTCATTAAGTGAAAACATACAACTTCCCGATGACATCATTGTAAAAACCCTAATGTAAGCAGAATGATTGACAGAGACGATGATTATTGTGGCAACATAAAAATAATTAACAGTTAAAGAATTAAATTTCCTTCCCACTTAAAATTGAATTTCGATCTAATTGCATTAGGCTTAAAATTAGATTTCACTGCGATGGTTAGGAAATAAAAATCCTCGAATCGAATCTTACTAATATTATAAATGCACATGTTTAAATGTATGGATGGGTAAATAGATGGATAGTCGACTTAATGGATCTCACTGAAATTTGACATAGATGTAGAACATCTGGAAGAAAATATAGGCTACTAATTAAGGATATTTTTTAATTCACGCGGGCGGACTCGCGGGCGACAGCTAGTATTAGCATAAACCTGATTAACAATGGAACAGGTATTCTTAAATATGTATCATTAATTAACATTATTTATTTAGCTGTATATTTAAAAATAATAGTAATTTACAAAGTATTTCTGTTATCATTTTACTTTGACTGTCAGAAAATTCTGACAAATCAATAGTGAGTTCCCTTAGGATAAGATTGTAAGCGAAGTCTCTAATTGACACTAATTAGCCGGCCTGACAAATGAGCCTGTCATTACAGTTACCTTTTAACACACTGATAGCGATGTCTAAAAATAATTATTAATAAATATATGTATTTTCGAAGCTAAAGTGAACAATTTACAATGTTATATAGCTGTCGTCCGCGACTTTATCCGTATTAAAAAAATATGAGTAGCATATATCTTCTAGATTATGTTCTACATTTATGCCAAATTTCATCAAAATCCGTTGAACCATTCTGGTGATACCTTCTAACAAACATCCATCCATCAAACCAAACTTTCTTACAAATTTATAATATTAACAAAATAAAAAAACGAAATGTATTTAACATATAACATATACACTTTACTATATTATTTGTGATCATTATCATTAAATATATAAAATAGAGGAAATAAAAAATAATACGCGAACAGTGGCGCCCCACCTTTATCTCACAGACAACAGTTTCGCATACCGTGTAATGAGCGGAGTGATTACTGTAAATTCGGGCTCCTCTCAAATACCGCTTTAAGAAGCGCTCCACAAAACAAAATGGACGTTCCTAATTGAGATGAGTTTCGACTTGATTTTCCATTAACAAAGATGAAACTCAAAACCGTAATCTTAAAAACAAGCAGGTGTTAAGGATTTTTATCACAACAGTTAAATGATTAAATAAAATTGGGACATATACCTTGTAAATTTATCTATCTTACTAATATTATAAATGCGAATGTTTAGATGGATGGATCTTTGAAGGTATATCTAAAACGGCTGCAACGATATGGCTGAAATTTGGCATAGATGTAAAACATAGGCTGGAAGAACACATAGGCTACTCTAGTTTTTTTTAATTCTGCGCGGACGCAGAGGCGGGTATCAGCTTCATAATTGCAACAGTTATTTAATTTAGTCTGTTTCTTTCTTTATTCTTTATTGTACTGTACACACAGTTAATACAATAATTGTGAAAAGTTACAAAATAGCGAGCCTAAGAGATTGTAAAATGAAAATGAATTAAAAGTCCTCATTTTCTTTGAGAAAAGAGTATTATTTTACATGTGTTTGTTCACAAATACACTAGTATTTATTGTTTGTAGTCAAGATCGATGCAGATAACATTGGAGGAACTTTTTTATTAGTTCCGTGATCACTTAACTAAGGACACGTGTAATGACTTTAAAAGTCGATACGAGAGTAGTCTTTGTTAAGTACCCATTAAATAAATGCGATGATAAATCTCACAAAAGGTAATATTTACGTCTCAGTTGTGAATAATTACAATTGTTGACAGTTTATTACAAAATACTAGCTGTCGCCCCTGACTCCATCTGCGTGTTTGTCTAAAAAATAAAAATTTAGGGGTGGACTACCCTTAACATTTAGGGGGGAAAAATAGATGTTGGCCGATTCTAAGACCTACTCAATATGCTCACAAAATTTTAAGAGAATCGGTCAAGCCGTTTCGGAAGAGTATGGGAATGAAAATTGTGCGCGAGAATTTTATATATAAGATATAAAATCGTACAAAAAGTATAATTTATTCGCAAAAATATATTTTATGAGTTTTTTACTTTTACGTACTAATTCTAGAAAATGTATTTCGTGGATTAAACGGCTTCATTGATTTTCAAGAAAGAGAAGTTATATTATTCGTCGTCTTCTTCGGAGTGCCATAAACATAAATAGGGTTCTTGATATATTTTCCATATTATTATCCATCGCTGTTAAGTAACATTTTAATAGATTTCACAAGGAAAAGTCACTGGCAACTTAATGTTTTATGAAGATGTTCAACATAGAACAACACAATTTGCCAACTGATCGCAATATCGCACGCATACTTTCACAATTTCCACGGACACCGGCGAGTGAGTTCCGTTACACAACTTTATATAACAGCAACTGAAATGAAAACACGACTGTGTCTCGCTAATGACATGCATACGTGAAGAAAAGATTGCTAAAAAAAATTTATATGTACGGAGATACATTTACCAGGCACAAATTTTATATATATTATAAGGTAGCAAACGGACAAGCGGCTTCCTTAATTTGCCGAAAGAGAGAAGCAACGGTTGCCCATAGACATCCTCAAAATGCAGATGCGTGGCCTACCTTTAATCGAGAGTCGGTGACGCACAGGAAGAAAATTAATCCTTCATATACGCTCTCTCTTCTGTCAAATCCCCCCATCCTTTCCTTATAACCAAAGGGAGAGGACGAAAATTAGCCCACACACACTCGTCAGACGAAACGTGGAATTGATACCACTTAACACCTGTCTTCTGCGTGCAACAAATATTGTTGATGACGTCTACCACTGTTAAATTAGTAATATTAGGTCTTAGGGTGCGTTCAGATCTAGCGATCTATCTGGTCTCGTTCTTATAAGCATTCTTCTCGAAAAAAACATTCGTTGTAGTGAAAAACGTAACTAGTCGCGCCATCTAGTGTGGGAAGACATAGGTCTAGGTAACCTGCATTCCAAATCATTAACGCTAAATTCCACAGTGGGAACAATTGGAAGTAATCATCAATATTCTGAGAAGTAAACTTCCTTTACGTCGGCCCATATAAACGTATCGTGCCAAGTTCATACGCGTAACTGTAATTTTAATAAACGCTTTATTCATTGAATTGTATTATATTTATGTTCATTATTTATTTACCAAAATATAATAAAACACTATCTTGTTAACACATTCCATGCCGCTATCATTTTCCGACAACAGAGAACTCTCCAGACCGGCAAGTCGGCAGTGAACGTGTTAAGAATTATTCCTATTGTTTTCAATTCAATTTTCTTAAATGTCCAAAGATTTTTTTAATATTAATATCAGTATAAATATTATAATAATATAAAGAATATATATTCTTTTAACCCTAAGTATATCGTTTTAAATTGTAAAACACAATGCTGATTGTCTTACTGTATTTTTTAATAAATATTTGAATTTTATATTTTAGTTCTGATCAGAATTGTGACGAATTACTGCAAACAATATAATCCACAAGTTTACATGATATAGAACAATGCCTGTATGTACGCTTAACTGAAACAATAGGTCATCGAAATGCAAATCGTTTCGTTTGACTTTTACGATTCATGTATAGTTATGGTCAATATAACTATAAAGAAAAATAATAATCTATGTCTTTTAATCTATATTAAACTAATAAATCCGATAAACTATCAAATTATTCGTTATTGAAAAGTTGCGTCAAACAAAACTGCATTTACAACATGTTTAAATTTTATAAAATTTGAATAGATTAGTTTTGAAAGATTATTTTTGTATTTAACCACTAATTTCTTTTTATTTTATAAAATATCAAGCAGACTGTTTGTAAATTTACTAATATTTCTTTTACCGTTCCAACAAAGCTCTAGGCTTGAGCTAGGCGGGATTCAAACCCCAGGCCTTGTGATCGGAAATCCGTAACCATTACGCTATTGACGCTTAAATAAAGAATTCGTACAGTTATTTGGTTGTGACATAACAAATAAAACGTTTTTTCTTATTAAATCTCAACATTACGTAGTCATTATCGCTTTTACAGTCAAATGATTTGTAAAATTCGGCTAAAATTATTTTCTTTGTTCACGAATAAAAGCATACCTTCACAGAGATGAAATGAACCCTAGTCTATGGTATTAGGGTCGAATTTTGCGTGGATATTGTAAGTGATTTCTTTGCACAGATTATGGCCTCAATATCAGGGGCTATCTTAATTTTTTAAACCATTAGAGAACAAATGATAGTCATTATTTAAAGGCAGAAGCGTAAAAAGACGTATTTTCGTTCAAGGTTAAAACGTTTACATACTATTATAATATTTCCAGATGGTTATGGTTAAATCATTTTGTTAGTATTGGTAATTGGCACGTATATTTCGTCGGTTAACCGGACCAGAACGATGCACTGGTGTGTTTTACGATTTTTGTTTTTTTTTTTATTTTTTTATCTAAAAGTCCAGCCTTCACATATAGGCGAAAAAATTGAATAATATCTAGGAGGTAATCAACCAGTAATTCTAGAATTAAGATTAATAACATTATAATAATCTACCAAACCAAATGTAATTTCATCAAAGACAAATTTCACATTTTAGGATAAATGCGTAACCACAGACCTATTAATTTATAATAAAAAGAAAACATTTTGTAAATACGATTGACGTTTGCAGTTTATATGTGAAAAATATGGCGGAGACAGCTATTTTGGCGGGAAATTTCTTACGAATGATAACGAACCGCCGAAGATTGTCCGTCGACCTTTATTAGATTAATTAACGCAACCCTTTTTAAGACGTAAAAGTTGTAAGACTTTATATATTATTTACGGTATTTGATTAAGGACTGATTAAAATTTGAATATTTAAATCTAATTTGTACTAATTTAACAGATATAAAATATACGAATCAAACTTGATCTGTTGTTTAGACAGCTTCGTATTAAGTAACTAATTCGGAAATTAGAGCGTCGGTGGCTTGACTTGCAATCTGTAGGTCATGGGTTCGAATCCCGTCATACACCAATGTGTTTTTCGATTTACATATGTACATTTATCCGACGTTCTTACGGTGAAGGAAAACATCGTGATGTAACCTGCACATATCTGAGAAGAAATACAAAGATATTTGTGAAGTCAACCAACCCGCATTGGACCAGCATGGTTGACTATGACCTTGGGGACGTATAGTGAGCTGATGATGATGAATTTATTCGGATTTATTTGAAATATCGAATGTTAATTTTCTGTAATTCTTTTATCCAACAGATGGGTTGATTATTAAAAATAATAAATCCGGCTTTTGTTCGACTTCCAATTTTAAATATAGAATAACTTTTGACAGCTAGTGAATGGAGCCTTTTGACGTTCGATAATTGCCGAGCGTTCATTTTTTGATCTGAGTTTTTTCGACCAGTTTAATTGGACTACGCGAATTTAATGAGAAATCGCTATTGAATTACTGTAGAATAATAGCGTTGTGTTTTAATATTATACAAAAATTGTCTTCTTTCTTATAGAATAGAAAGAGATAGATGTTTTGCAGACATTTATTAACATGATAGAGTCGAATCTCGATATATAAGAACTGGGTAAGAGAAACCTCTTAAAGAGGGAAAAATATTGCGGTTCGACTGTATTGTAATATTTAGGTTCTAACTTAACGTAAAATGTGACTACCAAATTGCTAACTAGACGTTTAATTGTCATCGAACTTGATAAAAATACATATACGAATCACTTTCCATTAATAAATTTAAAGCATTTAAAAACGTAAACATAACCTTTACACCTTACAACATAAACAGAAAAAGCAACGAAGAAAAATAACAAAACATCACGTAAATATAGGTCACAGATATTTATAAACAACTTGTTTACCTTAATCAGTTTTATTATCTAACCTTATGCATTTAAAAGAAGGAAACTTATATGTACAATTCAGAACGAAGTGCGCGTAAGGAAAATCACCATTTTGTCAAACAAAACAGTTATTCCTCTCTAACTACAATCAACTAGCTGTCGCCCGCGTATCCGTCCGCGTGGATTTATAAAAAAAATTAATATATAGATAAGTTAAATAAAAAGCAGGTCTTCAAAGCATAAATTCAAATGTCCGACTCCTGGATCTCAGCTACCTCCTCACCAATTTTCAGCCATATCAGTAACGCCGTTCTTGAGTTATAAATAGTGTAACTAACACGACTCTCTTTTATATATATAAGATATCAAAGTTTATGTATCTTTTTGGAAGTGTTTTAAGTTAATAAGAAAAGATTGTCGCAACAGGGAACTGCTGTGCCTCCAAAAATGTATGTGCATTATATTTGGATCCGTATCCTTCTCTATTTGGGTTTTTCGTCCTCCACATCTTGCTATCATCATCATTTCATCTTTTATCTATGCCTCAGTAAATCCCAAAGAGCCTTGAATACCTTTACTGTTACCAATTATTTTAGCATGAATACGTAAATTGCCTACAATTTTTGGCCAGCGAATTAACAAGATCGCATATAAGATTTGACTGTATTTAAGTCGACATTGTGACGCCGTAACAATAATCAATTTGAGTTATTTTACTTTTTTAAATTAGTATTTTCGTGACCGAATAGAATTATGAACGGACAGAAAGGCGTGCGTAACTAACGAATGTCTCACGCAGAGATCAGATCATAGCTAGTTTACGTAGGAATGAAGGAAAGCGTACCGTCTTGAAATCCAAATTAAAACCACTTTCTATTAGACGGACGGAATTGTTTTCTATGTAGAAATTTAAATAACGCCGGTGGTATAACATTATCGTATAAAAAATCTAAGTTTTTTTTAGTTTAAATTTAAAATTTATTTTTGATGATACTCTTTGACTTATTTAACTTATTTACAACTAGCAGTCGCCCGCGACTCCGTCCGGTGGATATGTAAAAAACTTAATCAGTGTAGCCCACCTATCGATCTATCCTTATCACATCCATCTAAACTTTCGCATTTATAATATTAGTAAGTTAAATAAAAAGCAGCTCATCAAAGCATAAATTCGAAAAAAACGAATAAATAGTATCATATGTCCGTCTCCTGGCTCTAAGCTACCTCCTGACCAATTTTCAGGCATATTGGTAAAGCCGTTCTTGAGTTATAAATACTGTAACTAACACGACCTTATTTTATATATGTAATAGACAAAGGTTAGTGTTTGGTTAAAAAAGCGAAGTGACTACTACCCATAGACATCACTAACAATTGAAAAGTTGACTATAGTTACGCGTACCGTTCAAGACAAATTATAAGTCATGTTGAACTTCCTAATATGTACCTGTATCCATTCTTTGACACTAGGTATAAAACGGTTAACCCACAAAGGTAGTGTAGCAATGCATCTCTATCGTGTGAAGATCTTTCTGACACCTGACACTGCGGTGTTGACTTACACCGAGCTGACTGCCTGCACTGACTACACTGACTCCACATTCTCTGGCTGGTTTGAAATCTTATCTGTTTAGTACAAATTATGCTGACACCGACTAATTGTAAACTCAGATATTGTTGACACCGACTTGTAAACTTTGACAGGACAATTTCAACAAAATTCTGTGCAAAAACGAAGATAGGAAAATTCCTGTTTTCATGTAAAAAGTTGATATTAAAACATTTAAGCTAATTTTATTAGTAGATATTATTATAGTAGGATATTTTGATTAATCGTAAAATTTCATAACAAAAAAACTCGTTTAGAGCTGTAAAAAAGTACATAGAAATGTGCAATTGTTTTGTAATGAAGCATTAGGTCTCGCAGCGTGCCCCGACTCTTGGAATATTCTTCAAGAACTTTTAAATTTATTCCACAAACGCTTATTCTATGCACTTACAAATTTCTCCGCAGTTAAAAAGGAATGTTCTAGAACAAACTCTACGGAATTATATATTAAATATGTATTTAAAATAATAAAATAATTATGTAAAACTGTGAAATTTAATATTTTATCTAATTTGTATTTAAAAAGTTAAAGTAAACGCTGTGAAAGTAGAAAAGAAATGAAAGTAAAATTGTTAATTTAATGTTTAGACGCGTAACGAATTGTTTTAAACAAATTTCTAATACACAATTTTTTCTCAAAAAAAACGAATTAGTTATTCTTATTGTGGATTTCGACTATTAATATTTGTATGAAAACATATTATCATCTCTTTCATACACTTTGAAATAGAAAAGAAAAGATATACTACAGTTGAAATCCACGATAACTTCAAAATTCAAAACAGACTTCAAAAAATAGTTGAAACATTTCCAATAAAAAAAACTTACAAAAGTTCATAGATTGATGAAATTCTTCGAAATTTTCCAAGTACTTTGTACTTAAGTGACTAATATTTTAAGTATTTAAGAAGTCAACGTCACAGACGATAACGGCCGTGTTTACAATACCTTCGTGTGAACGCACCTTAATCTACGAACAAGGAATGTTAAAAACAGCCTGTCTCAAGTTTGGTTAGGGTCACCATAAAGTAAGAAAAGCTTTATAAAAATAAAACAAGAACTAAGTTCTTTAAGACATGTTTGCTGAATAAATTATAATTTTTTTTATATCATTTCAATAATATATTATATAATATCCGAACCTAAGTTGAAGTAGAATGAAAAGATGGAATTAGTAACCTATTCACTGATCTCATGAAGATTATAACTTTATTGTAATTTTTCTTAGACATTTTGTCTTAGCTATTGTAAACACTATTTTTTGTGACTAACTAGCCACTTTTTGCCTTGAACAGGCAATTATAACTGCACCGGGGTTAAGGTGGCCGAGCAGATGGCGCTTAGTTTAAACCTCGTTTATGAGTTACTAAAGAAGCCTTGGTTCAGCCTGGTACTTCAATATTATAACCGTATTTTTAAATATTAAATCCAATTATCACTTTAAATACAAAACCACTAAACAACTATGAGGAAAAATTACTATTTAATTTTGCAATAGTGGAAACTATAACTAGTTGCCAGGAACAAAATTCCCGTTACACCTACTAAATGGTAACCCTAAGCCTTGTTAACTTTCCCCGTCGCCACTAGTTATTTATGAGTTAAGACGAGTAGAACTTAACTAATAATGCCTCTGACAGTAATGTCGCGAGAGGGTTAAGAAAAACCGAATTCATTTCTGTAAAAAACATTGGAGGAAATTCTAACAGCGTTTAGTGAAGGACAGGCAAGGTTACGACAATTCATTTGCTTGGGATTTTTTTTATTAAAGTAGTTTTCTATTTTAATAAATTATCATTCTAATAAGAGGCAAAAGGCAATTGTACATAATATATAAAGAAAACATTTTAAGAATAACAGCCAATACGTAATTAAAATTAATTATAACGTCGGTGGCTCAGGAGTCAAGCAATTGACTTGTAATCTGCAGGTGCGAATCCCTCCATGTACCAATGTGTCTTTCGATTTCCGACTTATATATGTACATTTATCCGAGGTACCTACGGTGAAGGAAAACATGGTGGTGCAAGCTGCACATATCTGAGAAGAAATACTAAGATATGTGCGAAGTCAACCAACCCGCACTTGGCCAGCGTGGTTGACTATGGCATAGTCACCCTTAACTTATAGTAGGCTCCGAGCCCCTCGGTGGGGACGTATAGTGAGCTGATGATGGTGAAGTCATTAAAAATGTTATTTAAAGCCTACTTAGTAGTTGTTAAGAAATTTCGAAGAATAGAAACTAAATTACTTTAATCCTCTACTAATAAATTATAATAATATTTTATTACCTTTATAAAGAACAAGCTTATCATAGAACAACTTCCTAAAACTAAAATAAAACCAGGATCAAAACAAATCGGAGCAAAACTTTTCGCAGAAATCATAAAAGAATGTAAATTCTCACGGACACAAAAGGCGACTGTATGTTTCCGAAAATCATCAACAAAAAACCCATTCCATAAAGAAAAACATAACAAAGACGAAACCTCCGCATTCCAAAGTAATCGCCGGTGATTCCCGAAAAAACGGCAGGTAACCGATCCCAGACTCTGACGTCACACGTAACAAACTTAGCAAAAATATAGACAGGCCATTCATGCTTAATTCATCTGCAATATTCGACTTGACTTAACAAGCAAATCGGAAATATCCAGAACGGAAATAAACATAAATGTTAACTAGAAATTTGTTAAAAAAAAGACTTATAGTCTACAAACGTAAAGTAGTGGTTTGTCTAAAAGTTTATGATACTATATCCCGCTGGACTGGTCTCGGCCGGTTTGTTTTGGTCATCTTTTTGTTGAGCTCAAGTCGTGGATTGTGCGTTAATACGCACGTACTCAGAAAGACTAAATTTAGAGACGACGCTATGATATTGAAAAATCTAGCTATCTTAACAGGGAATATAAAAAGGGCAGTAAAATTACGTAATAGCATATAACTGCAACATAAGGCCCCGAGGTTAAACCCACCGACCGACCATAATCTCTCATCTTACATTTTTATTTTTTTTAATCTGTGGCGGACGCTTCGTGACTTACGGCGAAAGCTGGGAAACTTAGCCTTCGTATACTTGATAGTTTCTTTTTAAAATACACTTTAACTTATACTTCTCGATGCTTGGTTATAGACATTGTCTATGGTACACAATGCATATGACCGTAGACAATATTAAAGAGTTACAAGATCATATTGATTTTTATGACGTAAAAAAAGGAAAGTGATTTCACCTTATTTTAAATTCCTGTTTTATCCTGGATCACTTCAATAGGTCCTGAATACATGATTCTACTAATAAAATATATTGAAATCGTACGTAATCGTAATTGTGGAGCGTCGGTGGCTCAGTAGTCAAGCACTTGACTTGCAATCTGCAGGTCCTGGGCTCGAATCCGGCCATGTACCAATGTGTTTTTCGATCGATTTACATATGTACATTTTTCCGACGTTCTTACGGTGAAGGAAAACATCGTGATGCAACCTGCACATATCTGAGATATGTGTGAAGTCAACCAACCCGCACTTGGCCAGCGTGGTTGACTATGGCCTAGTCACCCGTAACTTAGGGTAGGCTCCGAGCCCCTCGGTGGGGACGTATAGTGGACTGATGATGAAATCGTACTGTTTTAATCGACAAAACCCTGCGTTTAAGATTAAAAATACGAATGAGAAAAAAGCTACAAAAAGTGAGAAGCCTTTCTAAGTCTCAGTAATCGAATATCTTTTCTTATTTCTAATCCAAGATATGGAGTTTAAGAAAATGTGGTTAAAAAGCTGCAAGCGTCTATGTATTATCTATGGCCCTGCGGCAAATCACTTATCTGCCTCAAACAAAAGATAAAAGAAAGAGCCAACGCGCCCGTGACCCATAAGTGAAGATCACGGACTTACAACGGAATTTCTTCTAGATTTTTCTTTATTTTTCAAACATATTTCTAACGCTATCAAGTTAAGGATAAAGGCTAAAGTATGTAATAAATTGCTTTGAATATATAAGTACAAACGTGATAGTAACTTAATCTCAAAACATAACGAATATTGCTTTATAGGCAACTATTTAAGTTTTAATTCCACGCGGACGAAGTTGCGAGCTACAGCTAGTATTATATATAGTTGTTATTAAGCGTTAACATATGTGCGTGTAACTTAGCTACATAACTAAAGCTTAATTATAACCAACGATCCTAAAGTTATTAAATAAAATTTCTTCCTGGATAGTTTAAAAAATATATGAAAACCCTAAGGCATATTTCTAGCAAGGTCAGTGCTCCAACAATTACGCACTGTGATTATGGTACATATTTTAAATACCCCTAAGAATGCGTCGGAATTAAGGGTCATTACACACGTTGGCTTGTGTCCCAACATTGTATGTTAAACCTTACATTTTTTTTGTTAAACAGTTTAGCTCTTCTTCTTAACATATGCTTAATATACATATACATTTTTAGCTGCCACTAAAGTCTTAATACAAAAGTAGCTTCAAACATAAAATGTCAATATCTACAATGGTGGGCAAATTGAAACATTTTTTAATTCGTCCGAAACGTCAACGGAAGTAAGAAGTTGTTTTATTCATTCTTTGTCGCATAAACAACGTTATGAATAAAATTTTCATTCGGAAAAAAATTGTTACTTTTAAAATATATCCGAAACCTGAGACGTTTAATCCAAAGGCCAGTTCGAATATTAACGCGACAGCGCGGGAAAATCGGACGAATGCGGAATATTCAATGCTGCCATTGTTTCACGTTCCAAATTCAAAAAAGCCCAAGATTACTACCGTCAAGCGATTTTCAGTCTTATCCCTTACGAATAGAAATCTTTTTTACTTAACATATTGTTGGGCCATACGTCAGAATAGCGTTTATGTTGTCAATAATTTCTCTTGCTCCAAGAAGAGGCGTCTGGCGTAGACAATGCCGCCTGTTACAAATTTCCTTTACGGCCAGTTTATGGAGGGTGTACTCAGAAATACTTAATTATACGCCGGATATTATACAAGGTACGTGACGTCTCTTGCAACGGATCTTAAAGACAAATTCCAAGGAAGACGACCGTTATGACACTAAGATACCAACAATTAGACCTGCGACATTTTTTATATATCTGAGTGATTTTTTAAGTAGTTTTTTTTATTTTTAAAAGCATTGTTATTCTTCTAGGTGAATGGATTGCGTAAAAGTGTCATGATACAGAAAAGAGTGACAAGGGAAATGAATGATTGAATTGGAGGTCGAAAACTGTTGCAACAACCCCACATAAAATGGTATAAAGACAGGGAAAGGACGAAATTTTAATCAAACGACTTAAAAAAGAAGGAGGTTCTCAATTCGTCTGTATGTTTTTAATCATTTTAATTTATAAGTTTATAATGTCTGAAAAAGAAAGCCTTTAAAAAATGTAAATAAAAATTTCTTCACCAAACACATGTTAATCCACTTTAGTCAAGTGAAACCATCCCATTTAACATGTTAAGGAGTTCAAGTATATGATAAAATGGAGAAAATCTTAAGTCTCGAGTTTTTATGCAAGCTTTTTTTTACTATAACTCAGTTTAGTGACGCCGCATTGTCGTTAGTTTACTCAAGTACGATTTTGTTTTTTTATACAAAAAAGGCTAAGCCATCAGTGACCTTTGATTATCTGTCGTTTATTAGTTTCATTATACATTTATGAACGTAATATTTTTTCGCAATAAATTCAAAACGGTGTCATAACCGTTAAGGTATTATTTAAATTAATTTATGTAATTAACACTACGATATATACTTTTTTCAGATATGCATATTTAAAAAAAAAGTTAAAATATGAAAGGCAAATCTTTGACGCCATTTGTTTTTAGTTTTTTTTTTCGTAAAAATATACATACGTCATAATTATATGTCTATAATTTTCTTAACTTCATTCTTAACCTGATGTCAAAAATACATCTTTGATTATGAAAAGAAGTCTCTTCCATTGAAAACCGCAAAATGGATAATCCAAAGTTAAACGTGTTTTCAGAGAATTCATTGAAAGTAACTAGTACTCATTAAGTCATTTAAAAATTACGAAGAACTTATAAATATTTAAAGAGAAACACAATGGCTAACAGAGAATTTTACTCAGAATTATGTTCTATGAGCAATTTTATAGTTTAAAAATAATAACTGGTTTTAAAAACGAATAAAACTGAACATAGCATAAATAAATTATTAATATAACCTATAAAAAGTGTTTGTCTTTAAATCTACATTTATAAATTACGATCACAAACACGATTCATACATACAAAATCAAGAATATATCATCTGCAAGGAACTTGAATCGAGTTAATATCTAAAACAATCTATCAGTCACAATAATTATACGGAGCTGTCGCTATTAAAAACCTATCTATGACCGTACTTCAAAACTATAACATTTATATAAAGAAATACCTTTTAAAAAGTTTGTAGTGCATATTTTCTGTGTTATAGACACAATTCACATCTCACAGCACAACACAAACACACACACGCACAAAACACAGGTGGCAGCACAGCAACACAACGCACAATTTACGAACACGTCCGTTCCACAGGTAACATAGAAATAGTCTAAATTCAAAATGGAAGAGCGCGCAACGTTGCGCGTGCGCATGTGCGAGCGAGACAAAACAACTCGCCGGGTAACAGGTGGGGGAGGCTGAGGGACAGGTAACTCTTGGGGTAACAATAACCCTTTTAATATGTGAATAGTTTTTATTATATCAATTAAACTATGCCAGACTTTTTAATATTAACTTAAGAATTTCATTACTTCCTACGAGATGAGACAGTTTAAGTAAATCAAACATCTCAGAGTTAGTGTAGGTTTTTTTATATTATGAGGTGACAAAGACAGAAGCTACCACTGCCGGTAAACATTTGCAATAGCAGATTCGTTGCCTACCTTTAATCGACGGAGGAGACACACAAAAAGAAATTATATCCCCTTTTCATATCACTTCTCCTTCCCAACAGTTCCTATGCATAAGGTCGAAAGGAAAGAGGACTTAAAGGAGATTCACTAGTAGTTAGTAGACGAAGTAGGTACGAACACTTGAGTTGTCTATACATAACTGTATCTAGTATGATACAGTGTACGTGCAGGAAAGGTATGTGGTTGTAAAAAGCGACCGTGCCTGCCACATGATCTTGTCATTGCCAGTAACATGACGAGTAGCGAAATATGAACGAGTTATTTTAATCAACATCTTTGTGTGCGATTGCAATAAACATTTATTTATTCATTCAAACTTTTTAATAGCTGTAGCCTTCGGCTCCAGTCAACGTGGAATTAAAAATAATAAGAAGCCTATGTGATCTTTTAGGTTATGTTCTACATCCGTGCCAAATTTAATAGTTCCGGAGATCTAACAAACATCCATCCATCTAATTCGCATTTATAATATTAGTGAGATTACTAATATAAAACTCCAAAATATATCAGTAAGAAGAAAGATTTCATAACTGAAATATGTACTTTTAAATTGCATTACTTAACCGATGTAATCACAAGATATGACGATATGAAATAGCAAGTATTTGTAGAGGAACATTACAGATAGCTCACAATCTCCGGCTGAGATCGGCCACTTAATTGCACTGATTGTTGCGATAGGGCCTTTTGAGTCAAACGCCGCCTTTACCAACTGAGAGGCTGTTTTAGAAACTACGATAGCGAATAGGAAGTTGTTAATTGTTAAATTCATGATGATAATTTTAACTTGAATAAATAGTTTAAAAAAACTCAAACGACTGTGTAACCACTAAGATTTTACTACGACAAGGTTTTCGCTTTTTAATACTCTGCCGCGGTATTTCCAAACAGTAACAAGTAAGGGCCCTTTAAGAAAAGAGCCTTACAGGCCGGCAACGCATCTGCGGTTCCTTGCCGAATTTAGGCGACCCGCTGCTCGTTCACCCCCCGCTACTTAAAAAAAACACGAATCGAATTTCGCTTCGCGCATCGAATAAGGTTCTTTAGCCACCAGACGGTCACATTGAAATGGTCAATCTAAGTGTTTTATTGGAAATATTTTGTAATTTGGCAGTTTAAAACATATGCAGTTAGTCAAAATATCGAAGCTTTGGATTGGAACAAGGTGTATTAATTCACTGCATCGCTCAGTCGACCGTGTCACGTCACGCGACGTTGCTTGCACACGCAGGGAGCGCCTTAACTAGGGCTGTCTATTGGTTGTGACCCGAAATCTCTGGATTTTCATGACACATAGTCGTGCCAAGGATTTAAAGATGGTGGGTAAATGTCACTACATGTCTTTTTTCACTTAGAATGGACAGTTAAACACCGCCGTTTTATCGATAATTACCTAAGTCTGGGCGTAGTTTACTTGCGGCCGGTCTTTGGGGACGTTTATTTAAATTTGGCAGCCCTAGCCTCAACCTGTTACCCTACTCAGTCTGAATAAACACCGTTACTATGCAGGACAGATAAATATGACCTTATTATAGTTACGTTAGATGATTAAGTACCACGTCGAGAGTCTTGTCTTTAGCGTCATTTGGGCAAAAAATGCTTCTAGAACATATTTTTAGGTGTTGAGTTTTTAAATAAGATAAACAATATCGAATCATACTAAAATACAAAACTAGGTGTATTAAGACTGATATTATCTATTGATATTAAATCTTTTGCTCCTTGAAATAAGGTTGAAAATAAATAAAATGTTGTATAATGTCAACAACAGTGAACTAGAAGAAGGCATAGTAAAGTGTAAGTTACACACAGGTGCAACACACAATGGAGACGCGTGCGCAACAAGGGAGCGTTTGTAGATAAACAAATATTAATTTAAATATAACGTAAATAACAGTTGTGCGACAATATGCTGATATGAGATCATTTTAGAACCACGTTATTTTTTATGAAAATTTAAAATTAATGTTATAACATGAATTGCTATAAAAGAGCAATCTTAGGACCCATTTACACAATACCACTTTCTTTTACGTTTAATAATTATAGGCAACAGTTTTTTAGATTATACAAGACATTTATTACTGCAATTTATAATAATTGTATGCAACAGGCAAGAAACTTGCATCGTGTGAATGGGCTTTTATCCTTACATCCAATTAGTTTGTTTTGTGACTTATCAGCCCCTTTTCGCTGCAAGAGACATTTACAGTTGCTTTAAACTTGTATAAAATGATCTAGTTCTATGGACTATAGATTTCAAAATACTAATACTCACCCTTTCTCTCCGGGCGCGAGCTTGTCTGCGGACGGCCTCGGCCTGTCAGGCTGCTCGCCCAACAGTTTCTCACAGCGGCCGTTGCTAAGATGCTCTCGGGCAACACTCAACGCGTCACTCTTCTCTCCACTCACTTCACTTTCCACTCTCACTTCACATTCCACTGTAACCTTCAACTTCTCACTAGAATCCTGCTCGTGTTTCTCTGGTTCGTTCTCTTCTATATCTTCCTTTGTTTCAGCACTACCGTTCGCTATGACGGGCGCTGGTTTCGCTTGTAATGACTTCGGTTGTGACTTCGGTGAAGATATTGTCGGCTTGCTCTCTATAGCACCATTTTCGTTGATCGATGTGACGTAGACGGCGGAGTTAGCTATGTACCCGTTCAACTCTTGCCTGTTCTCCGGTTGCGTGCGTTTCTTTTTGTTTAACTGTAAAATAATAACGTTATGATATACTGTTGCATGTGACAGATACATCTGCAGAAACATATTTCAAATGTAGTGCACATATTTCGTTACTTTAAGTATTTGTTTTAAATAAGTAAGATACAGAAAAACATGACAAAGTAAAAAATATATTTTTACGGTAAAATTTCACTCTAAGCAATTCTTTACAAAAAGATCGCAAAACAAACTCATCAGACGATAAAAGGCAATGCTCAGGAAGGGAACATTCATAACTGTTTTTTTTAATTAATCTCGATGTCAACATGACAATTATTACGAGTCGACGTAACTCACATCCCGTGGTGACAACCCTGGTGGTTTTATGATGGATTGTAAAGCCTTAAAACGGGTCAGGGCTGCGCAAATCCATTAATGTTTTGTAGAAATACGCTTCGTTGTTTATTCGGTTGTTTTTTTTAGACGCCAAAGCTAAATCTCCGTACGATTCGCATAAAACGAGAAAATACGGCGTACGCAGACAAGGTTTTGTTATTTCGTTTCAAATACGAATTTCGAACATAGAAGATACAACTGGAGCTTAATTTCTAAACAACTAAGCGTGGATTTCTGAGACCCGAATCTCTGGATAAAGGGCGTTTTTTGTCTCAGAAGCCCAAGGTAAGTAGTTTAGCTTGGAATCAACAAGACATGAATTGTGTTGCTATGCAGACAAGCGGAGAATTAATGAAGACATGTTAGCTTCAAACTAACGCATGCAACAATGCCTACTCTGACGAACTATTGTTTAAATCAACTAAAATTCCAAGCCGTGAACATACTATTAATATAAAATTGGATGATTGTATGATGTATTAAGATTAAGATTCGAAACTTTATTCTTCAAGTTTCTAGATAATAGAACTAACTAGGGTAACGCAGCGACCCGAAGTGGGCCTTGGCCTTCGACAACAAAAGTTTTCTCTCTAGATAGTAGAGTAGAAAAATAATATTAGGTGTACACTCCTGATCTATATGTTCCCTTCAGTGTAAGTAATATCAGATTTCCTGTATCTTAGTTAAGCTTGAATCCTGAACTAGAATTTCTGGTCATGCTATCCTGAAAGAAAAAAATTCACCAAGCAAGGGAAGGTTTAAACATTCTTTGGACTTAACTTTTTTAGTTTTATGACGTAATAATATAATTTTGTTGAAATTAAAAAAAAGACTAATATCTTTAATTTGACTGTCGTGCGACTCCTTTCACGTGGGTTTTAAAAATAGATAGCCGATTCTTATAGTCGTTTCAAAGGAATAAAGTAAGCAACATTTTAACACGAGATTTTTTTATTAAGACTATTCATTTGCCGCTTTAATAATGCAATAAAAACAAATCATTAATTAAAAGATAAAGCATGTTGAATACAGGTATTTTATCGTGAATGCATTTTTATAAGGCGGGTTAAATCATAAAGTTTTAAAAATACAAGATGAGTCATACAAACACAGCTCAGCATGAAGGTCAGATTATAAATAGCATTATTAAAAAAATCCATAAACAAATTAACAAATTAAAATTAATATTTTTTTATATCATAAGGTGGCAAACGAGCGAGCGGCCACCTGAAAGCGCTGAAATAGCGAAGTGACCGTTGCCCATAGACATACGCAATTGCATATGCGTTGCCTACCTTTAATCGACGGAGGAAAGGATGCACAGAAACAAAATATTTTCCCTTTCCATGCATTCTCTCATCCGGAAAGTCCACTTCCACTTCCCATCCTTTCCTTATAAGAAAAGGGGTGGGAAGGGAAAGAGGACTAAATTAGGCTTCCGAGACGCACACTCATCAGACGAAACGCGGAATTGCTTCCACTTGACGCGTGTCTTCTGTGAGGTCATGGTATTTCACCGGGCGAGCCGGGCCAATTCGTGCGAAGATGTTAAAGCGGGCTCTACCACTGGTAGTAAATATTATAGTAAACAATAAATGTGATATTATTTTATTTAAAAAAAACATTGTTCCTATTTTAAACTTAAAATAATAAATGAAACTCCTCGGCACATTTGAGTCGTGCCCTGTTGAAGAATCTCATTCGAATATTTGCTGAAAATGGAACGTAAACATATCTTGAACTAGAAATTATCTGCAGCTTCGTATGTTTTAATATGTAATTTTATGTGTGGTCTAAAGTAAAAGCGATAGTTTTGAAATTCTTCGCAATCAATATATACAATTAATCAAATTGGAATGACTGTATTTAATCCAGATATCCAGAAAAAAACACAAAAAAGAAAAAAAATTAAAGTCTTTGCCTGACTGTACGCAAGTTCGCGTTTGTTCTTTGTTATTTCCCAAACTATTCATCTTCAGCCCTGTTTAATACAATATTTTAAAAATTAGAGTTTGTGATGTTTGTATCTATTTATCTATACATCTAACAAATATCTGTATATTAAAATAAAATAACCCTTGAAGATCTAATCTTTTAAACAACGTCATAATACAACGTTATAAAAAGTTCTTTCGAGTTGAAATGATGTCATGACATTAGCATACAATAGTTCATTTATTCTGATCTTCAGAATGCGTTTTCTTATTGATTACAGACGAGGTAGTGACATTGTATTTTACACGTCGGAATGAACAATTCTTTGTAACGGGAGATGAGATACAACAATAGTAACATAATACTTTCATTATTGCTTAAGGGAACTTAGAACAAAGCATCAATTTAATTTGTACAAAAGACTGCAACGTTTAGATGAAGATATATTAATGATTGTAGACGGCGAAGGAGGAAGAGAAATTCAACGTTATGTGTGAAGTCAACCAAAACGCACTGGGCTAGCGGTGGTAGGCTCCGAGAGCCTCGGAGGAGACGTATAGTGAGCTGATGATGAAATTAATGATTGTTGGATTCTAGTGTTTTTTTTACCTATAAATTTACTTATAATCATAAATACAAATACATAATAAAAGAAAATTCTTTGATTATAACCCAGTTGGATCATGGTCGTTAAAATGTAACCCGCTTAAGCGTGTGCCTTACACCATGTGAGCCACTCGACAGCCTGCGTCCAACTTCTGTGCACAACAAACACATCGGGACACAGTATAAATAGAGCTGACACTCAGCCGGACAGCTATTAATATTCCGCTTCTGTTTATTCCTAGCTCTGTTGCCTGTAAGTGACGTCTTTATTCATAACTCGGTAGCACGACATCTGTCGGACATCGTGACAATTTGTTAGATATATTGCCATTTGAATTGATACCTACAAAGATAAGATAGACTAATCGTGAGTTTCTGAGACCAAAGTCTCTGTATCACATATCGTCATCCCTGTCATTATTTTTGACAAAACAGGGATAAAGATACGTTTTTAACGGAGATATTGGAGTCAGAAACCCACCATTCGCTTTCTCCTAAAGGTACGTTTTAAGGTTTTTAATTTACATTTTGGATTTATTTTGCAATACTTTTATCACTTTTGATTTAAAAAGGCTGGGAATAAAAATCAATTGAAGATATGTAAATACGTAACGACTGTTGTCAAAGCCAAAAGTTCCTACAAAATATTCTTGATCCAAGTTAGAAATTTTTATTATTTGCATAAAATGTTTAAACATTTCCATTGAACATGTTCAAATATCCTTTCCAATATAACAACATCCTCTTTGACATTTTTCACGTGTCTAGAAGTTTTTCTCACGATTATCGACCTCTTTCTTTAACGACATTACTACATCGGCATTTTTTCAATAGATTTACTATTTTAGTTTCACTATTAAACATTTATATGAATTTAACAACATGAAAAACTGACATAATGTTATATATTCACTCTAATTGTAGCTGCTCTGTGCGTCCGCGAGCATCAAAATTGCGTTCTGTACACAGAAACCCTTGTATGTTTAGGACTGCTCTGTGGTGCGACCAAACATCTAGTTATATAACTCAATGCCTGTAGGCTATACAAGAACTTTATTACATAACAAAGGAATTAAGCTATTAATTAAGGTACGACTACAAGATAAATTCAGACATAAATGTCCGACATTAATGTCTGTCTTACGCTTGTACGGATATTTTGTGTCTTAGTAGTGTCTTTTGTACGGAAATTGTGTCCAACATATGATTTAAACGCAGTATGATGTATTGGAAATGTCCGGAACTTTTCATCTACATGAGACACTTGGACGCAACGTTTGTCGCAATAAACTTTGCAATCAGATACAATCAGACTTAGTGTATCATATCATATATACCATTATATCACTAAAGTATGGACAACTTAAATATCTATTAAATTGTGGTTAAAAAAACAATACTAACTATGACTAATGTACTGCGGTAAAATGAGGCAATTTTACACACATAAGTCATCTACACTTTTGGAATGAACTTGTAGCTTGTAATAAACTACGAGCTAAAGTTCAACCACGTGGATGCTACGTCCCGCTGAAACTTTGAATGCATACTCTTGTGTGATTCCGAGGTGACATAAAGTTTGTATAATAGCATACTAACTTCTAAAGAGAGCTTTGACATATCAACGGGAGTGATGCGCTTGAGCGCCGACAGCCGCTGAAGCCGCTGGCGCGCGCGCTCCTCCACTGCGATGAGGAATGCATCCTGCACGATGTTGTGACCGATGTCCGACACTGCAACAAAAACATCCCTTATATTAAAAACTATAAAAGAAATTACACATTTCTAACATCGACAGAAATCATGAAAGTTCCTTAAATTATAACTAGGCACTAATTAGCTGGGCTAAAACCCCCCTTCATCATAAAGTTATGATACACCGATGTACGAAAAACCATACTTAAATACTTTAAATCATACTAATATTATAAATCTGAATGTTTTGATGGATGGATGGATGCATGGATCTCGCTCAAATTTAGCATAGATATAGAACATAGCCTGGAAGAACACGTAGGCTATTAATTATGTTGTTTTTTAATTCGAGGCAGACGGAGCCGCGGGTGACCGCTATACTATATATTACAAGGTATTAATGTTCTAACTACTTACGGAAAGAGAAAAGAAGATTAATAAATATCACCTAACTTATAACCGTCTCTGAATGAAATTAAATTAAATTTTAAACTTTAAAATTTCTCCCGCCAAATACACTTCATAGGTAACAATAGGAACGTTCGTCAATTTCGCATTACATAACCAACGCTAGTTCCATTACATTCGTATTCAAAAAGCATCCCAACATTCCTCCATTCCAACAGTCAACAACGCTGTACGTCCCTTTAGCAACACTTCACACGACTATTGTCCTTAATTTAAGGCACTGTCGTCTATAATTGTTTGCGCGATTCAATTAACTGTGAACATGCTTCGTCGCCGGGTATACCTTGACGCCCTCTCATTGAATACGGAGATATAAGAGCACGTACACACTAGCATTACGATATCGCATCGCCCACGCATTGTTGTAACAATTGCTGGCTGACGATCAAACTTTTACTATTAATTTTGTAACACAATGGTAGATAAGATTAGGTTATATTCAGTAAGTTTACAAATTAAACCTACAAAAGTAGATGTTTCAAAAGTTTACAATATCAATATTTTCTGATCTACAATCGTAGGTAGGATAAATTAGAGATATAGATTAGCCACAGATTTAGTAACAAATAACTAAATCAACTAAAAACTTCAATTACTTACATTGTATGTGAATGGCGCGAGTCAGCAAACCAGTCTATTTAAGGCCAGCACTACTGTCCTACTGTACTGGCACAATGTAAACCAGACATAAGTCTCCCGTATGGACAAGCCCTAACTTATACACCGGCAGAATAATAAACGCATCAAGCCCATTTATTCACAATTGCGCATCTAAACTATTCGATGTTGCCAGTACCTTTGAATGTTATCAAGATTGCAGAAAAAAATAGATAATTAATTTAACATTCATCTTTTTCTAAAAACCTAGATAATAATTCCATGGCCATGTATTTTTGCAATGGAAATCCACGGTTAACTCTAGTTAACACGTTAAACGCCACTCCGGGGTCACCGGTGACCGGCAACTGTGACGTCATGAAGTTTTTTTTATAATATCTGCGGGACCCAGCTTCTGATTAAGCCCTTAAATAGACATATTTCGAAGATTCGACATTACGCATCTATTTCCAACAAAAAGTATTTTTTGTTTTTTCTATTTCTACTATGGCGTTTAACGTGTTAAAGAACACGTGCGCGTAGTTTTAAGGTTTCATTTCTATGCCTACAAACTGAAGCCTAACAACTTCCTCGTGCCTTTGTATGGCCGATCGAATGTTGAGGTTATTCTGAATACCATTTTTATCATGGTTAGTTTAATCATTTTAATTAAAACTAAATAAACACAACAATAATGTTGACAAGTAACGAATGTTTGTTTTTCATTCGGTATCAGAGTTATTTGGCTAACCTAGATCTAACCGAACCCAGGTATTGTCGTTAAACTGCGTCCAGACCACCGGAGGACGTGCAGCAGCGTCCCTAGGTTACGGTGGAACTACTGCGATCGCCAACCCGCCTGCCAAGCGTTGCGATTATTGGCACAACCCCCCCAATGGTGGTTACAAAACGACCGATGCGGGCGGCACAGGACCGGGCATTGTGGCAATCGATGGGGGAGGCCTACATCCAGCAGTGGATAAATCTAAGCTGATGATGATGATGATGAGATCTAAAGTATTCTAATTTTGGCTAAATCCATCTTTGAACGTAAAAACCATGAAATCTATCTAATAAAATCTATTAACAATGAAAGAAATACACGGAGTGTTTTATAAGTGAATAATTATTTTTATAGTGTTAGGAAGAAAAACCGACAATCTGTTGATGTATCGGCGCAACACTAGCCGTATTAAAATATCACCGCTTACGTCCCCTCAGTAATCGATCTGACACTTGACTTGGTAACAAAAGCGCGCCATTCGTACCAAATGATTTTAAATAATATTCTCTAAAAATATTATCTAAAATCTATATTATAATTGATTATTCATTCGTTTTATAAGCCCGCCCGTCCGTCACTGAGTGACTCAGTGAGCGACGGGCCGCGTCCGCGAAATAATACCAGTACCACTCATCCTGATGAAGGGCCCCCGATGGACTCGAAACTAGTCGGTGCCGACACCGGACGTGTTTATATATCAGTTTAGTATAATGTCTCACGAAAGTTTGAATAATTTAATTCGTTTTATAATTTAAAATAACCGCATATTTTATTGTTGTTAACGAATGAAATAACTGAGAACCCACGCATCTTGTAAGATTTCTTTTACAAGGATAATAACGCCCACGCTAACGCCCACAATATCTAGAAAATTAATAATCGCGCATTCACTAAAATATAATATTATTTATGCTTGAATTGCTATCAGGAATGAACATTTAAAAAAAAACAATTAGTTCTGTTTTGAACACATTGTAAAACAAAAATTATGAATTTTATCTGTAATTCTTTCTGCCGCAAACCGTTTAAAACATATTGTCATCTCTGATTTGTCAAAGATAATGATAGGGATAACGATATGTTTTGTACCAGAAACCAGTGGTGAATCATTTCGGTTTAACAACAGATTGTTTGGTTCATAACGAATGTACGTTAGCTCGTAACGGTGTGATGTGGTCTCGGCATGTTGTCGTTCGTCACGCACTTTTCTGTCTAACTGTAACTGTACTGCATATTACAAGATTATTGATGGTATAAAATAATTCATTTTACGAAGAAATTCTTACTAAATTATCACTGTTATTAATAACTGTACATTAGTTATTTTAATCGTGTTGTAGGACTAACTTATTAGTGGCCAAGTCAAATGTATATATATAATTTTATCTATTAAATGCCACGGTATCTTACTATTATAATATCATAAATGCTAATGTTTGGATGTATACATGAATGTTTGTTAGAAAGTATCTCCAGTACGTATGGATCTTGTTGAAATTTGGCATGGATGTAGAACATAGTTTAGAACATATAAGAGACTAATTTTCCTTAATTCCGTACAGACGGAGTCGCAAGCTACAGCTAGTTAGTACGTCACAGGAATAACTGTGATATTAGATGGAATAGCATATTAAACTGTTATAAATAGCAGAATAGCAGCTAGAAATAGCGATATAGCGTAGCGTGAACAGCTTTAGCGTTAGTCGCCTGTCTGTGGTCAAGTCTAGACGCGGCGATGCGTAGGCAAATTGGTCGTTGCCCTACACCCAGTGTTGCAATACACAGACTTATAGGCAGATTTACTTAGTTTTTTTTTAAATCTGTTATACGTAGGATGGCGTAATTATGAACTGATCGACGATTTCTTTTTAAATATTTTTAAATAGTTTGTCCTAGAATATGGCCATTATTATATTTGGCGACATCTATCGGCCTAAATCAATATTAGTTTTGAGATCGATCCCTTTAATTACTTTGTTCGAAGTTGAGTACAAAATTGTATCTTTTCGATCAATTTCTTATCTTGTCTTACTAATATTATGAATGGGAATGTCTAGATGCATGGGTGGTTGGATTTGAAGGTATCTCCAGAACGGCTCAACGGATCTTTATGTAATTTGACATAGATGTAGAACATAATGTGGAAGAGCACATATCCCTACTTGTTAAGTGTTTTTAGTTAATAATATATCTTTTCTTTCGATTGATATTATAATCTTTGGATCAGTTAAACTGTAACTTAGAAACGGGTTTAAATGTCAATTAAATATACCGCAGATAAGTAATAATAATTCATGATTGATTTTAGGCATATGTATGCGCTGTGAATTCGCATATGCTCAGTTTTAGCGCATTTTGTGCCAAGTGCAAGTAATGCTAGTTTTTATCGCTGCCGAGATGCGCACTTTGTGTACCGTTGTTTTATATTTGTAGAGGAATGTCTAAAACGGGTTCCGAGACGTCCGGACCACAAGTGACCAACATACGCCAAAGTTGCATATCATTTTGAACTTTATCATATAAGAATAAGGTATATTTTACGTGTAACATACTGTTCTAGATAACTTTCTGATTTTTAACCTAGTGGTATCAATATTAGCAATCAGTAATCAAAGAAATTAATGTTCTACCATTGTTTGTATAGTTTTTTTTTATTTTGCTACAGTATTTTTTTATAAATCAATAGTTTGATTAAATTTAAGAAAAATTGACATAAAGCTTTAAGATTTGTCCTCCATAAAACATAAATAATAAACACCATGGTTTTCTGAGAGCAAAATCTCCATTTAAAGCAGTGGTTCCCAAACTTATTTTGTCTACAGCTAAATTAATTAATTATTGTGACCTATATATGTATATTAACGGAGAATTCTAAACGAAACTTTTACTATAACCCGCAACTTGAGACCTGCAGCGCCCACAAGGGGGCGTTATCGCCCACTTTGGGGTAAAACTGATTTAAGCATAAAATCTTTTTTTGTCAAAGATAATGTCAGGGATGATATTGTCATGTTTTATACAGAGATTTTGGGCTCCGAAACCAACGGTAAGTGGATCAGTTTGATTAAACAGTAGATGTAACTGAAACTTTGAATAAAGTAAACGTGCAACTAACTTCACCTCGTGTTGATTTTCTCCTTAAATAGAGTTTTGGAAGACAAACACATTAGAAAACCTTTGATAGCGTGAATTTGTATGTAATGTATCGCATCATACATTTATAAACATACTTTGTAAACATAGTAATTTTATAAACTTTCCGATCATATAAAAAAACCCCATACTTATCAAATATTATTTAAAGTTATTTTAAATCCGAAGAAGACTGAAATAAAACCGTTTTTTATTTTATTGACGATGAAAGTATTTTATTTTTTTACATTTTATGTCGTCACACCGGTGGCCAGTGTGCAACTGTAACTGCTATAAGCAACTTAAAACGGTTGCAACTAGTTTACGTATTTAAATAACTCCTGTCATAAAGCACGATTGTTATGCAAACATTTAAATTACATAATGTTAATTATGATATACGAAATTGATCTTTATTGCTTGAGCAATAAGAAACTCGTGGAATATAACATTACAAACCGTTGCGGTGGTTTAACTGCATACCACTTGCGTTCTTTCCTGGTTTTTGAGTTACATAAATATTATACAAATGATTGTATCAATTATTGGGTTATTTTGGTGTATTTATATCGCAAAATTACAACAAAAAACTGACGACATATTATAATAATCCTAGGAAAAATAAATTCAATAAACAAAATATGATAAACACAATTTCGCTAAACTGTTATTTCCTTATCGGGAATATTTCCTCATATGTGCGTCAGGAATGATACTTGGTATCCATTTAACGTCACTGCAAAATACAATCGCGTGGACAAGTGCCAAGAAACTAAGTTATCGTACAATGCCGTGGAAAAGCGAAATTCAAACTTAGAAAGAACTCTAACTGGAGATAGTTGTTAAGTCTAATTTAGGATCAAAATTAAAATTTACTTAAAGATAACCTTAGCGCATAATTCACACCAAATAAAATGAAACTAAAATAACATAGGCCATCAAAACCATGAGACTCTACTTTAGTAGGATTTATATTATAAAAAAATTGTCGAATTTTTTAAAAAGATCATAAAAGAGATGTTAAAAATGTAGAGAAATTAGTGCCAAAATTATTATTACCTACAAGTATTTAACAAGCATAATAAGTACTAGTTGTCGCGACTTCGTCAGCGGGAAATTAATAAGAATCTTGGTTAGTAACCTATGTGTTCTTTCAGACTATGTTCTACGTCTATGCTTAATTTAAGCGAGATCCATACATCTTTTCTCAAGATACCTTCAAACAAACATCCATCCATCCATCCATCCAATAATTCGCATTTCTAATATAAGATAAGATAAGATGTGGTGACGTGTGATTGCGAATGACGTATTATCAAAATAATGTTATGTCTGCCTCATTTAGCTGACAGTCGTGTTTATATTTAATATTTATACAATAGTTTATTGACAAACAAATTAAAACAATGTTTAAGCAAACAAACACATCATTTGTGTTAATAAATATACGACAAACTAGCTGTCGTCCGCGAATCCATCCGCGCGAATTAAAAAAAGAAACTTTATAAGTAGCCTATGTGTTATATTTGTACCAAATTTCATGGAGGTTAAGATCGTCGTGAAAAAAGTCAAGAGCAAATCTATACAGTAGCCAAGTAGTCGCTCCTGTACTGACTGAATAGACAACTCGCATCGATGATTCAACGTGTTATGTACGAATCGCGCGCAACGCGATTCCCGCAACGCAACCGTACAATATAAAAGTTTTGATTTCAGTTGCCTTGTGTACGATGTGCCTTACAGGAAACAATGCGTTAAGTAATACTGGATTAAGAGTCAGCTGATAGTTGAGTCATTGTACTTGGCGTAGGCAAGCTTTATGCAACTCTGGAAATATGTCCGTAATTACCTAAGATCTACTTTAAAATGTTACTACTATTTTAAATGCAAATGTTTCAATGGATGTTTGAAGATACCTTCAGAACGGCTGAACGGATCTCGATGAAATTTTGCATACATATCGAACATAGTCTGGACGACACATAGGCTACTAAGTAAGCTAGTAAGTTTTTCCAATAACAAAGGGAGGGAGTCGTGGCGACAGCTAGTATTAGTATTAATTGTGAGCCCCCAACAATGACTTTATTTGATAAATAAGTTCTAAGTAGCTTATTCAGGACTTTCTTGAATAAAATGAAGATCCTAAATCAAATAGAAACTATATTTCAAAACTGTCCATGTTCAAATAATAACGTAAAACAAATATTTAAGTAATATAATGCTATCTCAAGTATTTCCTTCAGGACAAAAAGGGATGACAAATTTTGTACACGTGTTTAGTGTTAATTTACCGTGTGTCAAGGATGTCAAGAATAAAAACGAAGACAACTAATTGTTGAATTATTGCAATTATAATTATCTTTTAATAATAATTATGTACATCTGTGTCTTGGAATATTATAATAATTTTCACCTTGGCGGACATTCATTGTATTATCACAAAAGCAAGAAACTATCTTACCGAAGCCAATGAGTTATGTATTTACGTTTTTTTAACATGCTAGTTGACGTGGCTTTATAGTAATAAGAATTTTGTCAAAACTTTTTTAACATCATAAAAAAAAAACGTTCGAAATTTAAATTTTAAATTAGTTGGTATGATTTTTATTTTATTCAATTTTATATTGAATTCATATGTACTGTATTTGATATTTTAGCAATATCTTGGTCACTTTATACTTTGTTATGATGTACTAATGTTTTTAATACATTTTTTGTTATCAGAACTAGTAACGGACCATGTTGAAGTAACGTTTTGTATAGTTTAAAAAACAAAAAGTAAAAAATGAGACCCACCTGTACGCTAAACCTTTCGAAATTCAAAATGGGATCACCAGAGGCGTAGTTACGCGGTAACACGAATAAAAAAAATACAGACGAATTGATAACCTTCTTTTTCAAGTCGACTAATAATGATGTCACATATATATTATTAAATTCATACAGATAAATTTAGAACCATTTAGAAGTCGGTTAAAAATAGTTATGTACATATTTGTCGTATAGTATCCGAGTTAGTAAAACCGTAGTTGAAATCTAAATTTAACAAACTACATCTTTTAGCATATAGTAACCATGACTTTCCACAAACTAAACACTTGTATAAAAATATTGTTATCCTTCTTACTTGCCTTAAAAAAAATTAGATGACATTATTTTAGTAAAACAGAATATTTGGTCAATTTGGCCATATGTAAAACTGTGTCTTATTTTTTAATTACGTTGCTTATAAACATGCTAACACCTAGTTTTGTTTTTTAAATTAACTTTGAATACTTTGAATGTATTAGTAATTTATTCTCTAATATTGTGTTGCGTATTCATTCTGTTAGATAAATCATCAAGAGAATATGTAAAATTAACTCTACATCAGTTCGTCGATACGAAGGCTTATTGTGGCCGAGCTGAGGCCTGTTCTCTGTAATATACGAACCGGTATTTCCACGACGTGTTTGTCTCTCGTTGGATACTTATTGTTAAATCATTTGGAACCGTTTGAATTGAAAACTATTCTTAATTCAAAATAATATGTAACTAGCAATTTCCTAATTAGAATCGAATAAGAACTATTTATTAATAAAATTGCTAATAACTACATGACTCACCTGATATATACAACACTGCCAATTTTGAAGAAAAACACTAATAACAAACACTATTAGCTATTTTAATCCTATAATTCGGAATCCAGAAGGAAAGCCCCGAAGGCTGTAGGTTTCTTGGTCCAAGTTCAATCACCCCGAACGAGCGGACACTCACACGGCACGGTGTCACACTGTGTCACACTAATACACCGGACCTGCACTCAATATTGTTCAAACAATGATTTTGTGAGCCAAAACATGGGTAATTGTTGTTTAATAATATTCGTCCGACTTGCAAACGCACCAACTACAGCGAGGCGATCGGTGACTCGACAACCAGTTTTCTGTCTCTCTCGCACATCAGTTTTATAGTGTTGCTATGCTTGCTGACGCGTTTTCCTATATTGTTTGTATTACGTCTAAAATCACTTAAGTTTTCAAATAAATTTTAAATGCGATCATTTTATATTTAATCTTTAAAGTTGGCTGTATAGTGTTAGCTATTTATATTTTATTAAAACTTGTTAGTTGTCTCTATGTAAAATTATTAGTTTTTGAAACAGTAATTTTTTTTTCTTTAGTTAGCGATTAGATACATCTGTTAAGTATTTTGTATTATCAGAAGGTACCACGTTATGTTTATTTTTTAATATTATTAAATATTCCTTTACTTTTAGGCAAAATTTCAATAGATGGCAGCACCGTAACAATAACCTCAAAGGCTGTGTCCGAGCGAAAACAAGCGGGTGCGCACAATTACACGAAAGTGATTCACTGACTCTGCCTTCAACTGCGACAACGTTCCAACTTCAACATTGCTCAACACAGTTGCAACTCTGTCGAATTAAGTACTTGATATAAATTTGACATCGTCATATTATATTTTGCAAGACCATAACCAGATTACTAAATTTTATTTGTATATATATTTGTTAAATATAAGCGTAGTCGTGAACTATTCTTAAGTCATAATCAAATTATCTTTCAAAGAAGTATCGTATAGCAAAATGTACTGGAGCGAGATTCGCGGTCTATTTTCTTTGAGACTGTAGGCTAAAAAGCTTTTCATGAAATTAAATCATGTTATTTACGCTAAAAACTATATTAGGCCAGATTTAATGTTTTAATTTGCATTTTTAATGTCTTATTTATTTATTAAATAAACTTTACGAAACATTATAAACCCTTTTTTTATGTAATTGGATGATTTTATTTTCCTTTAGTAAATGAGTTTTTAAGACAGGAGAGGCCTCGTGATATTTACATTTAATTATTTATCTGCCTTCTTCATTGTGATTTAGGCCATCTTCCTAGAATCATTAAGTTTTCCTGACGTTTAGTTGAAAACATTGACGTACGTAATTAAGAATTACCAATTTAATAAATAGGTCAATTAATCAATAAACAGTTCGCCTAATTATTTGTGTTAAAGTAGAGAAGAGTATATAATATTCTTTGTCTTTTTAAGATTGCATTAAACAAAAGTGTTAAGTTACAAAAAAAAATAATTTCCCCTTTTCAAAATGAACAAAGAATTCGTGCTGAAAACTCAGGTTTGTTTGAGCAGGGCTTTATCCAAGTTATTTTTGACACAGAGAAATCCGATTTACTTTTCATCATGGCTTAAAACTGACGTCTTATAGAGATTTTATCTATTTTCTTTAAACGAATATCAACATTTTAGAAATAAACAAAGTCTCGGTAATAAAATGAAATCCCCGAACGACAAAAGATTAAAAAGCAAACTTAATTTAAGAATAGCATTTTAATAATTTATTTGGTTTCTCTTTTCTCGAAAAATTATTAAAGATACGACGAGATTTGTAAGTAAAGAATCTAAGAAAGAACTAAAGAAATACATTAAGTCAAATCTTACTTCTTAATAATATTATAAATGCGAATGTTTAGATGGATGGATGTTGTGATGATGATGATGGTTCTAGCTGAAATTCAGCATAGATTTGGAACATAGTCCGGAGGAACACATAGGCTAATTAAGTTTTTTTTTTTAGTTGCGTGCAGACGGGGGGAGTCGCGGGCGACATCTAGCAGGTAATAATTACGAATTAAGTATCGCGTGTGTATACGTAACTTGAACAAAATATAATTGTAAATTACAAACACTTTTTTTTTTCAGAGGGGAATGCTTTATGCATACTCCGCGCCCCGGGGGGGACGCGGTAGTTATGTGGGATTCTCCTCCCTAGCGGAGGCATACACACTAAGCCCCACTGTTCCTCCAACGCATCGGGACGGGACCACGGGCACGCTTTCGCTCTCGTCCGCGGCCAAATTACAAACACTTGGATTAAAACATCTTAAGCATTTTTTACACAATCTCTATGCTTTTTTAACCTTGGATTTAAAGTTTTAAACACAATATCGTTTTTTTTCATCAGATTTCGGCATCGTTCAACAAAAATAAAGAATGCAATCTTAAAAGATATTGAATCAGAAAGTAGAGCAAACTAGTAACAAGTATGAAGCGATATTAAAACATTGCCACCTGGAAACTTTAATATTAAAGATCTTTAAAATGTATTTAACGAGGTTTCCCTTTCAAGTACTATTTTACTAATATTTTAATGCGAATGTTTAAATGTATCTCCAGAACGAATTCGATTAAAATTTGCATAGACGTAGAACATAGTCTGGAAGAAAACATAGGTTACTAATTAAGCTTTTTTTACTTTCGCACGGACGGATTAGCAGGCGACAGCTAGTCTGACATAACATGTATATAACATTGTTGTTCAATACTGTTCGTAAGATAGAAGAAAAATAATTTAGGGTAAAAACACTAAAAATGTCATACTAATTTTGATAAAATTATCGATAAAAATACGACCACGATTGTCGTAAATATTCGTGATGGGCCACTGTCTATCACACGTAAACTTGAAATTTGAAAGAAAGAGATAAAAATTACACTTACATAATTTTGTCTCGCTCCTTCTTTTCACTCGTAACTTGATAACACACGATGATATACACTGAAACAAAACACAAAATCTTTATATTTAAATACCTTGAATCGCTATTTAATTTTTTTTTGGAAAACATAAAGCACAAGGTGTACGGAAGTTATAATTTTCATTTGCAATCCAAAGTTAGTGAGAAACGTGTTTTTATTTTCAGAACCTTCAGGACTTGTTAATTAAATTCGAAGTTTTACTCCCAAATTGGAATAAACTTGCAGTGCAGTTATAAAACAACACTTAGTTCGTCTTAAGATTTCTTGCTAAAACTGATTTTCTTTATTAATTTTATTTTGTAGCTAATAAAATAGAGTTAAACGAAATGCAGCAGAAATCTTAAAACGAAATATTCTTATATATTAAGACGTAGTAAGTATTATACATAAAATTTGTAAATCCCGAAGGCCTAATTTAGTCCTCATTCCCTTTCCAACCTTTTTCTTAAAAGGAAAGGATGGGAAGTGGAAGTGGACTTTCCGGATGAGAGGATGCATGGAAAGGGAAAATATTTTATTTCTGTGCATCCTCTCCTCCGTTGATTAAATGTAGGCAACGCATATGCAATTACGTATGTCTATGGGCAACGGTCACTTCGCTATTTCAGCGATTTCAGGTGGCCGCTCGCTCGTTTGCCACCTTATGATATAAAAAAATCATAAAAGGTCCCTTACAATCAATATAGTTGACTGAATAACAATATTATAAAGTCTTCATTATGAGCTAAAAGAAACCGTTTCAAACAATTCAATTTCTACTGGCGAACCACACATAAGAAACATACGGTCTTCTTTGTCATTCCCATTGAAAAAATAGAGATAGCTATTTAATAAATGCTTCGTCATTAAAGAGTAGGGTTAACAGAGACAATACGTGTTCAACTACAATAATTTAAACCGAAACTTCAATGCACTTGCACATTTAGTTCGGGTTTGTTCTGTAAACTGGGATCATTCGGTTGCCGGAACAAAACAAATTCCGGACGAACTAATTTGGACGTGCTCCAGCTGTCCGGAACATCGCCGGAACAAATTACTGAAGTGGAATGTTACTACAGTATGTGTAATATGGCTTCATTGTAATTGCAATGCTTTGCAGCTGGCGATCTAATGTGCTTAGGAATAACATATAACTAACGTTAATTACTTAACTTTATGATAACAAAATTATAAATACTTAATTATAATTTATCATTTAAATTAATTAATTTAAAATAATGAACAAGCGCAATCCTTCAGTCTTTATACATATACTATATTTTAATAGCGGGCCTAAAACGAAAATTTGTGACGATTGCATTCTTATTGTCATCGTCAATTATGTCAAAATAAGAATGTTTTGGTGTACTTTACGCCCGGTAGGGGCGCTGCACTTTAATACAAATTTTGTCTTGTCAAAATATTCGTGCTAGTATCAATAATTTAAAGAGTAGACTTGGATCATTTTGTAACCTAGGAGCTATGTTTTATCTTCCAACAATCTGTAGACGGTTATAGCCTAACTTCTAGTTAAACAAGGTCGAGATATTCAAGAAAAAGAAGGTTGGCTTATGATCTGAGGAATTATCTTTTACAGTTTGTGTTCCGACAGCTATGTATATCATGTTGTGAGCGAGCAGCGGACAATGGCGATTGTCCCGCGTCTGTTATTGTATCTCACTATATTTAGAGAAACTATTGATGATGTCACTTGACTCTAGCAATGCAATCAAGAAAACATAAAAGAACGGCAATGTAAAACAAAATAGGGTAGAGTTTACCAGAATTCTTAACTAAATCAATATGTTATATAGCTATATTACAAATAGTTAAGCAATTAACTATAACATAAAAGGCTAAAGAATTTTTTTTGTTAATGATTTACAATTTTAATTTATCAAGTTACGGGTTGAATAAAATTATAAAAGCCGTTATACCAAGCGGTTACTTTATTCAAAAACAATATACATCCCAGTTGTTAGAAGTTCAGAGCAATATTATCATGTATGTATATAGTATGTGTCTCTATATGTAGACAATAACGCAATCAGTAGCTGGGACCAGCATTCAATGTAATTGGTGATATGAATTTTAATTGCTCCCTTTGGAGAGAGGGAGCGCCTGTCATTTCCGATATAGCAATAAAACATTGCAGTTGCATTCGTTAAGTGATAAAAAAAAATTAAAAATTAAGTTATTACCTCATGTATATGACTGAGTACTTCTGTCCTGGACATATCTTCCAGTCTAGTTTCGTTTACGTCCATTATCTCGTCTGCAAGTTCCAGATTATCCCAGTTCCCAGCGGACGGTGAACCTGTGGAAAAATTCAAATTAATAATAAAAAGAAAATAACATTATTTACGTACCTACTCAATACTGAAAAATCGTCTGTTTTATGATTTAAAATTTCATCACAGTTTCTGCAATATTTTGGGAGCGTATTCACAAAATTCATTATGCATTCCGAAAAAAAGTGATTTTGGAGCGAACCAATAATCACAAAATAAAATTATGACTCGTATATGACCTTATTCAACATCTTTATATATATAATTCTTCTGTGCGTGTGTATGTCAC
Organism: Papilio xuthus; assembly: GCF_000836235.2. NCBI lineage: Eukaryota > Metazoa > Arthropoda > Insecta > Lepidoptera > Papilionidae > Papilio > Papilio xuthus. The sequence continues at coordinate 5,044,134 of NW_013530472.1, forward strand.
TGAACTTCTCTCAAACGACTGAACCGATTTTGATGAAATTTTTTGTGAGTGTTCAAGGGGATCTGGGAATGGTTTAGATTCACAATTTTCATCAAATATTAACTTCATATTAATTTATTCAAATTAAAGACGTGTAGACAGGACAACGTCTGTCGGGTCCGCTAGTTTCTTTATAAAAATGTGACGATACGTAAAGGTTTACGATCTCTGCACTTAATTATAAAATTTAGAACATTCGATCAACGATACTGAAAGTGATTGGATTGTTCCCAAATAACTTTTTGGGAACACTCTCTTTGGTTAATGCATTGCATTTAAATTTAGAAGTCATGGCAACACTGCCTATAATAAAAACCGTGCAGTTTGACACCTTTACAAAAAATAAACAAAATCTCAAATTACAGATGGTGTGTTTTGAGAGTGTCATTATTTTAAAAACCGATAAAAGTTACAAACCCGAAGAGGAATAAAGCAGTTGAATTTTGTTTTACCGAAAATTTTGGAGGTTAGTCGACTGGTCATTTTGATATTAATTACATTAATGAGGTATAAAAATTGTTATCATTTCGTAGAAAATTACATTCACTTTGAAAGGCATTTTTTTTTAATTAAGCTAGCAGTTAAGCGGTTAGTAATCCATCAGATCCGTCTTGGATTAGAAAGGCACTACCTTGATTAATTAGTCATATTATAAAATCGATTTTTATTAAAAATACAACTAATTTTACGGATGATTTAACTTTTCCCTTTGTCAATTTTCTGTCATCAGTGATCCGTATTTTCCTGAATTAAAAAAAAAACTTTATCAGTAGTCTTTATGTTCTTCTAGTCTATGTTCTACATCTATGCCAAATTCCAGCGAGATATATGCAGCCTTTTTGGAGGTACCAACATCCAAATTATTGAATTTGTGATATTAATGAGATCTGCCGCTAAACGGATCCTCGGGAGAGCATTTATCATAATTTCGTCTTTATAGAAGTGCTTTTAGCTGTTGCAAGAATGGAATGATTCAACGGGGGACCAATATCCTACAGAAGAATCGCATTAGTTATGTATTTTACGATATTTTAAACCAGCTTTTGTTTGTCAAGAAAGTTGCCACATATTAACCAAAAACTGCCAATGCATAGAAAGTGTCAAATTGCTTACAGCCTGTAAAGAGTTAAAAAAAAACTGTGATTTTTTTAACCTATGTTCATTTGTTTACTTACGTCAGGAAATATTTTTGTTTATTACAGTTAAAGGTAAAGTTTGTTAATTGATTTGTACCACCAACGTAAAATAAAGATAAGTAATTAAAAAAATATTAAGAAAAAACATTTCGTTTTCTTTTTATCTTTTAGAAAGCAATTACTTTAGTTAAGATTTATTTAATTAAATGCGAGCTTCTTTAAAAATAATATTATAACAAAAATTGTAACATGCTGTATACATCAGAATATTAATACTTGAAACTTGATTACCGAAATGTGTCATCGATTATCCGATTATAACTAAATTACATTTGTCACAAATCGTTCACTTTATTATAGGATTATAGCTTATTGTGTGGAATTTTCTAAGCTCCTTTATTTGTAAGATTGAGTTAAAGAACCCATTTCTAATGTTACTTAATATTACCGGTAAAGGAATTAATAAAACGTCTTTTGACCGTAGAACATAACCTCAAAATTTAGAGAACATAATCTCAAAAACATGTTTTAAAGATGTTATTTAAATATATTGTTATTTTTAAGTTTTACATACCATATAATTTGACCTTATTATCCTTCGTCTGGACCACAATAATAACATATCCTTCTAAATCGACAGATTTACACTTCACTGTAGTCATTTTATCAATAGCGTTTATTTGCGTTGTGGGCGCGTTAAACGAATTCATTTTTATAAACGATTAATTACACTTTAATCACAAAACTGACTGAAAATTTTGTTTTAAATAAAATAAATCACGAGACCGGTTTGATTATTAAAACATTTCGCTTCCTCCAGCACCATTTGGGACACGATCTCTTGATTTTTCTATATGATTTAAACATTTTGTCACATTTAAACATTTCGCATCCATACCGAGGATATGAGCATTGTCATGTCCTGATCCGATCACAAATCATCATTGATTTAAAGCAACACAATAGTAACTTATGATTTTCTTATTTAGCGTAATGAAAAGTATCAATGGGAAGCTGACTTCACTACGGTCTGTCACATTTTCACTCCGCGAACAGTTTTCGTCGATTATTTCAGCTTGGGGTATTTTTTCACCGGTGTTTATTCATTATAATTTATGTTTTGATTTATTTTGAGATTGTCTGTGGTGATGGGAAAGAGCTAGGAACGCTTATAAGTGTGTTTTTGAGTGTTGCGAGGCCCACGTCCGCGGCGGCCGTACGCCGAGAATGGATACAGCCATCCCACTTTAACGCGATCAATAATGCTCCCTACAGCATCCCTACAGACTCCGACTAGAAACGTTCTAACTTACAGACACGATTAATTTATAATAAAATTTAAAGAATACATATATTTCAAATCTGTACTATATTTCTTAAAAAAAAGGAACGATAAATGAATTTCGACAAAACAGAAAATACCAAGGTCCCACCGAGATTTGAACTCGGATCGCTGGATTCAAAGTCCAGAGTGCTAACCATTACACCATGGGACCGGCTTTCATATCTGGAAAATTTTACAACGAAATTAAACTAGAAAAAGAAAGTAAAAAAAATAGTTTTATTGAAAGTAAAAAATATCTAAAATTATAAAATGATAATAACTGATGAAGCGTGAACGCTGGTTTAAAATAAATACAGCCTAACATCAACAACCTAACCTTCTGAAAATAATTACATTAAGAATTGATTTTCTTATCAGTGATATATCAATACTGTACAGCCAGATATTGCCAAATTTGAATTATGGCCAGGATAAAAGAATATTTCAAACTGCTATGGATCTTTTCAACAAAATCACTTACTTTTATCACTGAACATCTTGCACCAACAGATGGCGCTATTAAAATTATCCTTGTTGTGGTTTATTTAAAACACGCCATCTAGCAACAGAAAAGAAAATTTTGCGATTTTTGTGCTAATGATACTAGTCTTAAAAAAGGACGCCGAATAGCTCTAAAGCTAGAAATTTTTAAAATGTGCATTTTTCTACAAATTACATTAAAATGAAAATTTACAAAGTTTCAAAGTTTTTGATTTTTTTGTGCAAAAGGACAAAGTTCCTGAAGCAAGTAACATTGGATGACAGTTTGTCACTGACTTCGCTGTGGTATGGTTGTCATTTCGTCCGTCTATCGCCTAACCTGATAGATGAATGGAGAATAATTAACATCACTGCAGCGAAGTCAACGCATCTTTCTGTTTCGAAAACGACGTTCAACTACACGTTAACGACCGAGTAAATTGCTGCCGTTTCGCACTCCACCACAACACCGCCATGATCGATGTTGGAAACAAAGATGGCGGAATAATACGGTGATCGTAACCGAACGCGTTCAGTAGTTATGTGCGGTGGTGGGCAGAAGCTGCAGCGGTGTCGCGGCGCCTGAGCGAGGGGGAGCGTGATGGCTGTGCGGCCGGGGTGATGCCGCCGCGGCCAGCGGCCGGTCGCGCGGCTATGGCGGCAGAAGAACAACGCCCGCCACTAGCTCTGTTTACCGCCGTCTACGACTACATAGCGCAGGGGGAGGATGAGCTGTCCCTGCGCCGCGGGGAGATCGTCGAGGTGCTGTCCAAAGACGCGACCATCTCGGGCGACGAGGGCTGGTGGACGGGCAAAATCGGCGACCGGGTGGGTATCTTCCCCGCGGTGTACGTGACAGAAGAGGACCCACTGGCCGTGTCGTCGGTGATCGGCGACGTGGACCCGCCGCGCGTCTCATTCTCGGAGCTGAAGCTCGAGGAGGTGATAGGCGTGGGCGGCTTCGGCAAAGTGTACCGTGGCTACTGGAACCAGGAGGTCGTGGCGGTGAAGGCGGCGCGCCAGGACGCCAATGAAGACATCGAAGTGATCAAAGAAAGTGTGCTCCAAGAAGCAAAACTATTTTGGATGTTGCAACATGATAATATAGTGTCATTGAAAGGTGTTTGTTTGGAGGAGCCTAATTTGTGTTTGGTGATGGAATACGCGCGCGGTGGTCCGCTGAACAGAGTGTTGTCGGGGCGCAAGATTCGGCCTGGCATCCTGGTGGACTGGGCGATACAGGTGGCCCGCGGTATGGCTTACCTGCATGTTGATGCACCCATCTCTCTCATACACCGAGACCTCAAGAGCTCCAATGGTGAGTATTTCATAAATTAAATATTATCTTCATCTTATTAGAATGTCTTTTTTGGGATAACATAATAAGTGTGATCAGTTTCCGGTTAAAACTATAAAAATACTTGATTTAATTTTTAGACCAAATAACATTATTGATGATAAAGTAAAAAAAAAACATAAAAGCGCAGTATAAATATAATATTCTGAATCTTGAAAAATTATTTCATCACTGATTGGACTAAACACAATTTAATATACATATACCTGTACTCTAAGTCTTAGTGGTAAACCAACCTCACTTTTCTAGTAAAGACAAAACAGATGGACAAAAGTGCTCTCGCAATAGTCACAATAACTGAACAAATAATACTATAATTAATACCTAGGTAAGGTTAAAACAAGAATTAGCAAATAATCATATGTTAGGTACAAAAAATAAACACTACTATGATAAATAACCTTACATAGATAATGGAAAATTATCAGTAGGGTCTAGAATCAATATTGTTTATAAATTTTTATTATGCAATTTCTATCTTATGTTGAAAAGGAATTGACCTTAAAAAGGTATAACCATCAGATTATATCTTTGTAATAAACAAGATACCCTTCTTCAGATTATCAACGGGAAATGCATTGTTATAATACATTCCGTTATGATAACTGAAGCACTGATAAAGGTTTTCAATGTTTTATTGTAGTGCATAGTGATAACCTAATAATCTAACTACATTAAAATCACTTCTCTTCATAACATACTAGCTAAAGCCTGTGGTTTCATCTGCAACAAATAAAAGAAAACGGGAAGAGCATAACATGTGTTTTATGTATGTAACTGTGCCATATTTTAATAAGTAAATATATATAGAAATAAAAGTTATCCCACAAGAACTATGTACAATTTTCTACATATTTTTCAAACTATTCAGTTCCAAGAAGTCCTTCTGGATATACCTTCTAATGTTCGTCCAAGCATTTGCATTTTTACTAGTGGTAAGATTGAATCTTGTTTCCTGAATTTTGGGTATATAACAAATGATTGCAATAATGAACTCAAAATTCAAATGATACTATATCTGCATTCTCCAGAAGGTTTCTTATGCAACCGCAATTTATATTGTTCTGCCCACACTACATGAACCTTTTAAAATACTCTGCGCCCACGCACATCACTTTGAAATCACATTAAAATTACTAATGATTGTTTTGTGATTATCTAAATCTCATTAAAGATGTATTAAAATTATCTTACTTATATTATAAATGCAAATTTTTTGATGGATGGATGTTTGTATGTTTGGTTAAAGGTATCTCCTGAATGCTAAATGGCTAAATGGATCCCGATAAAATTTTGCATATAAATATTGTCTGGAAGAACACATACACTACTAAGTATTTAAGCTTGAAAATGTTATAAATCTGCTCAGCATTCAAAGACAGTCTTACCTCTAATTCAAGAAAAATACCTTTTAGATAACCAGAGATAATGTTTTATTTTCATTAAACAATTTTTAATAACCAGTTGGTCAATTTATCCCATTTTAAATGTAGTAATCTATGCTGAGCAAAATATAAACAAAGGCATGTATGAATGTGTAGAGATGTGTAGACATATTTTAGTTCATTATTTAATCTGACTAATATTAAAAATAAGATTGTATGGATGGGTGTTTGTTACAAGGTATCTCCAGAATGGCTGCTTGGATCTTGCTGAAATTAGGCACAAAGTAGTCTGGAAGAACATATAGGCTTTTATTTTTTTTTATACCGCGCGAACGGAGTTACCGATAACAGCTAGTTATATATATTTTACATATTTACTTAGTAAGATCAAAGTCATTTAACCACATAAGTGTAAATAAGTGTAGATTTTTCCTTACAAAATCAGTACAACGACCCCTCTCAACCAATGTGAGAGGGTGCCAACCCTTTTATATTTATCCAATCAGCTGAAAGCTTCCGTCATTCCGTAGATATTACAACGTCTCCGGCGCGTATGATAAAATCATTATTTATTATGATACTATTATAATGGCTATTTGATGTAATATTATAATGGAAGAGATTTTGATTAGGCATTTATTTTTATTTTGTAATTTTTTATGTATAGAAGTAATAACCTAGGGAGATTATAAACTTACTGGGTACACAGTCAGTGTCATGATTAAATCTACTTATCGTAATGAAACATGATTGTAACAAACATATAGAAAAAAGTAAATGTCTACGTCATTATTCCAATTTATTACTTTTTTTATGTGCGTGCATTTTAGCTCACAGTTGTTGCGTCTGCGATGCCATTGTGTACGCAACATCTTTTGTTCAATTAACGTTAATTCGCTGGACCCTTTTTTGGTGTACACGGGATTATTTACGGTGGTTTTTGCAAGTTGCACAAGTGTGGAAATTACACTTTTTTATGGGTTACATTATATACATAAAAATATCTCTGTCTCTCAGTTAATCGATAATAATTAACTATGAAATAAATGTGACACGTTAATTAGTTAAAATAACAGTTAACTAACCTTTTTATTATTGATTTCATCATATATTGGCATTTTAGACTAGATATCATCCGCGACTCCATCCGCGCTTATTTAAAAAAACATAATAGCCTTTGTATTCTTCCTGACTTTGTTCTACAAAATCGGGATCCGTTCAGCTGTTCTGGAGATACCTTCAAACATCCATCCATCTAGACATTCGCATTTATAATATTAGTAAAATGTTTTTTTACTGTTTTTATAACGTTTTCCGTGTCTTTGGGCCAATGCATCTTCGTCTCAATTATAAAGCTATTATCCGATATCCCCAACTATTAATCTTGGAAGGGTTTGGGGCGTTGTGGAGGTTAACTCGTCTTCGAAACCGCTATCATTTATTCCGTAATTTCAATGTAAATCGATGTTTAATTACTAACGAATTAAAATTGTCCCTAACAGGGATAATATAAATAAAATTATGTTCAATTTTATTTCTTACTAGTTGTCATCTGTGATTCCGCTTACGCGGAATCAAAAAGAGCCTAATAAGTAGCCTATGCATTTTTCCAGACTGTTCTACACTTATGCCAATTTGCTTGGAGATCAGTTGAGTCGTTTTGAAGCTACCTCCATCCATCTAAACTTTCGTATTTATAATATCAGTAACATTTACATAAGTCATAAGTTTATGTGCTAACAATACTGGTTAATGAGCTAGTAAAAAACCCGGTGAACTTAGCTCTACTTAGATGAAAAGTTGGAATTAAGGCTCGATTGAAATAAACATATAATAAAGCCGACAAACAAGAATACGGAAAGAGACATTATTATTAAAACATTTGCGCAGTGACCAGGTGTGTCGGGCAAACATCTGGCTGTTGCCACGCGACGGACGGGCGCGGGCGGGAGGGGCACGGGGTCGTTGCACCCCCGCCCGATGCCTGATCAAGATAGATATCAGGCAAAAATGTTATAAGGGGTAATGCAGCGGCCCCGGCAAACTTTCAAACAACTTTCCTTTGCTGTGGTGTCAACTGTTTCAGCCTTGTGCTATATTGAAATTTATATATAAAAACTAGGTTTTTTTTGCGAGTTTATTTTATTAATTTAAGATTAAATATTTAACTATGCTATATAGTTGAAGAAATAAATTCGCTTCTCAGCATAACGTTAAAAAATAAAAGTTAATAACAGCAGTATATACTAAATAATACGACTGAGGGTCCTTTCAAGAAACGAGGTTACCATCTCGAGTTTGTAATAAAAATCTATCGATTAAATTATTCAATGTATAAAAACATTTATTTGTCTAAGTCGAATCAAACCTGAGTCTTTCTGACTCATATATTATCATTCACATGTCGTAAGTCTGTTTGACCGTGATGCAAATTTCTATGCCAAATATATGTCCTTGTTGTGCCCAAATGCTTACTTTCTCTTATACATAGATACAGCGCAAATGAAACGGACTAACATCACCACAAACATAGAAACCGTTGGATAATAACGGTTTTAGTAATAAAACTGTTTTTTTTTAATGTTTAATTTAATAAAAAGATCGAGCAAATGTCGCAATATTCTGGTACAAAAGTGTTAGGTAGTTGTTAAGCCTTTGATTTTCATAATAATTTTTTTGTCTAATATTTTTCTATTGCGTTAACTTTGTCACTTGTGTTCATGAGTATGTCTCACAATGATTAGATGTTATTGTTGCTGGCATTAACTGCTTTAAAATCACAATTTATATTGTTAAAAATCGTGCCATATAAAAGTCTCAGGTCCTGATTTATAGCTCGATCCTTTTGCTCGCATACCCGACTGACCCAAATAAACTTACTATGAAGCATAAAATTAGCCATAAAGCCGGCCCTTTGGCGTGATTTCCGAGCCGTTAAGCGCAGTTAATTATTTAAAAGATCACTTCGCCTTTAATGTCAATTATAACAGTGCCCAGCGGGTTTATGTCGCACGAAAACCTAACACGAACCGGGTCGAACACATAAGTAATGTAGAAATTAAAACTAACATAATATACCATTATTTCGGATTTCCGTCTTCTACTTATATTATTTATCGGAGTCATTTAAATTTTAATTATTATAATATAAGTTCTTCTCTTAAAAATGGATTGATGGTATCCCGTTATCCCTGTCTACCCTTCTGTGTTACGGTATTGAATGTTTATTAGCTGCGATGCATTAAGGCATGAGTTCGGACAAGACTAGCGGCCAGACGTCGCGTGGGTTCGTTTATTTTCTGATGTAATCTTGCGATGTAACATTGCAATAGTATAATCAGACGATAAAACTGTTCTTCGTCGCTTGATGTCCTTAAATTTGACCGTGGGATTCCGCTGTCTGAATACTTGAATAAAACATACGTATTTTTACTTTTGTTGAGATTTTTGTATAATCTGTAACAATAGTCGGTGAAATACTCACGTGCCAAACGATAACCACGTCCTGCGTTGTAAAACTTTGCTAATTGGTAAACAAGCGTGTTGTCCGTCACAACATCAACGTTTAAAACATGTTGTTGTCTCTGTTTTGTCAAAGATAATGACAAGGATGACGACATGTTTTATATAGAGATTTTGGTCTCAAAAATCCATGGTCAGTGCCCTTTATATTGTACATCGTAAAGTCCCGGTGAATGTTATCAATTGTGCAGTTTTATAAATTGCAAGTAAATTAAGCAAATGTTACTTTTATATTATGTAAACAAAGAGTTTGTCGTGCACTACGACACGTAGGCAGCTAACAAGGTGTCGCGTTACGGCTTAGGTGGTGCGTGATATCGACACCTACTTACAGACGGACAAAGGTCGTTACCACGTCAGCTGTACATCTCTTTATATGTTTTATATGTATATTGTTATCCGATTAATCGATTATTCTTATTTTAATATATAGCAACACAGGAGAACTTGTGTTTTTGCTCGACTCTGTTAGGTAATGTTTGTCGTGAATACATCAATTCCATTGTCACCTCCTCCTAGCCTAAACTAAGCAATCGATTTAAACAAGTGAGGTTATCATTCGATTCCTATTCTTTTTCTGAGTATCACAGCGCAATACAGTAGACTCACCGTTTCTTCCTGAGACCAACATTTCTGTATGAAACATAACGTTATCTCTGTCATTTTCTTTAACAAAATAGAGATGACAATATATGTTAGACGGGGATTTTGGTCTCAGAAACCCACTGCTAGGTTTTTTCAGTATTGAATAGTGTTTTTGTATTCTCATGAGATGATACCACCCAATTATAGTTATAATAAGTATTAAATTCCGTCTAAAGTTTTTGTGTATCATTTTGTAGAATCATTAAGTGTAATTATCATCATTGTAAGTATTGACGATGTTATATTTATTTAACTTAGATAGAATTGGGGTCAAGTAATAGTATTGTAAGCAGAAAATTTATGTGTCATAGTTTTTGTAAGAAATTGTTTATTCAATCTTTACAGCAAGGTATGTTTTTGTTATTATTTAAGTTTATAAAAGAGTAAATAAATGTATCGACACGTTTTCTACACAGAATAATTAACTTAAATATAGATGTCGCTTTTATATGGAGTGGAGAGTTTGTTTTGCACAGGCGCTGTTAGATTCGCGCGCGGCTAACCACTTTACGTATTTACAATGAACGCGGAGTATCGTGTTTTGTGACGTAGCGTTTCTAGGAAAAACGTTATGTTACTAAGAATAGAGTATTATTCCCACGGCCCGTACAGCACGTACAGATGTGGTCACTAACATTAGTAATTATGCATTGATTTATTATTTAATATCTACAATAGTTGTTTGTCTGTCGTTATATCAGCGGTCTAGTCTTTGTGCGCTGTGACGTCACACGCTTAGCTGTATTTATATGGGCAAAGGAAAAGAACGAAGTAGCTTTTATTTTATTGATGTCTGTTAACATTCATACCAGTTCTGTTCAATTTATGGTTGGTTCAATTATTAGGTATATTGAATGTAACTTAAAATGCTTTATAAATGACATTATTATTATATTATTCAAACTTTCGTGAGACATTATAATAAACTTTTTTCATCATCAGCTCACTAACCGAGCCTAAGCTGAGTTAAGGGTGATTAAGTCATAGTCAACCACGCTGGCCAAGTGCGGGTTGGTTTACTTCACACATATCTTTGAATTTCTTCTCAGATATGTGCAGGTTGCATCACGATGTTTTCCTTCACCGTAAGAACATCGGATAAATGTACATATGTAAATCGAAAATACATTGGTACATGGCGGGATTCGATCCCAGGACCTGCAGATTGCAAGTCAAGTACTTGGCTTGACCCCTGATCCACCGACGCTCTTAATAAACTTATATAAGTTTATTATTATTATATTTAAAACTTTGACTACAAACGATGTTTGTGTTTAATGTGAAATTATTGTAATTATACTTTTTTAGCTATCAATATCGACTATAATAAATATTATCGTGTTTGGTTTCTGTATGTTATGAAATGTTCTTAAAAGTTTGTTAATAATAAGTAGTAGTGCGTTAATTTTAACTATCTAATTTGTTACGTACCTAGAAATTATTCTATCACCTGACACATTAAATTACTACAGATAAACACAAATAGTTTCAAAGAATTTGAAAGATAAATAAATGTGTCTTATATTATAAATGCAAATGTAAAAATGGATGAATGTTTGTTATAAGGTATCTTCACTATGGCTCAACGGATCTCTATGAAATTTAGCATAGACGTAGAACAGTCTTTCTTAAAGTGGGCGATAACGCCCCCTTGTGGGCGCTGCAGGTCTCAAGTTGCAGGTTATAGTAAAAGTTTCGTTTAGAATTCTCCGTTAATATACATATATAGGTCACAATAATTAATTCATTTAATTTAAAGTTATAGTGTAAATAAAAAAATATTTATTCTCAAAGTGGGCAGTTGACAAAATAAGTGTGGGAACCACTGATGTAGAACGTAGACTGGAAGAACACCTACTCTACTAGTTATTTTTTTTTTCAATTTCGTCTCGACGGAGTTGCGGTATACGACTAGTATGAGATATATATTAAAGTTTGATTGTATTGTAGGTGATTGTAATGGGTAAAACCCGTGCAGTTATCGTATGTGACATATTATTGTGCGCTTCCAATCGCTATGACTGGACAATGTATCAAAACATTGATTTTACGGAAACTATGTTATCTTTGCATATCGAAGTACCGGACTCGAATCGTTACAATACTAACCAGGAACCTTACTAACGGAAACGGAACTTACTAAATAAATTACATTTTGATGTTTAGGGCATATACTTTATTAATTAACTCGACTATTTACTATAATAGCTGTTGCCCGAAACTCCATCCGCGCGGAATTTAAAAAAAACATAATTAGTACTTCCATACTGTGCTCTATACCTATGTCAAAATTCACCAAGATCCATACATTTGTTCTGGAGATACTTTCAACATCCATCCATCTAAACATTCGCTTGTATAATATTTGTAGGATGTCCATAATTTTTTCTATATTACGATCTAAAGATGTGTTAAAATTGTTAATTAAAGGTACCGTAGTTTTAGGAATAAAATCCGGAAATAAGCCAGTGTATTGACTCAACACTAGCCTTACTAAAAAGTCGACGTTTGTGTCCTCTCGGATTCATTCTGACATTAGACTTTGTAACGAAAGCACGTCATTCGCGCCAAGGGATTGTAATTAATAATGTCTAAAAGTAAATAGGCAATAATATTCTGCCAATAGTAATATAGTCCATAGTCATACAATTAAAATAGCATCTGTAACCCTGTTAACATTTTAGTCAGGAATGAGTCGGAAGTCAATGATGTCTGATGATCAATCAGTTTCAATAGAATCGGTGAACATTACTCAGACACTTCAATGTATGAATGTTGCAAGTTTCACATATGTACGCAGCTGTGCTGAAAGTAATTTCATTGTATGAATTTGGTTTAATGAATCTTGAATGAAAGTCTAACATTCATATAAGTTAATAAACATGTTTATGAACTACTAGCTGTCGCCCGCGACTCCGTCAGCACGGAAGTAAAACTTAATAAGTAGCCTATGTGTTCTTCCAGAGTATGTTCTACATATGTGCTAATTTTCAAGGAGATCCGTTGAGCCGTTCTTGAGATACCTTCAAACAAACATCCATCTAAACATTTGCATTTATAATATTAGTTAAATATTTAAATTACTAAGAAATAGGATGAAAAAATAAATTGGTTACGTTGTTCATTTTTTTTCCTTTTATATAGTAAGGCTAAAATTGTATTATATAAAAATCTCATCGTGGGTTTTTATTCATCAAACATCTATTCAAAAACATACTGTCATTTGTTTCATTCTCTCTAAAAAAAAAATAAACATTTTGTATGATTTTTGGCGGTGGAAGTCCACGATTAATGCATTCGAGAGTGAATTTGGCATCATCGTGAATCATTGGCCGAATGAGTCAGTTTGGGTCTCAGGTGGATTCCTCTCGCGTCTCGACTCCTTAAATATATGATTATGGCTATTATCTTATGCGTAGGCTTAGACATGATACCATATGATGGCTGTTCACGATTTAGTAAGATGACTATTTGAAGAACTGTATTTTATTTAGTCTTAGTGAATTTTATTTTTGTTTTGGTGTAAGATAGTTATCCGAAAGTATGCAGTGTGGTGTATCAAATGAGTTTTTAATAAATAATAAGTTTTGGCTTATGTGGTACAAAATGTCACTCACTGTAGGACAGAATAATTGTGGGAACTTCACAGAGACTTTACCAATCTAATCATTTAATTATTAAGTTGTCAAAATATAAGCCCTTATTTCTACGCGCATTTTTTAAGCCGCGTTTGTTAGAGAACAAACGCGGCTCGAGAGCGAGCAACGAACGATTTCAAATGAAACACTGCGCTATAAAAACAGCGTCGCGTTTTAAAAGCGCATAAATACATGGAAATGCATTTGTTTTATTGAACGCTTTTTAACGCGCGATAAAAAGCGCCCGTGTGAACAAGCGCTAAGACGCACTCCTTTACAATTTTGGGCTTAACAGCAGAGATACTAAGTTGTGATAAGTAAATACTATTTTCATATCGTCAAAGAATTTCTACAATAACGTGACAATCTCGTCAACACAATTATCACAGTGGTCACGGAAATGAACTAATGTTAAGAGTTGGTAATTTTATAATAAAACATTTTGCCCACGCCTCGTTTAAGTTTCAAATATTAATGCAAGAAAAGACCTTGAAAGAACAAACTTGTCTACCTCACACTCTTATCGCTGTATTAAAAAGAGGTTAGATTAACTGTAGAACGTCTATGTAAACCTAATTTGTCTTGAATAAAAGTATTGTTACGTAGAAATTGCACGGCCGCATTAACAACTGTCTCTCTTTTTGCAAAGACAATGACAGAGATGCTAGTATGTTTCAAATTGTGTTTGGACAGTGGAAATGCACCGTTACACGTGTAAATATTAGCTTTAAATCGAGTTAAATAATGAGAAATTTGTTAAAAACAAAATGTTATTAAGGATATACGGAAATACGCAATAACATGTTTAACTGCTATGAGAATAAAATGATTATTTGCTCGATATCGTACGATATTATTGTCGGAACGAAAATATTTCCGCGAAGAATGTTATTTCATAAGTCATAAGCGAGGTATCCTCGATTCCCACGGTCGGTTATTTGAATTCTTTTCGACCAGACTTAAAGTTTCCACTGCGGATATATTTGTACAAAAACATATTTTCATCCCTCTCAATATCTTGAGATAACAATATTATGTTATAATTAAGGAGTTAAGACAGTTTAAATTCAGGGTTATATTACGATTTTCGCACAAAAAATGATCATAAATCCATATCTCTATCTTATCTATTAAATTAAGCGATATGAAAAAAGTTTGGTTTCAATTTTGTGTTAATGTAAATATTAAAAAAAAAAACCTTATCAGTAGGCTGTGGTCTCCCAGACTATGTACTACATCTATGCAAAAATTTCAGCGAGATGCCTTGAGCCGTTCCGGAGATACCTTCAAACAAACATGCATCCATCTAAATATTCGCATTTATAATAGTAAGATAGTTGTAGTTATCCGTTCTTCAAGTTCTCAGAAACCTGTTATCGGTACAAACGTTTTTGTTAATAGACGATCCAGCCACATCTTCCTTAATCCTGTTAAGGAAGGTGGATTTTAATTAATAGAACTACTTAAGTCTGGCGACGGTTAGACCAGCCCTGATGACGTAATGCAACCGTAACTTTTTCTTATTAATTAGATCTAACACTTTGATAGAAGTGGCACTTCGTTTTAATCTTGTAATATAAAGACTCTTGGGTATGTCATTATCTCGTGTTACCACTATGTAAACATCTGTACGATTTTTTGTTCAGTTATTTACTTCAATATTTTTACGTATACTTGGTAAAATTGTATATAGGAAATTCCGTCTTAATTAAGAAAAACCTTGATTTCAAGCCTCATTTAACGACTCCTTTGCGAAAATATACTTTTAAATTTAAAGTGAAACATTTTTAAGTGTAAGGTGTCATGGAAGAACACGACAGTTTTCCAAAAGCGTTTAAAGTTGATTAAAATTAAAAAGAAAGGAATTTACAAAAACATAGATGAATTTCATGTTTAAAGGAGATAAATTAAAATATGAAATTATATTGTTTTAGCCGTCAAAGAATTAAATCAACAATCGATCGAAACTATAAAAGTTTACTTAAAGTCTACGTAAAAAATCTGGTGGAACAGTAAGACATCGTGACTCCTAGTTTAGTGACACCGTTTATGGCCAACGACCCGGCTTCCGAAAACAGTACTCTTTACTATGCCAAATATTGACCGAAGCAATTAGGCGGACTGCGCACGTATCGACCAGTATGACGCTTGTAACTCGTGATACATTTTTTTAGATGTGTTAGTGTATTGACAGCCTAAATGTCAGAGTAGGTACATTCAATTCCATTTCAGTGGATTATATTTTATGATGTAATAGGTATTTTGTCCTTAATAAGTAAATAATAATATAAAAATGTAGTAATTGAGAGTCCTTGATACTTTTAAAACTTTATTTATAGCATATTATCTGCTTTACCGCCTCTTTATTTGCATTGGTAATGTAGCGTCCGGATTGGTTTCGCAAACAACATGGTCATTTTACAATTGTTTACACTAAGAAACGTTGGTACAATAACAAGTGTATTTTTTTATATTATTGCACTTTATTTGATCTTTACCTTAACGTTCACAGAAATATTTGGGTTAGGTTAACCAGCCTTGATAAAGGCGTCCTTGGACTTATAAAACCCAGGTCCCATAACTGCAAATATGTGGATGAAATGTAGAAAATAAAGAAGTAAAATAAATATAAAAGTAACAAAGGTTTCAGGACTGTAAAACGTAAAAATAAAATCTTTGTTACTTTGCAAAATCGCATATTACGGTTATATTTGTATAGTTGTTTGTGGATATTCAAGCGATGTCTGTATCGAGTTTACACCTGTGTCGCGCTTAAAATGGAAATAAGCGAATCTTTTGTTATTCTTATCTCATATCTTGTTTTATTACTCTACAACAAACAGCCAGTCTCAAAGTAATTGATTCAATTTTTATAAGCTTTTATACCTTGTTTGTATAGAGTTTTATTTTAACAGCTTTCTTTTGTTAAAGTTAGTTGTATAGATAACAAAGTGTTAGTTGTCTGTTTCTACGATATAAGTAACTATCCTTAAAAAATGGAATATGGTAATTGTAAAGTCAAATTGTTGTCTTTGTTCATTTTTATTGTATTTTAATTAATCGAGTACGTTTATTATCAAAGTTGACGATTAGGGCTGCTTCGGCTTTTTACTTCTTTGTTTTGGTCAACTTTTCTTCTCCAAAAATCGTTTATTACCTATATCTAAAAGTAGAAAATTATAAAGATTTGTATAATAGTATAAAATAGAAGTGTATATTAATTCCGAGCAGTTTATAATAAATTATATTTCTAAAAAATATCTTTAATGTCAGTCTTAATTTGAAGGTCGTCAACTAACTTGTATTTTCAAGAATTTTTTAATTTCCGTTTGTACACGCGAACTTAAAAGTCAGAGGCGCACTGACTGGCGCGTACCTCATCCCGCCTGGTACTGACAGCCGGTCTGATAAATGTCACTAAAAATTACCTTGTGTTTCCACTGTCGAAACAAAGCATATAGTCATCCCTCTCATTCTCTTTGACAGAATAGAGATAGCATGTTTTGTTTTGGCAGTGGAACATCACAGTTGGCTAACATAATAAATATTCTAGATATTAGTCAAATTAGCTTAATCATATTTTTTATATAATATAACCTTTTAGGTAATTTCATACAGATATATATTTATTATAAATTCCAAGTAATCCTAAAATCTCATAAAAAGATAACGATGGTTAAGGATTAAGTAAACTTTCAGTATAAAAAAATATTTAATTGCTTTATTGTTATCTTTTTTATAATTAATTATTGTTTCCTAAAATTTTAATGTTCGACATAAATTAGTTTTTAAGTAGATTTTAATTGAATTAATTTACGAGAACTAGTAATTATTATCGCAAACATTTGCATGTATTAAAAAAAATGTTTATTTATATTTTACTGGCTTTTCCCGCGACACGACTCGCGCGGAATTAAAAAAAACAACTTTATAACTGGCCTAACTATGTTCTACAGATCTCTATCAAATTTCATCTAGACATCCATTTAGCCATTTTGAAGAGAAAATTAATTAAAAATATCCATCCAAACTTTGGCATGTATAATATTATAAACCAGCGACTCCGTCCGCGCGGTATAAAAAAAACTTACTAAGTAACCCATGTGTTCTTCCATACTATGTTCTACATCTGTGCCGAATTTCATCAAAATCCGTTGAGCCGTTCCGGAGATACCTTCTAACAAACATCCACCCATCTGAACATTAGCATTTATAACATTAGTAAGTTAAGTAACATTAGCTATTCTAAACTATGCATATATGTCGAAATGTGGTAAAGGGGAGAGAAGCTTGGATCGCATATTTCTAATCGCCTAGCACGATTTAATAGCAATAATTTAATTCTTTCCTCTCTTCGATTCAATAAATACTTTGTAGCTGATCCGGTTATTGTAATACGTCCGGTAATAAGCTCTGCGGGCTGACGCTGATATTATAAATTCTCTCACGGATATGCTGTTTGGGCGGTCATATGTTCTTTCGAAATATCTTAGTCTAAATTTATAAGTGACATAACAGACTGAGAAGCGGTCGGTGGCTCCGGGGTTAAACATTTGACATCTACAGGTTCTGGGTTCGAATCTCACCATGTATCAATGTGTTTTTCGATTTACATATGTACATTTATCTGGCGTTCTAATGGATTTGGAATACAAAGATATTTGTGAAGTCAACCAACTTGCGCTGGGTCAGCGCATTTGACTGGCGTAGTCATCCCTATCATAGGATAGGCACCGAGCTCCTCTGGGGACGGTATAGTGAGCTGATGATGCTAACAGGTTGTATTATAAGATTCAATCGATAAATCATTTTACATTTTAAGGCTTTTCTCGAAGATTAATTTACGTATTTTTACGCGGTAATTTCATTCATTTCACTATTTAAAATATTTAACCAATTAACAAAAACTGATAAGCATAAAAAGCAATAAGTTTGAACAGCAAATGTATCTACAAAAGTGATGGGGGCGGCAGGGCGAGATTAAGGCGGGGTTGCCGCATTGCGACATTACAACATGCACATGCTGAATTTATATTTACACTGGCAACATTTTTACATTATTAATCGATTTTTATTTTATGCCAGTTATTTAGGTTATGAAATCTTTATTTTCACGAGAAATCAAATTCTGGTTTCTCGTATCCATGTTTTTAAACTAAACTAGGTCATGGCAGAAATCAATTACCACAGACACTATTCCAAGGAATTCGAAGAAATTTACAACTAAGTTGCAACACTTGACTAGTTTTTTTTTGTCCAAAGACGTCAATTATATGGCAACACACCTTACCGCTTCATTAGTAAACACTCTAGTACAATACGTCACTCGCTCGCACGGGAGCAGCCTTAATGCATTTGTTTCGACATATATATACCACATTTAAAGTAAAATGATCTTTATAACTAGTAGCCATAAGATAAAAAGTCGTTTGCTGAGTATTATTGTTTATGTTGTCTAGGTGAAACCTGATAAAAGATTTGAGTGCCCCTTAAGGTATGTGTGGGGCCACTAAAGGTATAAAAATATGGACATTCCTTGAGACTAATTGGTTACTTGTTTTACTGTTATTAATGCACGTGTTGTAAAATTGCGAAACAATGGAAAGGACTGGTCGTATTTATACAAAAACATTGTGACGTATATAATATTATTGGCCTACTTATTTATTACATTTATGTACGTTATTATAACATATTGTAAAAAATTACGTTAATTCATTACTTACTGCCGCCCGCGACTCCGTTCGCGAAAGATTTAGGAAAAACTTAATTAGTAGCTTATGTGTTTTTCCAGACTATGTTCCACATCTATGCCAAATTTCAGCGAGATCCATGCAGCGGTTCTGGAGATATCTTCTAACAAACATCCATCCATATATCGAAACATTCTCATTTATAATATTAGTAAGATGAAAAAACGTTAAGTTTACACCGTCTATTGTTTTTTTTATTCATCAACAAGTTTTCTTTGTCCTGTCTGTTATAAAATGAACAGTATTATTTTAAATTTTTTTTCATAAATAAATGCTTCACATATTTTTATTATATTTTATAAGTGATATAAAATTAGAATTTCTTAATATTCAAATAAATATTTCTAATTAGAAAAGATGACGGAAGTTTACCAAGACTTTGTGAAACGAGACATAAATTAAATCAATTTTATTAAATAATGCAAAGATATTGGCATACCTATTATAGAGCTACGTTATGTAGCTATTATATACCGATATATTATATTATTACATTGTTTTAAATAGATTCTCACGGTAATAACTCGTATATGTGAAAGGTAATTTGCAAGTTAAATTTTGTCAACACAACTCTTGATAGACTTCAAAAAGAAAATCATTAGTTAAACTTAAAAGTTACTAAGTAAGAAGTTTTAATATCTTATTATTGCCTTGACTCAAATGTCTTTAACGTGAAAGCTGTTGACTTTAATCTAGCCCTTTTAGCCATTACTCACACTGTAAAAGACTGTCTAGATAATTAGATCTTTACAATAATTCTAGCGTAGGATTATTGTATCACCGAGCTTGTTGGAGAGCCTTAACATTGACTGAGCACGGCTTTTCAGATGCCATTTAAATTTTGCGATTACATTCGTTCAAGACTAGTATCCGCCCCCGGTTTTGCACCCGTCATATGATAACAGCTAGAAAGCAATTTGATATGTTGACGTTTTGAACATGTAAACTATAGTTAGATATCGTATTGTTTACAACATTGTGTAATAGAAACTAAAGGCTATTAAACTGCACTTATCCCTACGGAGGGTCAGCACAGTATGTACTGCTCCTCCATACAGCTATATCAGCTGTCATATTTGAATTCACCCACTTACGCATATCCTCTTTCACACAATCCATCCATACTTTCATTGGTCTTCCTCTAACTTTGTAGCCGTCCATAACTTTAATAGTATATTTAGGTTTCATATATTTTTTGTATTGGTATTAGAGTCGCGTATTCTTTAACAGCCAATGGGGTAGGATCTTTTAAAAACGATTAAAATAAGCTCGGACATCTTTCAATACGTATATTAATGTACGTTAGGCGCAAGCTTACATAATACACCCGTATATGTTTACAAGTGGGTAGTTTACAAGCGGAGTGCGATATAACAAAACGTCTCGTAAATATGTTACCACGCTTCTGTACTGTTTATCTTAGTGACTGGCTATTCTAATACTTCATGCAGTCAACATACTGAAAGTATGCGAGACACGTAGTAAGTATGTATAATATGTATGAAAGAAAATATGCATAAGAAGGGGATAAATTCAGATATGAAGGCTGATAATTATGTATGAAGGAGCATATACTGTGCCGACAATCCGTAGGGATAAGGGTTTGATGATGACTTAGGGTTGCATTCAAAGTCTTGAGGTGTTTATTTAGTTTAGATTTAATGTGAGGAATCTACACTAAGGATTTATCTTGGTGACCAATTAACGGTCTGTTGAGTTCCAGTATTCCTCTATATTGCCATATAAATGAATCCTTTGAGTACTAACCAGAAGACAATTTTATAGTTTTCTACAATCTAAATTGCTTTTAACCCAAAGATGGATCAATTCTTCTCTGTCGTTAGAATAGACAACTGATACATCTTATTATATAATTTCACTATTATACATGCTGTCTGTTTTTTTTTTTAAGATTGAAAGGGATGAGAATATGTTTTAACTGCGGGTTACCCACAGTTACCTTTTGGTTGCTATTTGAAGTGAGAAATTAAGTTTTATTTAAATTGTTCAAAATTCGAAGTAATATTTTGTAGATTGACATATCTTGATGTAAAGTAAACGTTTGGTAATAGGTTGTATAGCTAAGTGAGGTGGCATGCGGGGGCGGACGGCGCCGGCGCGACCACAACAAGCTGTAGTCGGCTGATGTTTGCGCATTTGTCTCCTGTGCTGTATTCATTATAATTAATTTATAAATATATTCAAATATGCTACAGGATGTGTTGCAATACTGGTGATGTATAAGACGGTGAAATGCTTAGTACATGCCTAGATGTCGCCTGCGACTGGCATCGCGCGGTATACACAGAAACTTAATTAGTAGTCTATGTGTTCTTCAAGCTGTTGTTTTACATCTATGCCCAATTTCAGCGACGATGCAGCCGTTCTGGAGATACCTTCTAACAAACATCTGTTTATCCATCTAAACATTCGCATTAATAATATTAGTAAGTTATGGAGTCAATAGTAAGTATGGTATGTATGGTTGCTGAAAATGCAATGTTTCTTACTGCACTTTACTTGTCGAAATACCCTACAAAATTGTACAATTTACCTTATAGTCACTGTAAAATAGATTCGATTTTATATGAGAAAATTGACAAAGAATGTAATATATTCAGGTTAGTTCCTTGTTTACTCGCCCTCGAATAAACTTCGATCTCCGCTTTATGTATTGCCTCGTTTGTCCCCTGTCGTTTGTCTGTCTGTCTTTCTGTAGGTGCGATGCTTTATTTACGATAACTCAAATCTATTATATTGTTTATTCAAATATTGATTTAAGCGATAGAAATCTAAACAGGCGCCTGATTTCCAATAAATGTTTGATTTAATAAATTCTGTATTTAAATACAGTCAAACCTGAATAGGCGAGAGGTTTCTCGCTTATTCAAACTTTTTAAGGGAGAGTCTGGTTCCGACGGACGATCTCCATAAGTTTGATAAGGTATAGAAGGAAACCCCCATAAGCGAGAAATATATGACGGTCTCTTGGATTCACGTATCCAAGTTCAACTTAACGAGGTCTAATAAAAAGGCGCCTGGATTTTTTTTTAAATATACTGTAATTTAAGTTTTTACGTGAATGACGGAAAAATTTTAATTAACTTTACAAAATAACTAATTCTTTAACTCCAAACATGTAAAAACATATTGTTTACCTTTATATAGTTTGCAATGCATACGCCGTAGAGATAGGACGCCTCGTAAATGTTCAGTTATGCGCTTGTTCCCCGGAATTGTCTGCAAAGCTCCTTGACACGCGGGCTCGACTTCCCCACGTAGACGATAAATTTCCTACACGCCCTCCCCTGCCCGCCTTCCTCCTCGGCACGTCTCCCCCGGGGATGTCTGGAAATTGCTCGTGTAAACGGAAAATGCACTTTGTGAGGAAACTAAATTGCCCTTTGTCTCTCGTAAGGAGTGCACTCGAATCGTTTCTTGTTACCAAGTTAAGATATTTGGAATTAAGTAAAGTATTTTATGTTTTTCATATTTTTGGTTATCAGAAAAAAATCTGCCATAGCTGCAAATACATAGAAACATAAGTTAGGTTAAGAACATATTGTCTCTGTCTTTTAAAAAGAGAATGACAAGGACAACTAAAATGTTTTCACTAATGGAAACTCACGTTTATGAGTCGCATCATCCCTCTGCACTCGACGCTCAGCGACCCTCTTATCCTCGCTCCTAATTAATTGTCATCACATACATACTACATACAGGGTGCTCCAAACAATGCGAGCCATTGTAATTCTCTAGAATGGTATGTGGGGTAAGAGCGTAAACACTTTCTGATATTTATGACGTGCTAATTTTTTATTAACACGCTTTTAAGCCGTAGCACTAGGAGTTGGATGTTTTAGTATCGATCTAAAATTTTATAGCACAAGTAAATTGAGTTCGAATTCTCAAGGCAACTATATTTTTAAAACCTTACCTTTGGTGCCATCTAGTCTTCCTAGTAATACCTTTAGTATATTTAGTAGCTATATAAAAATTGACTCTTATAAAAGTTTTATAGTTTTTGTTCGGAAATGACACATTTTTAGTTAAAAAGGTAAGATGTATAACAAAATCTTTTTCTTTGTATTCGCCTCGTGGTATCATAAATCATATGGTAGAATAATTTTTACATTATTTTAATTAGTAGCAATCTGTAAGGCTTGCACGCGTTTAATATTCCTCTAGTAACTTAGCTTATTTTTTATTTTATTTTAAGAACTTACGTATTCCACTTAATATGCAAATTGTTTCAGCGTACGCTTTATAGGGTCTGAAATAACTTGGCTCACTATCAAACAGCGTCTTAAAGTTAACTGTTGGCTGGTAATAATAGTTCTGTTTATTTAACTTCCAATATACTAAGAAACTGTTTTCTATTAAATTATTTTCGTGAGACATTATACTAAACTGATATATAAACACGACTAAACACTTACGTATATTCGTCCGGTGGCGGCACCGACTAGTTTCGGTTTAGTGTGAGCTGAGGGCGCGTCCGCGAAATAATACCAGTACCACTCATCCTGATGAAGGGCCCCCGATGGGCTCGAAACTAGTCGGTGCCGCCACCGGACGTATATACGTGAGTGTTTAGTCGTGTTTATATATCAGTTTAATACTAAGAAACGGTAAGAAATATATAATATAATGTTGGGTTTAAATTATTTCTTTTAAATATTATTTAACATATACTAGTGCTATATGGACGTGTATAACAATACTGGCAATGTCGACTGCTTATATGTTATACTAGGCGTCTCCCGCGACTCCGTCCGCGTCGTATAAAAATAAATAAACAGTAGCCTTTGTGTTCTTCCAGACTATGTTCTACATCTATGCTGTTATGGAAATACCTACAAACATCCAACCATCCATCCATCCAATCATTCGCATTTATATTATTTGTAAGATATACCACAAAAAAGGAACTTATTCCTGTAGTCACCGTAGTTAGTGATATGATGAACTAAGGTTTTTTATATTCTCGGTCAGACCATAATTCCGAAAATTAATAACACTGTCAGTTAAAATATACTAATATTTTATTTAAAAAGTAACCAACCGAAGTCCCTGAATAAAATATGCCCGTAAAACGTTAGACTAACATTTTCTTGCTGTAAATTCGAGGTTGGGATGTAAATTTTTGTGGCATCCCGATCGTAAAACGGTACTCTCCTTGCAATAATAATATGTAGCAGCAGGAGTAAATGTGAATACTGCGCATTCACGTTATGCCTTATGCACGACACACACGTTAGGTTTCACATGACATCTTTGACCTTCAAAAACCACAGACAAACTGTTGCGTGTGTAGTTATGCCTGTAAAGTTAAAACTGTCATCTAAAACCTATCGTGTGTGGTCTACATTACATACTTTTTATTGGGATAGTCGTAGGACTATCTAAATGTATTAGGTTCTTTAACACGTCCCGAATATTCACCTTGGCTTGTTTTATTACTTGGTGCGTTTATTTTCTTCATTTATACTTTATCTTTTACCGCCTTTTTCATCCATCTTAAGCGCTAAAGGCGTCTGACATATAAAAAGATGATGTTATGTATTAAATTAAATATTTCTTAGGAGAAAAGAGTTTGTTAAATGCTAATACAGTATAATTTTGATATAGTGGTCAGATTTTTTAGTGTCCATAAAGGATGTCACTATAGTAGAAACTTGAACAACTCAAATGAACAACGAAAGAACATTTAAGTGAAGTTCAATTTATAAAATGCTGAACGAAGAATTCTTGAGACACGCTGAATTGCTTGCTCACCACTTTTCTACTATATTAGTTTTCCCAACAGTTGAAGGAATGCTTGACCCTATTTTATAGCTCGGCCATCTAGATTTAATGTGGCTTATGTGATTAGTTTCATTTCCTTCATCCTATTTCTAAACATGGATGAATGTTTGTTTGACTAAACGGATGTCGATGAAATTTGGCATAGATGTGGAACATAGTCTGGAAGAACACATAGGCTACTAATTATGTTATTTTAATGTCGGGCGGATGAAGTTTCGGGCGACTGCTATTTTCATCGTAAACTTAAAAACTACAAAAAAAAAATATTGAGCTTTTGACGTGTTTTGGTAAACCTGCTGATTCATTTGATAACCTGCTTTCTTTCTTTCTAAATCTGCTGCAAAATTTCTCGTCTGGTCATCAAATTTATTTGCTGTTATTTTACTTTTAACAATAACAGAATGTCCAGATCGTCAGATAAAATGACAAATCGGTTTCGGGCTAAGATATGTGTATTTAAAGATTGCTATCGCGATATTTAGAATGGCCAGTAAAGTTTCGCAAAATGTCAAGCTGTACTAGTAGCCAATTTTATTCACTTTATACTGTTTAAAACATTATATTTAGAACCATAGACTAGAGGTTTTTAATGTCAGTTTAAACCGGTTAAAAAAGACCGGCAATATTCCGAAAAAGAACCGATACTTTTTATAACCGATAATTAATTGGCATTTTCTTCAGCCGGGTGCCATGTTTTTGGTCGCAATAACCAATATGTCGTTTTATCCGAAGTCGTTTTAACCGTTTTCTACTATACCTACTTACTATTAAGTCTATTTAAGTATAATGCTTTAGTGAATTGAAAATTCCCTTAACAAAATGAACAAACTGTTCATCAAATTTTGTATAATTATTTCGGTGTCCTTTGTATAAATCCCAGACAATTTCATACAAAAATGTACACACAAACACCTCTTGGCAAAGGACAGACCCTCCCCCCAAATAAAGTCCATTGTCGGTGCAGACTGGGAATTAATTCAAACCATCGCTGCCAAATGTCTGCTGCGATTTATTGTGCAAAAGTTTTACAGATAAATATCGAAGAATGAAAATGAAACTTTACGAAGATTTATTTAGTTTATTGCCCCTTTTTCATATTTTAATTCAATTTATTTCTTAAACTAGCTGTCGCCCGAAACTTATTTCCGAGCGGTATTAAAAAAAACTTAATTAGTAGGCTATGTTTTCTTCCAGACTGTTCTACAACTTTGCCATTTTCGAGCCGTACTTGAGATATCTTCAAACAAACATCCGTCCATCCCAACATTCGCATTTACAGTTATGTAAGATTACAAAATTGTATTTCACCTAAGTATTCTTGATTATACGAAAACGGCGACAGGTTTCGCTTGATTATGCGCAATTTGTGCGACCCGTGTAGATGTTAAGATGATAAGAATACATGTAAGTGGCTCGAGAGAAATCACTTAAGTGGTTTTTACCAAATCTTTTAATAACACAAGTGTATTGCTGTTCTTAAGTTTTATTACCACCAAATTATCGTGTAATCTTGCTAACCTTAAACAGTTTAAATGTATACTTATTACCATTTTATCATTCAATGAGCTTTGAAGATGTGTTGCTTTCAAATATTGTGCCTGCACTTAATTATAAATGAGTAGGAGTCGCCCGCGACTCCATCTGCGCAGAAGAAAACTTAATTAGTAGTAGCCTGTTTGTTCTTCCAGACTATGTTCTACATCTGCGCCAAATTTAATCGAGATCCGTTGACCCGTTATTGGGAAACCTTCAAACAAATATTCATCCATCTCACCATTCCTATTCATAATATTAGTCAGAAGTAAGATAGAGTAGATAGACGATCGGTAATTTTTGTTCTGTTATTTACAAAGTTATGCTTAAATAATTTTCGGATCGATGTAATTGATATTGATGTCCCTGGTTAATTAGCAGTTGTTAAAAGCGTTAAAATTAACAGATGCTGTTTAATTTCCCGTATAATGACATTTCGAATTTCGTAAGCGTCGTGTTCGCAATAAGCCAACAAGAGGTACAGCCCCCGGCGGACCCATTAGCGCGGCAACATCCCGATATCGGCCGAGGTAATTTCGAACCGCCCTAGGGCTAATTGGGCCCAGATAGCATCCAAATTGACATGATGTACTATTTGATAGGAACGGAACTTATGCCCGAAACTGATCCTGTACATAGCAAGAATAACGCAAAGTTGATACGCAAAGTTACTACGAGGAATAACGTTATTAAAATATTGTTTCAATATATTTTTTAAAGTATAAGGTGCACGGCCACCTGATTTCTTTATAATAATGCAGTAATCACGTGCCTTACTATCCTTTCCTTGTTAGAAAAGGTGAGAAGGGGAAAAGGACTCAAATGGGCCTGCGTCACACTCAAAATATCATCAAAGGAGACGTGGAGATATTTAACACTATTTGATGTTTTGTCTTCTGTCAGGTCAAGGTTTTGGATCGTTAACTCACCGTTCGGACTGTGAAAGTAGCTTTATGTCTTGATAATATTTGGACATTAGATTTGACAGGTAACTAAAACCAGATAAATATGGCTGCATCTTAGATATAATTAATGCGTCATTGATTGGTGGTAGTCCGGAGGAACCGGATCTGTATCCTGTCGGCACGTATTTCCCGCCCGAGCGTCGTCTGCATAATTCATGAAGACGTGCTGCCTACGACCTGTACCTCTGTCTATCGCCTCAACTATCATAGCACTGTGATCACATCGGAAAGATTAACTTTAGATTATGAACATTTACCTCTTGGGTGGTCTACATTTATGACTATAAAAGTTGGTGATGACCGATTTTATGGAATGTTTGAAACGTATTTGAATTTTTAAATTAGATTAATAATTATAAATATGACAATTTTTTACCGTCTGCCTCGAAGGACCACAATACGCTAGCAAACACAAATGTATTAGTTGATTTTGGTGTTACGTCTGTTTTTAGCGAAGAAAGGGATGTGATATTGCACATCTTTACAATGTACAACATGATGAAAAAGTATTTGTTTTTTATTTGTTCATATTACGTATAAAAATAAATCAAACGATAAAAGTCAATTAAATATGATGACAATTTATGAATGGTTTATCGATATTCGGTGGTAAGAGGTTTATAAATATTTTGAACGTTCAAATAATCGAGTTTATGTTAAATTATGAAGCAATCGGTTACGAAAACAACACGAACAGTGCGACATTTACATCGGAATAATACGGATATTGAATGTGCTCTTTTCCCATTTACTTGCAGATTTGATAACCTATAATTGTTTTTTCACGCCCTTCAAGCAAACTTTTATACTAAAGGTCGCTCGCGACTTCGTCAGTGCAGAATTCAAATGCATATTTTATCTTTTATTTTTATATCATAAGGTGGCAAACAAGGGAGCGGCCTGAAATCGCTAAAATAGCGAAGTGACGTTGCCCATAGACATACGCAATTGCATATACGTTGCCTACCTTTAATCGACGGAGGAGAGGATGCAAAGAAAGAAAATATTTTCCCTTTCCATGCATCCTCTCATCCGGAAATTGCACTTCCACTTCCCATCCTTTCCTTATAAGAAAAAAGGTGTGAAAAGAAAGAGGACTAAATTAGGCATCCGGGACGCACACTCATCAGACTGCAGCGGAATAGCTTCCACTTGAGGCGTGTCTTCTGTGTGGTCGTGGTATTTCACCGGGCGAGCCGGGACAATTCGTGCGAAGATGTTAAAGTGGGCTCTACCACTGTTCTTATTTATTATTCAGTTTTAATTCACGAATTCATCGACAACATTAGAGCACATTATTTATCATGTCAAATCGGTGCCCTATCCTTAGCGGTGAATGATACAAGCGCTTTTAGCTTCTAGTAAAGGCACTTTCACAATGAAGCGACACACGTCTTATTTATAAATTCGCTAATGTCGAACTCAAAGTGGCTAAAGATACCCGTTAGGATAGATCTTCCGTGCCATTTGTTAATATTAGCTAGTGTTATGCAGACGACGTGACAACTACACTACGAAAAGGATGGTTTGATACTTTAGTTCGACGTATGCCCACCGCTTAAGATATCCTTGTCGTAATTTATAGACCGACAAGGTTATCTGACGTTGTCGGTCTATACAGTACGACAAGGATCTTATGACTCTTTTTTAACAACTGCAGGTGGACGCCAGCTAGCTATTGTATTTTTTTTTTCTTAAATGCTCACCAATAATATTGTCGGTCTATAATTTAAGTTACATGGTGTATGTAAAGAGCCTTACGATTCTGTGTCACAATCAAACATCATTTGAGCAGCAACTATGGCGCCTCTTTGTATGACACCTGATTGACGTATGAATCGGTCCCTGCTGCCTATTCGTTTTGAATGCGCCATCCGCGTTATACCAGTTGAGCAGTTTTAACCGGTTTATAAGCGGTTACAACCGGTTCGCTTTCCTAGATGCTAGATAGGGCGTGATTAACTTGTAGCTGTTGTCTTGGGACATATCTTTATAGTGCCGCTTACCTATTGCTTATCCGAGTTAATCAGTCGACAGAAGGTGCAGTAAACACTCGGAAACTTTCATATTTAATCTTATTACCTACCACATTCTATAATTTAACCTAAGTAAGTTGTTCGTTAAATTGTAGAAACCATTCAGCATTTTGAAACTACGCATGTAATTTGTATTCAGCTCAACGTATTTTTTTTTTCATCTAACCGTTGGTTTTGATTGCAGTGATGTATTGTCAAACGCAACCCCACAATAAGACGCATCAAGCAGGCTACACACCTTTAGTTTTAACTGAACAATTTAAAATAGACAAACCTGAAGGTGTGTAGCGGACTTAATATAGAATCCAACTCGGCAATCTAAGATTGTCTCGGAAAATAAATAGAGATTCGACTCAAACTAACTGAACTGTACAAAATATTAGTTGAACGTCTGATGCCTTATAAAACGTAGGTAGACTTTGTAAGCGCAGTGGAGCGATACGTAAGGCTTTACGTTGCAGGTCACGTCAGCTGCGTACGTTACGGGAAATACGCCGCGGTGTTTTACGAAGGTCGCAACGGATACGTTTTCATTTTTATTTTGATACGTAATATAAGCTCTGATGAATTTATTTTTACAATTTTCGTTGTTGTTGATACAATATATTGTTTGTTGCAATTCAAATGGCACCAGCAACATCTTTTCCCGATTTAACATCTTTGCACGAATTGACCCGGTTCGCCCGGCGAAATACCACGACCACAGAAAAGACAGGCGTGAAGTGGAAGCAATTCCGCGTTTCGTCTGATGAGTGTGTGTGAATGTCTCGGTGGCCTAATTTAATCCTCTTTCCCTTCCCACCTTTTTTCTTATAAGGAAAGGATGGGAAGTGGAAGTGGACTTTCCGGATGAGAGGATGGAATAATTTTCTTTCTGTGCATCCTCTCCTCCGTCGATTAAAGGTAGGCAACGCATATGCATTTGCGTATGTCTATGGGCAACGGTCACTTCGCTATTTCAGTGATTTCAGGTAGCCGCTCGCTCGTTTGCCACCTTATTATATAAAAAAAGCAATAAGTATACTAAAAGAGTCGTGAGACGTCCGGGAACAATTTCATAAACAATTTTCTTTCTTATTTAAAGGCTCTACAAATATCTGCGTTCTTAACCATTTTTGAAGCGACGAACCGTCTATTCTTGGTGCAAGACTGCGATGGGCGAATCGATCGAAAAATTGATTTTGTTTAAAAATATTCATAGAATAAGGTTGAGCTAAATTAACACATATAATATATAAATAACATCAATCATTTCAAGAATAGACTCGTAAGTTCTTAGTCTAGTATTTTAAAGCTGTAACCTAAATAATATAACTCCTATGTAATTAAATGTACGAAGTGACCTCAACTGACGCCCTCATCCGCGCGGGTCACACGTCTAACCACCCACGTGGCCGCCCACGCCCACGCGCACGCGCACTTTCCTTTGTCAATGTCAGTTTTTCTGCGATTGGTGTAACCTACTTAGCCTACATACTTGAAGGCTTATTACTTATTGAATAATGCTGGTTCTAAGTTTTAATTCTTACTTAGTTCTGTAACTTTGACCTTGAAAAAATTACGTTGAATATTATATTTAAATACATATTTCTATATTACAGTGTTGCTGAGCGAGTCGATCTTGGCAGACGACACGCTGGAGGACAAGACGCTAAAGATCACGGACTTTGGGCTCGCTCGCGAAGTCTACAAGACAACGAGAATGTCGGCGGCGGGGACCTACGCCTGGATGCCACCCGAGGTATTATAACATTTACAGTTTATGGCGGCTCAAGGCTAGCTGCGAGCTGATATCCATAAGCCTACTGCGGATGGAGGAAAGCGTGTGCATAATAGAGATGCTTCCCATCTATCTTTTTTCATCCATATCGAAAAAACAGCGTCACTTGCAAAATTGCAAGACGCTATTAGGTTTGGTGAATTTATCAGAATCCTAATTATACCGATTAGGATTTTGTTGGTACACTATAAGGCGTTCATTTAAATTATATAAATATTAATGTATTTAAATATTTACCAGCTTAAAAATATCACGCAATAGTTGCTAGATCTAGTTTGTAATCCACTTAGAGTAACGAGATATATCAGACACGATATCTTTTTCCCACGATAGTGTTGCCCCCAGCGGGCGTTATATCGACGTTTTGTTTGTCGATATCGATAAGCGACAGTCTTAGTGACAGTCGGTACAGGCAATTAACTTTAAATGCTAATGCGACCGCTCAGGGCCGGAGAACGGGCAGCCACCAATGGATTGGACCTTAACTGTATTGACACCAATGATGGTCAAATTACTATGTCCGATTCTAAGTTTGAATATTTTTTTTTATTAATATAACCAGCTGTCGCCTGAATTAAAGAATACATATTAGTAGCCTATGTGTTCTTCCAAGCTATGCTCTATATGTATACCAAATTTCAGCGAAACCGTTCAGCTGTGCTAGAGATACATTCAAACAAACATCCATCCATCTTAGTATATAGATTTATAATAGTAAGATTTATTAATTTGAAATTTCATTTTCCTAAGTTCACTTTCTATTATAAATACACGTGCACACTGTTTCGGTAGAATATACTATTGGTAATTATATTTTTTAAAACACATTTAAAGTATTGTTTGACTGTGTATTCCAGGTGATAAAGAACTCGACATTCTCGCATGCGTCTGACGTATGGTCTTATGGCGTGTTACTATGGGAGCTGCTGACTGGGGAGACTCCCTACAAGGGCATTGACGCGCTGGCGGTCGCTTACGGTGTTGCGGTCAACAAGCTCACACTGCCAATACCAAGCACCTGTCCGGAGCCCTGGAGGGTGCTGATGGAAGGTACCCAAGACAATACACACAGTGATGTATCCAACTGTACTTAGATACGTTAGGTGTCATTAAGGAAATCTCTTAGCCCGAATATGTGATACTAAGACTCCTAGGACCACTTAGAAATGTACTCAGAAAGGTTAGGTGGCCAACTAAGAAATCTCTAAGTGCAAAAATCTCATACTAATTCTCTTGTGACATTTTAGGAATGCTAAGTGTCCATTTAGCGAGTCTAAGTATTGTATTGTAAACAACTATTTTTTCCATATAAAAATGTAAGGATCGTAAATCTAGTT
Source organism: Papilio xuthus (assembly GCF_000836235.2). Taxonomy (NCBI): domain Eukaryota; kingdom Metazoa; phylum Arthropoda; class Insecta; order Lepidoptera; family Papilionidae; genus Papilio; species Papilio xuthus. Next base: position 5,076,872 of record NW_013530472.1, read on the forward strand.
AAAATATTAGGATCTTAAGGCGAATATTAAAGTGATGCTACATATAAATGACATTGTATTTCAGCTTGTTGGCACTCGAACCCCCGCGAAAGGCCTCTGTTCCCGGAGATCCTGGAGCAGCTGGAGCACATCAGGCAGTCAGAGTTCACGCGCGCGCCGCACGAGTCCTTCCACACAATGCAGGATGGCTGGCGACTTGAGATCGAAGAGGTGCTCCGAGATTTACGAAGAAAGGAGAAGGTACTATAAACATTTGTTTTTCAAAGTGTTTGTGAATTTGGTGTAGATGTAAAAGTGTGGTGTGTAATTACTATTTTTTTTTTCATAATCTATGACAATTTTAAAAAAGTCTTGGAGTCCTAGAATATTGATTGATTTCAAAGTGTTTAAATGTTGATTGGATAGTTTTTTGACTAATTTAGTTAAAAGAGGTTTTAATTACTATTTAAAGATACTAACAATTTTATTATAATAATGTTATATCTAAACTAACATACACATACTTTTTTATATACAATGCGTGCACTTAGGAATGCAAAACTATTGAAGAGGTTAGTGGCAATTGTAATTAATTGTGTTTTGTTGTTTGTTGAACACTAGAAATTGTTTTTTTGTTGTTATATATTTACCTCTACTATATTTGGTTACACAATTATATGTATTGGACCAAATCTTTTTGATTTTTTTTATTCGTTTTTAGTGTTTTATTGCTGCAATTTACTTTGCTGTATTTGTGATGAAATAGTGGTGAAAAATATTGTTAGATTTTAGTTTGGCATTTTTGTAATTGTTTACTGTTTTGTAGATAGAGAAGTTTTTCAGTTTTTTCATTATATCACTTTAATTAGTTACACCTTTTAAGTAAATTTCTGGTAATATAATTATTTTAAACCCTAAGTAAGTCTAATTTAAATACCGATAAAAACTTTAGACGGCGTAACTATGGGTTTCAACTGGAGGGACTCTTGTATTGACGTATATTGTTGTCTTTGTTATTTCAAGGAGAATGAAAGGGATGACAATATTAATAAAAGGCTCAGTGCCATGAAGTTATGAAAGAGGCTGATGTCTGAGAATTCTTGTTACGCCACCATACAGGAGCTGCGATGCCGCGAGGAGGAGCTGACCCGTGCCCAGCTGCAGCAGCGGCTGCTGGAACAGAACCTGGCGCAGAAGGAGCGTGAGCTGGAGATGAGGGAGATCAACCTGGCGGCGCGCGAGCTGCACATACTCATCTTCGCCAGCAACATGTCGCACACGCAGCCGCCGCAGCCCAACAAGCGCAAGGGTGAGTTAATATCCTGCCAATGTAAACGATTCTTTCAATACCATACAGGCCTTTCGTATACAAGGCAACGTAAATTTTTGAAACTAATATTGTATGATTGCGTCGCTCGATGTTAAGACGTGGTTAATTTATTCGCAGGCAAATTCAGCAAGATAAAGTTGCTGAAGAAGGACACGATCTCCTCGCCGCTAGACTTCCGGCACACGCTGACTGTGCGCCCCTCGGAGGACGAGAGCAGCAAGCAGCTCGTCGCCGTCGCCAAGGACACGCCGCCCGGCTCCCCCGCCATCGTGCGGGCCATCGCACGTACGTACACACACTGATACACAGTTATTATTATACTAGCCTTTTGAAACCTTCTACTTTATTTATGTTAAAAATAGTTTTAAAAGATTGATAATTAATGTTTTCATTTGTACCAATATTTGCAGTACCGGCGGACGGCGTGAAGGGCAAGACGTGGGGTCCCTCTACGGGTCACCAGAGGGCGCGCGCCCACCTGCCCCTGCCCGCCCTGCGACCCCGCGCCCAGCGCCCCAGCTGCTCCGCCCCCCACCTGCCGCCGCACGCCCCACACGCCCACCTCGCGCCCCCCGCGCCCCCTGCGCGCCGCACGCACCCAGGTAACACGCACCCCCCACACACCCCACACACCCCACACCCGCGACACAACACTAAGCTAAAGTCCGTCATCAAACAGTACTCATTGCCTATATTCTGTGCTAACTTCAAGAAATATGTTTTAAAGTCTCATTTTAAAATTATCAAATAATTTCACCTGATTTTCTCCAAGTGAAACTGAAAATTGTACTGAAAAATCTCATTTGATCCTGTCAACGAGATTGCTGTAAAATTAGTTATTTAAGATACAAAAAAACACACAGGTTAACATAGTCATAAACTTTTCCTTAATATACAATATTATAATAATAATTTTACTTGTAACAACAGATTTTGTTAATCAATTCACCGATGTCGAGGAATATTATAATATGTGATATGTCATTACTACATTTTTACGCAAATTTCAAAAAATACATCTTGTTTATATTTTTAACTATATGCGTCGACTAATTGAAGCTCATTTCGAATTCGAATCTCAATATCCCTATCTTTGTTATGTTGATTATTTCCGATTAGAATAAAATGATTGAGCAAGCGATTGAGGATGAATGAAATGATAAACACGTAAATAAATATAGAAACGGTGGTTAGGAGTATCCGTAGGCGGGGAGGAGGGGAAGCGCAAACCTCGCAAATCTAAATCCCAAGTCCGCGCACCAAAGTCGGAGCTCGGCAAGAAGCGCAGCGGCAGCCACGACGACCTCCTCTACGAGAACACCGAGCCCCGCAGGAACAGGTTCCTGCTCTGGCCGATGTTCTCCTCCAGCGCGGACATCCCCCACATCCCCCACAACCCACACATCCCCCACAACACCCACCACTACGACACCGTCTTCGATATTGACGCAGTCGAAAAGGGTCGAAGGAAAGGCAGCCATGATATTAAGAGAAATTTCCTCAAAAGTATAAGATCTAACAGTTTGACTGGACTGCTGGCGGTCGCCGGAAATCTCACCTCGGAAACAACCCAGTTGCTAAGAGAGGATGATCATATATAAACTAAAAAATAAAACTCTACTATCTTCTTGTTGAAATAAGATTTACTGGAGTTTTGTATGAAATGGCTCAAAATTTATCGCGTTCTTTTTTTTAATTTATTTGTGAGAGAAAAGTTATCCAGAATGGCTAATGTACAAATGTGTTGCCATATTAAAACATATCAATTTTAACTAACACATTCCTCGTACTCGCATTTTTAGTCTGGATCTTCCGTTATTTTTTTTAATTTTCTTTACGCCACAAATTCTTAAACCTTTTTCGACTGCCCTAGTTATTAGTTTAAAATGTAAATATGCTTTTAAGTTCCATGGATTTGAGACTAGATTTTAAAATTAATTGAAAAAAATAAAAAGACTTATTTTTAGGTTATATCATAGCTTTAGTGTTTACTATTGCTCGGCCACATTTTTTTTAATATCTCCAATATTGTTCTGCTTAAAGTACACCATACTGCCAGTGTAGATAAAGCTAACTAATTTGTTACTTTTAATTTTTATAACTACACAATGAATTCTTTAAAATAATTGTAAATTACAATTTTAATTTTTGCATCTGTATTTCACTTGTGACAGATTAAAAAATGTAATAAAATCCAGTGTGGCCAGCATTTACCACTTTAGTGTTGTCGTAATTAGTTTGATATTTAGAATTTCTAGGTTAGTTTAGGCGGGAATATTTTAAAAGACTTACGTAAAAAAAAATATTTACGTATCGACTGATGACAAATTAGGATCTTGCCAAATTTTGTGCGAACGATTCGCAATGAAACAATGTATGAAACCAATAAAATTGCAAAAAAAAATCAAGAAAAAAATGTCGGGTTTCTTCGAGAACAATTCTTTCATTGCGACTAGTTGAAACCTAATGAATTTTGTTCAGCATTTCGTTTGACACGAACGGAATTATTTTTCTAATGTCCGCCATTTTGTTTTGTTGTTTGCTGCACTAAAGGAACTTCTCAAGACAATCTTCCGTATCCTTGTGAGTATTGTTATTTACTATTTTTTTTTATTGATTTTATCAAAATTTTTAGCTTCAGAAATATTTTAAAAAATATCATTCGCGTCACAAAATTTTTTAGAATGCCTTTGAACTGTGGCAGGCATTAGGAAAATTTAGTATTAAAAAGTAGTCGATTAGCACATATTAGTATCTAAGATGTGTGTTCATGAAATTGTGTGTGTGTGCGCTTTATAGTTGTTTTTTTTTAAATATCGTTTGTAACGTATTCCTCGTTTTTGTTATATCTTAAGTATCGAATCGACAATTTTTTTTTTCTTTATTTTTGTAAATTGTAAGCATTTGTTTGCTTCTAGCCTATATTTTATTTTACGTTAGAGCTATGCATGCTTAGCAGTTCATAGTTACGCTATTTACGGTACAATATAAGATGTTATATATATTTATATGTCCGTACTTACTTTGTGGTTAGACTTCGCTTTGTTCTGTATCACCACGTCATATGGCACGCTTTCAAATGTTTACAATGACTCTAATAACGTGTATTTGGAAGTCTACGTTATTTTACGCGTTACTATCTTTATATAATTCTATAATTTTGGGATTCTGAGACCAAAATTCCCGTTTGAATCATATTGTTATGTGTTTTATACAGAGATTTTGGTATCGGAAACTCACTGTAAGATATTTAATTAAATTAAATCTCTTTACATAAATAATTGAAATAGAAGATTAGTAAAACAAAAAAATTGTGAGTTTTTAAATTGTTTATATAACGTAGCCTTCCAAAACTAGAAAGTAGTTGAATGTTAATTAGTACAAAAGAAATTTTCCGCTGTAACATATCGCCGTAACAAAGACCGTGGTGGTGGATCGCGTTATGCAAAAACTCGTCGTGTTTCTGAACGATACGAAACCGATCGCATACACGAATCGATATTACGCCCAGATATTAAATCGATGTTTTTTTAATATTATTAATAATGGAAAAAAAATAATCGAAACTCTTCGGTGATCTGGTTCTTTATATTATAATTAGTATTTTATATATCGAAATAAACCTTTTCCATAAAATCAATGCTGGTGTTATTTTAACATGGGTCCACTAATCATGTAGCGACTAACATACCCCAATTTAATTTACAAACAAACATAAATAATAATAGGAAATTATTTATATTTCTCAAATAAATTATGTTAAGTATTGGTGAAGGGTGGATACGATTTAAAAGTGACGTGAATAAAACGAAAGCTTAATTGCTTATCTCACTAATGGCTAATGGGAAAGGAACAAACAAGATATCAACGTAACAATATTAACATTGTACGCGGGCTGATAGCACATGTAAGTATACTAGATTTTATACACGTCTTTGCTTATTACGTTGCTTCAATAGAATGAACTGTTTCGCATGTGTAGTTTGCACAGATGCATTTGTGCATAAATATGTTAGTTTTTTAGACTTAAAAGTATGTCTAAAAATTTTTTAGATGTTTGTTTTTTTTCGTATGTTTTTTGATGCGATTGATTATGTTATTTGCAGCAAGAATATGGCTGCGTTCTAATATATAATTGTAATTCTGTTTTACTACCTGTAGTGTATGCATAAACGTAGTGTTGTTTGTCTCGAGCGTACACGTCATAAGTACATGCCGGAGAGAGGGGACGTCAGTCGATGTCAGACCTTTGGACCGGCAACACGTGTCGGTACGTGAACGAGACAAATATAGCGCAACGAATGCTACACTACCAAAAATAAATATGATTCGTGTTTTTCTTGACTTTTTCTTGTAATTTAATACTTGTACATAATTTCTAGAACAATTTAACATTCTTAATATAAATTAAATATAAAAAATTTAATCGTGTTTATTTATAAAATTTGAATGTTGCTTTATGGCTGATGTTGTATTTGTTCTATTGATTTCCTGTTGTATTAACTATATGTAAATGAATGTAATTGTCTGTCAGAAGCAGTGGGAGCGACTAACACGCGTGTGTTTTCTATTCAAGGTTGTTTTCTTCCTTATACAGACTTCAGTCCCGACGACTGGGGACCAGAGTTCCCTTTAAGCACGTCTTCCAGATATACAATACCGATGCCAACGCTCTATAGCACTGAAGGTGAGACAATTTTGTACTCATTTTGCTAGGAAACAAAAAATAACGCTACTACTTTTTAATACAAATACGTTCATAAAGTTAAGATGATATTAAATTAACTCATTAAATTGTTAATATTTCCAGGCTACAAGTACAAGAAGCCGAGTATAATAGAACTAGTGCTATACAACATGGCGGCGCTGCTCGGGGGCGTCGCCGCCGGGTACGACGTGCGCGTCTCCAACGTCAGCCCGCTGCATCCCACCCTGCAGCCTCACAGGTACACATCTCATGCTGCTACACAACTACATACTCGTCTACGCTCATATGTTACTTATTTGAATGTTTTATTAAATTATTTCAGGGCAGAAATAGAACCTGAACCGTTGGCTCCATCGCTGTACGAAGGCTACGGGTTCGCACACAACACATACCACGGACCCACGCGACATCTGCGCGCGCCGCTCAACGCCATCACCGGCTCCCCTGTGAGTGACACACGTCTCTGTGTATCTACATCTGCACTTACATTTGTTCTATATCACCTTACGTAACATTCCAGCTCTCTAGTCTGCAAGTGGAGGAGCAGAAGCCGCTGCGCTTCACAGACTCCCCGACGCACTACGCGCACGCCTCCTCCTCCTCCGGCTGCGGGCACTCCGCACCTCCGCTCTCCGGCACCTCCGGCCTCGGCACCGCGTACACCGGCACCCAGCCGCCCACACCCTCGCCCCGGAGGACCTCCTCCTCCACCTCCGACCACCTCGCCGACCTCTACCACAACTACAGAGAAAATTTTCAACCCTCCCCCTCGCACGATCGAATGCAGGACTACTACTATAGAAATGAACCATACTCCTACGAGAGAACGGCAGACTACGTCGTCAAACACCCCTACTACGGCTACGACGAGTGCTCGTTCGAGTACCGCGAGCCGACACCCGACTACCGGCCCACCGCGCCCTTCCTCGCGCACAGGAGGACGCCCTCCAACTCCTCCGCGACCAACTCGCACGCGGAGGAGTTCTCACCCTCCCGCCAGCTGCGAATGGAGAAGTACCAGAAGGACAGACGAGAAGAATACAGACCTCCCAAAACTGAGTACCCGAGAAAATCCAGCGATTACTCGCTACCCAGAGACTACTATAGACAAGAATCTCAGGAGAGAGCGGAACCGGAGCGGCCGGGTAACCTCGGCCTGGAGCTGGCACCGACTAAGCTGAGATCCAGTTTGAAGAAGTACAAGAAGTCTAGTGCGTCCGGGGGCAGCTCCGGCGGGGGCACGCCCACCAACCCCACGCCCCCCGACAGTCTGACCAGCGAGACTGACAGCTCGTACGTGTCAGCGCGGGACGCCTCCAGCGGCTCGCAGTCCCGCGTGCGCTTCAGTCCGGAGACGATGGAGGGAGCCGTGGAGCGTCGCCCCTCGCGCAACTCGTAGCGAAGGCTCAAGAAGTTCGACGACTACCTCGTCTGATGGATCTCCGCCGGGAGCTGAGGGTAGTGCGTGGAACTGAGTCGCCAGGACTGTACATGTTGGCACCTGACTGCCCGACTAGTGATGGACGAATTTATTTTAGTTACTGTGTGTTATAGTGTTGTGTTGAAGCTCTGTGATTTTTGCAGCTATGTTCTTGAACCAGGTATTTTATCTTACCACTATTTCTCATCCTGGAAACATAAGATTAAAATGCGCTAATAATTTCGAGTTGAAAAAATAACATTTTTCTGAAGTACACAACTTAATGAAACAGTGACAGTTGATATTCATTAGAATTCCTATTCCTTTTCAAATGTCTAGTTTCTACTTAAACAACTCTTTTAATCCAAATTCTATCTTCTTTTAACACTATTTGGTTATATGTAAACCAACTTTTTACTTCTTTTTTTCAATTAGTTAAATAATCGAATATGTTGAAAAACGTAAGTCTTCTAACCTTTTAAAGTATAAATTGTTGGAACTAACATGTTTCAGGGACAAAGTAAGAGCTTTTTATTAACGCAATTGTGTTCATTTTAAACATATTCGTATTAAAAGCACTGTATATTTTGTAATGATAATATATTTAGTGTGATGTAAAAATAATTGAAGATTTTGTGTTCAGAAGTTTTTTAATAACAAAATGATTATTTTTAATGTACAAATCAATATTATTTGCAAGTAAACAGAACAAATATCTTATGAAAAAGAAACAGTCAATTTTTTGTTACCTAGTACAGAATGATAAATCGCCTTTACAGTATTTGAACAAATATATTAAGAGTAACCACTTTTACAATGTCATAATAATTATAAAACGTATTACCAATGAAATGTAGACATTTTTTACAGTTGCAAGAACCTATGTTTACCCATTGTATATGGAAGTCAAATGGTGCTTACCCGACAGACTAACCATCAGAATATTCAAGAAAGTTCCTTAGATAACAGTCCAAAATAGTACTGATTGTAATATACAGTGTATACTGAAGTAATATACAGTGTATACTAATGTAATATACAGTGTAGATGATCATATATCTTGTATAATTGTAATAAAACTGAAACATACTCTGGTTATGTTAGTGTTGCCATTGTGTAGAATGTGTGACGGGCAATAGATTAGAGAATTATGAAGTTGTATACTATATTGGATTATATAATATATATTCAGAATTAGGTTATTAAATTCTTAACTTCAAACATTCCTTTATATATATAATGAGTTCAAAGTTCTTCGAAAGTTAAGTAATTTTTTTTGAAAACATTAATACATGTCCGATGATGTGAAGTTTGATATTTACAAATATTTTGATACTAGTTGCAATGAAATTTCTAAATCTAGCGAATACTCTGTTTTGTACAAGATAACGAGTTAATTTTATTAATTATGTAATATGAAATGATGACGTTATTGGATATTCAGTATGCAGCAAGCGGAGGGAGGAGTCGGCACAAAATGAATATCTGTACAAATGTAAATAGCCATGTAAAAGCTTAACACATTATTTAAACTGGCATTTATTTCATTATAAATAGTACAAATATATTTTTAAGATATATAGCTGATGTTAGTACGAACCTAATCATGTGTGTATATTAATTAAAATCATATAATATATTGAAACATATAGATATACGCTTTTTGTACAAACATCAAAATATTAGATATTTTTTACTTTAACAAAAAAAAATATCAAATTATTGTAGATATTGTAGTACAGCTTTTGTATCCCACAGTGAAGTAGTCTAGGTGAATTCATGACTAGTCGGAATTCTGCAAATTTTGCATTTCCCGCTGTAACCTAAACAATATTGTATTGTATATAACGCGTATTATGACGTCTCCTATGTACTTGTTAACAAAGATTCTTATACATAAAGTGACAGATACTTACAGATAGATAAATTACTAACAATTTAATATATATATATTTTTTTTATATCTAAAATGTTCTTCGGAAAGCAACCAAACCCAATTTTGCAATCTTAATATTGTGAAGGGATTTTGTGGTTTTATTTATTAAATCTATGTAGGCCAATGTGGTTATAAAACATAATTCTGTTCTAAAATTCTCAATAATTTCAACACAAATAACTACTATTTTTACTCTTTAATTTTTTATATTAGTAAGATTCATAGCGGAATCTTTATGTATTTGAATCTTTGTATGAAAACAATTATTTTTGTATTGCATTGGGAGACGTTGGAAACGCTTTAATATACCAAAAGCGTTTATTGATGTAAGATGTATATCGTAAAGTTTGAAATAATTGAAATTAGCTTTGATATTATGTAAAACCAGTGCCTCTGTGTGTGTTTACTGGAGTGATGAGATTTGGAATTGCGTATTTGGAGGTGATTTTATTGAAATTAGAAACAGGCATGGCCATGGCCAGTATCGCGCCAACATTCCTCGTGGGTTCTCTTTTTTGTTTCTTGTGCAATAAGTGAAAAATTATTTGCGTCCATTTTGATTTTTTTATTATACAGTTAATTTATTTTTTTTTTTTTAATCGTCGTGAATTAAACAGTATTTTATCCAGTATTTGAGATTATTTTTAGATATATATGTAGTAAAATATTACTTATATCCAAAATATGTATGATGTATGTACTTAATTGCATTTTCCGTTTAACTATGACAATTCTAACATTACTTTTCGAATCTTTGTCTTCTAGCACAAACCAAATCCCAACCAAATTATTTTAAGAATCTCCCGTTTAAGTTAACAGATGTTAAAGTCACAAATATTGTATTTCTCTGTTATATAAAGGTGTCGCTGCGTGCGCTGTACATATGTATAAGAGATTCACGGCGTGTTTACTTAAGAACTCTAGTCTTGAATGTTTTATTTAATTATTTAGTGTGTGGCTGGTTGTAGAGCGAGGTAGCGGTCGGCGGTAGGTACGACTGTGTGGGGCACATCCGGGCCCCTGTAAAATTCCATGTGGTTTGCGGCGCGAGGCGCGGCGCCGACTGCACTCGGCCGATGGATTCTGTGTGCCAATACGAGATGGAAGGATGCCTTACGTCTGTACGTTAAACCGACAAATAAACGTTAGATTTAAGCTTTTTATCAAGTCTTTTATTTATAACCTCATTCCATTCATATGAAACTATAAGGATTTAAAATCCTACTAATTATTCTGCGATGAAATAAAAGAAATAAACTGAGAGTTAAATAGCAAAACTATTTGCAAATTCGTAAGCACTTGATGACAAATATAAGTAAACTGGTCAAAAAAAGATCTTAACGAGATGTAGAAAGAATGGAGAAAATGTTTACCTTTTACATTGTAAAAATTATCATTTGTCCTTCGCCTTTTAAATTTAGTTTCAATAAATTCATTGCTTATCCCCAGCAAGGGTGTAGATAGACAAGGTGAAAACAACCAATTGTGACGTGATAAAAAAAATAATCGCTTCACAGGCTATGGTCACCCCATCCCACAATTTGTTCATATTACCTCGCATGCTTGCGTCGGGAAAAACCAAGGTGTAAAGTCAATAGTTTGCTATATGACGAGGTGTATTCAAAAGGGTGTTGCAAATTAATCACAAAACCATTTTCATTTACAAAAGAAAATTTTAATCAATACAAGATATAATCCAAAACACTAAACTAGTGCGGTGTAAAAATATTCTTACACAACGTGTCTCAACGCTTATTTACATTTACATAATTCATATTTCTTCCATTAGCTTCAGTACAAACTATTTATAATAGAAATGATAAAATATTCTATCACATTACCATTTATATTCTTTAGCCGTATTTCACAGAAATTAACTTAGTATGTAGTTGATTAATCAGACTTTATTTATGAACAGGTGTAATTTTCGGAAACATTTCGTAAAAGCGAATCATGAAACAGATGTCTTCCCTTTACCACCTGTACTATAATACTAGTTTTGACAAATATATTTAAATTGAATTCGACTTAATATGTTCATTGTGTTTCCTATTGGGCTAATCCACCTTCCGGTCAATCGGCCCAATGGTAAACATCCGTACAAAGCAAAAAGATAATCATTCTTCAAAACTTATACTATACAGGCTTGTTTTTTATATTTAATTTTTAATAATTTATATGTACAAAACGTATAAAGTTAATTTTCCAAGTGTCCCTTCTATAAACTACGTACAAAGGGATAAGTATTGTAGCCATCAATTTTATTGCAGACACATCGACTACATTAGTATAAGATTCCTTCAGGATATCATTTTTAATGACAACAGATCATTCAAACATCAACTGTATATTATCGCGGCGTTACATTCCAAGTAACATCTCTCAAACCCTGCGCCGCTCAACAATACAAAACATAATTGGTTCATAACCAACACACTTACATCTACGTAGTGGGGATCACCAAAAATATCACAATAAAATATTTTGTTTAGTCTCCTATTACTTCGGCTTATTACTAAAATAATTTTTACTTTGACTAGTTGAGAGCGCCTTCGAAATCTGGGATTATCATACATTTTAAAGGTTTCATAAATGTATTATATTATAGACATAAACTACTATACCATAAATATACGTTTACAATACACGAAGAAAACTATAAAACACACGCTTCCGTCCGTTGCGTTACTCATTACATATACATTCATGTCAAAAATAGAACAATGGAGTAAAAAGCATTTTTGACGTTAGAATCGCTAACGAACATAGGCTAAGTTGGCCCCTTGCCAATAAATAACTCAACATATGATGGATTTATTATCTAAATAAGATCATTTTCAGTCGTGATTACTTTCTACAATGAATGTTTACAAACTCAACTCGTATCATCACTAATACGTATTTCCGTGAACTCATTTCGACAATTCGTTAATCACAAAATAAATACAGTTGCGCCTCGACATAACTCCTTCAAATCGTCGCGATAAAACTTATCATAGTACATATAGATTTTTTACAATATAATTGCCATCATTTAATTGTAGATTTAATAGAACTTAAAGACACTTTTGTGATACGAATAAAATATATGAGAAGGACATTTATAATAATGATATAAATACGTATAACATGCTACGTAACAACTGATAACAAAAAAACAAGCACATCCAAACACACATACACGTATTAACTATTGCACACACATATATAAATACTTTGTAATGATGAGCGAAACGAACAAGTCGTACGCGAAAACCTTTAAAATAATGTATTGTTACAACTGGATTTTTAGTTTACGGTTGTTGGGATTAACAACTTCCTGCAATCATTTAAATCTGTTTATTCCGTGATCAAACTTAGTATATTTTTAATTCTAATAATGTCCGAGATGAGAGAGAATGTTTAAAATTCAATGTTTCTAACATAATTTATTTAACACTACCTGTTTTTAACTGATAAAATTATACGTTAGCCTTGGCCTTTATATTATATTCTTGCTTTAATTAAATATACCAACTGATACATGAATCTACGAAACAAATTCAGCTTTTGTAAACAAGTTATTACCTCCTTTTTGTTTCACGATCGTTTTGTCGCTAACGGCAAACAAAAACGTCATTATGTTGAGGGTAAAATCATTTTAGTACATGCCACGTACTATTGATTTCATTACTACATATTCAACGCGTTCTTTTATACTAAAATCTTCTAGAATAATGTTAAATCCTACGAGAAGGATTTTAATTGTTAATTTAAATTTTAAACATTAACACAGCGTGATGTTTTATTTCACATAAAGCGTGGCGTAAGTTGTTTTACAACTATGTGATATAACATAGAAAATTTCGTTTGACGTAATTTTACTTAATTTAGGACTTAGGAATTACATTCGTTTTAATCTAAAACATCTAAGTCCTATTTAAAAAGTCCTAGCTTTTACAAAGAAGGTTTTTCGGTTTTCCATAAACTGAAAATTAAATATATTCAACCAACCGCTTGTTGGTGCGATCGCCATTTTGTTTTAATAAAATAATGCTTAAATTAATAAATTTGATTGTATTTCCTCATTTTAATGCATGGTCGAGCATAATGTAGTTTCAAGATCAGTCGTGTTCGGTTCGCAAAAATGCAGCGAACGTTTTACAAACTAAAGTGATTATCATACATATATACGTAGTACGTTCAGACAGCCGCCACTTCCATGCACTTGATAAATCGGTGAACGCCCTTGCCGACCGGCGGCAACCTCTGCACGGCTAAAGCCACGGCTACGCAAACCCTCACTACGATCCAACATCTACTTTAATTGTGTTTTAAATATCATTTAATAATTAATAAACACTTCAGATCGTTACTTAGACGACGTCATTCAAAACAAGTTCATTGCCTTGATACTTTGTCTTTGACATCATTAAGTTGTTTTTTTCTAGCTTTATTATAATATATTTCATCATTAAATGCAGATTCATTTATCTGATTAACATGATAAGATATTCCACAAATGTTTTTGTAGTTCAAAAGTTTAAACTTTAGCGATTCATAACAAAATAATAATCAATGAATTGCCACGTTTTCCATCGTGTTTATTGACGATATCATTGTAAATAATTCTAATCGCCGTCCGTCTACACAAGATAAATCTCGTGGCGCGCCGTCCCTACGCAAAAGGACACACAAAAGGTCGCCGCCAACATAAATATATCTACAAACATTTATAGACTGTGCCCTTGAAAGAGGACAGATGGGAGTTTGAACTCTAGAAGGTTTTGTTTTGGCGAGCGCGAGGCGAATGGTTAGGTCGGAATTATCGATCGCCAGCTACGACGCTCTTGTAAGTAGCGAACGCCCGCGGCTTTGCTCATGTTGACCGATGACTCACGTACGTAGAAACCTAATTATGGGCCCTTTGCCCGAATTGAAACATTAAAACTGAACTTTTGCCAATGTTTTTGCTAGGTATGCGTTTCGCTTGATTTGTCCATTCTTTTTAAGTATTGTGACATAGACTTTAGACGGTACGATACGAAAAATTTATGTGAATCTGATTATAATATGAATTATTTCTGGGTCGTTGTTATCGACAAACTGTTGATGTTAGTCATCAACAGGTAGACTCCGCTCGACGCCCGCCGCCGGGTGGCAACTATCATAATGCACTCCAACAGCGGACGTTTTAGACGCGCAAACGTAGTCGTTCGTTTTTATCGCAGGAAAATAACGTCATAAAATTTTTAACATCGTCGCTGCCAACGTGCACATAGTGTGCGACACGATAAGCCGCCGCGAGCCGCTCGGCGAAATTGTTTACATTATTCAATACTTAGTTATGAATAGACTTCAACGTGTGTATAAAAATAGTTATTTCTTTAGTACCCTAACACAACGAGGCGCCATACTCACTTTCTACTTTCCCTGCTTCAGCCACTCTTGGCGATCGTGGAGGAAGTCGAGGTCTCTAGTCTCTGCTTTATCAATGTGTGGCAGTGTCCTTAGTCGTTCAGACCATTGCGTTAATCGATTTATCGGCCACACACAGTGAGGGCGACAATTCCTTAGTAATTAGCTGGGTCTGCATAGCGCCCCCCTGCGGCACGGAGAAGCCTTACGCGACTAACCCACCGCGTCGCCCACAGCCCCGACCCGCCGCCGCCACCCATTATACGGTAATTAATAAACAGTAGACGAAAATACGACAACGGCCGGCGCAGCACACGAGCCGAGCAGAAACAAACAAAAAGAAATGCAAAGTGCTCTCTACACACGACATGCAACACTGAAGCGAGCTGGCGCGCGGCCGGTGGACCGCGCCGCGCATACACTACATATAATATGTACAAGTCAAGCTACTGCCACAAATAATTATATTTATGTATTATGGATAATTATTTATTACGTATATTATAAAGTAAATAGGGAGAGGACAGGGAATGATTATATAGAAACAAAAAATAGAGAAATATACAATAAATTCTATTTAAACATGAAGTTTATTAAAGATAAAAAAAAAACATACAATGGTTCGTTTTACACAAAATAAAATACCTGGAGGAGGGGGAGTGTCGGTGAGACAGGCCCATACATAGTACAATAATATAATACCATATCATAAGATATAGGGAATACACATATATAGGATACTGTGAAGCAACTCAACTCAACTCAACTCACAGATAGTCATGTCGCGCTCTCGCGAGTAAAAAACTAGTTAAAATCTTACAAAAATACTTATGCGACTAATCTGAAATGCACGTAGAGGATCTCGTCTCGACTACAAAAATATTTTGAGATTGGAATGAAATAATGTGGCCTGGGCGAGCAGGCGGGGCGCGGCACTAGGTGCTCCTCTTCTGCGTCTTAAAGCTAACCGAGAGAACCTGCCCGTTGAGCGTGTACCCGTTCAGCGCCTGGATGGCCATCGCGGCCTCATCGTACTCGCGCATGTTAACGAACGCGAAACCTTTGTTTTTCTTAGTTTCGGGGTCTTTGATAACCTTTATGGAGTCGATGGCGCCGTATGGGCCGAACAGCTGCCACAACGCCAGCTCCTCCGTGTCCTCACCGATGTTGTATACGTACACTGTGGTCTGGTGCGGGCCCGCCGCGCCGAGCAGCGGCACGGGACTGGCGGGCGCACCTAGCAGCGGCAGCGGCGAGTGGTTCGTCGCCGCCATCGGGTTGAAGCGCTGCTGGCCCTTGTTAATGAAGGGCAGCGCCTTGCCCGGCGAGGGAAGCAGCGGTGGCGGCGAAGCCTGTGGGAACGCCGGTCCGAAGCTCCCGGGCCGCGCGCCGAACGCCGCGCTCAGGTTGGTGCCGTTGAAGGCGGGCGTGGAGCCGTTAAACACGGCGGCACCGTTGTAAGCAATTGTCGACGTGCTCACTACTCTCTGCATCGTGCGCGGACCATTTTTGCTATTGCTTGGCTTGTTGGCGAACTTGACGAGCATGTTGCCTGCGCCGGGAAAGGGCGCCTGACCGTTCATGTGCTGTATCGCGTCCTCCGCCTGCTGCCGACTCTCAAAGCACACGAAACCAATGCCCTGTGACACTCGACTCGTGGTTATATGACCAAACTGGCAGAAAAGGCTGTTGAGTCGCTCTACTGTCATGTCGGGGGGTAAATTACTTATGTAGAGATTCGATTCCATGTCTGGTTTGTGGCTGACCTTGTTTTCCGGGTTGAGTAGAGCGAAGGACACTTTTAAAGTTTTTCCTTGCATGAGCAATCCGTTAAAAGCAGCCCGCGCCTTCTCTGCATCCTCGTGTTTTTCATATTCGACGAAACCGTAACCTCTATTAGCGATCAACTTACAACTTTCGATCTTGCCCATTGCCGAAAACAATGCGTACATCATATCGCGTGTCATTAGCTCTGGTATATAATTGACCATGAGTTTGGTCGCTGACACATTGGGATTAGCGTCGCCGCCGCCATTCTCCATATTCATGTCGTTCGTTAACATTGTTCTTTTATCGCTCAAACTACACTACGTAAAACAAAACTCTAATAAAACTCACACAGATGGAAGTTAATTAATTCATTTGCAACGTGAAAAAGGAACAAAGAACCAACACAAAAAAATCTAAATGTACGAAATTGCCAACAGTAACGCCGGTTCACAGGTTCATCATCACACGACATGAACAAGTTTGTTTTGGAAATGTTACCATTTTACCTGAGTTATTAATTATTGGCAGATAAAGACTATAAAACTTTACTGGCAGATTTTTTAAATTTGCGCCTTGACATTAAAATTAAATCATTATGACACGAAAGTATTATCTTTATATGGAAACCCTTTCGAAAGGTTTACTAAATCAGATAAATAAAATATTTTTCAAATGTGGCAGTAAAAGTCGCCTGTCATTTTTGATTTTAAGAAATACGTTAAAGTCTATGGTGACTGGTGACGAGACATCAACAAAAGAAACAAAAATTGAAATCTTAAAATTATGTGTTGTAAATAAACCTTAAAGACAACTTTATAGCGATAGAATATAGTTATTTAGATAAAAAGGTAAAACTACATTCATTTCTCTGCTTCCCGATACAATTTAAAACGATTCAGATCGACAAGTGTCAAAGTTGGTCAAAGATAAGAATTTTGTCTATAGACGATTTTATTTAATCTTTGGTAAACCAACCAAAGAGTATAAAATAATAGGCAAAAAAGTGTGAAAATAACATTTGATTATTTTGATTCATAAAGAATGAAAATGTGAATGCAATGCGGGATTAAATTGCCAATAATAAATAAGTATTAAATCGTTTTATATAAACATTTGTAAAACAAATTTTGGTAACTGGATTAGATCGAGAACATTGGACGAAGAAGGTACTTTATCGACAAAATGTTCCTAACCAACGTTCTACTAAAGAAAACTAAAAGCAAGTGAGTATATTTATATATTATAATGTTAATTAGTAACTATTGCATGAATTGCATACTTAGAACTACAATGAGCAAAGCTTTATTGTAAACGAAATGAGCGATGTTATGTCATGCTTAAGAAATATCCTACCAGATTAGGTGATGTTTAAACTTGAAATCACTTGATCAAAAATTAATAAGTTAAACTTATTAAAATTTGTCATAATTAGCCTCACTGGAATATCTTTTTTAATGTAACATGGTATCTTATTCTACCATTCACATATTTCTAAATTTTTTTGGTTTTTCTACATTATACTGTTGTAAATAAAAATTTGTGAACAGCTAAAATTTTCTGTTTCAGATTCATCATGGTATTAATGGAAAGTATGGTATCGGGGCATCAATTCACAGCCAGAAGAGAGAGGCTGGGCGACAAACTTGAACTTCTACGCTTTGACCCTTATAGTATGTTTTTTTAATAAAGTACTAGTGGTTTAGCGCGACTCCGTCTGCGCGGAATTAAAAAAAAAACTAGTAGCCTATGTGTTCTACCAGACTATGTTCTATTTGTATGCCAAATTTTACCGAGATCCGTTCAGCCGTTCTAAAGATACCTTAAAACAAACATCCATCAATCCAAACATTTGCATTTAAAATATTAGTAAAATTTGCAGATATATAAAATTTAATTATATTTCTTGTAAAAACTGTTCAATCTAAGCTCTAGGATGTGGTTTATGCAAATAGTTGGAATGCAGCTATTTCATCATCAATTTGCCCTTCTCCCTATTGAGGGTCGGCACAGTATGTACTACTCCTCCATACATCTCTATCAGCCGTCTTATCCCAATCTACCCCCTCCCTACGCATGTCGTCTTTCACACAGTCATTCTTTTTTTGGTCTTCCTCTACCTTTGTAGCCATCCACATTCAATCTCATTACTTTTTTGCTTACATCATCATCATCCCTCAGCATAACATGTCCAAACCACGCTAATCTTTTACTCCACAATTTCTTGATCATGGTCACTTGTAATTCATCTATTTGCATAAATCATATTGTTCTCATTATTTTGTTCAATTTAATTGTAAAATAAATATGGGAGCGTCGGTGGCTCAGTGGTCAACCACTTGACTTGCAATCTGCAGGTCCTAGGTTCGAATCCCGCCATGTATCAATGTGTTTCGATTTCCGATTTACATATGTACAATTTTCCGACGTTCGTACGGCTAAGGAAAACATTGTGATGCAACCTGCACATATCTGAGAAGAAATTTAAAGATATGTGTAAAGTCAACCAACCCGCACTTGGTCAGCGCGGTTGACTATGGCTTAATAACCCTTAACTTAGGGTAGGCTCCGAGCCCCTCGGTGGGGGTATAGCTGATGATGATTATGAAATGCTCTATTATGTTAAACATGGACTTTTCTATACTATTTAGTATTTTAAACATTCCTAAATGATGTAAATTTCTGGTTTTTTAATAGTTCAAGTTCACTTTTATCATTTTAAATTCCTTATTTTCAGTTCAACACGAAAGTTTGTACAAGGAGAGGAAGAAGATTAGAAGTTTTAAGTAATATTTTTTAACTAGTTGTAAATAAGGTAATGTAGTGAAATAAATAAAGATATAAATAATTCAAATGTATTTATTTAGTTATTGTACTTTTAAACAATAAATAGATCTTTGGAAAACAATTGTAACTTAATTAAAATTAACATTAACTAAAAATACTTATAACAAATTAATGCCCAATATATTTTGTGACCGTAAAAATAATTTTATCTTCCCTACACAATAGATATCAAATTATTCAAACTTTCGTGAGAAATTATAATAAATTTTTATAAAAACTGCTAAACTCTCACGTATATTTGTTCGATGGCACCAAATAGTTTCGAGCCCTTCGGGGGCCCTTCATCAGGGTGAGTGGGACTGGTATTATTTGCCCCCCAGCTCACTTCCGCGTCCGCGAAAAATACGATCCCACCGGAAGAATATAATTATTGTTTAGCCGCTTTTATATCAGTTTACAATGGATATCATTGTAAAATTACCTTTAGTTTGAATAAGATATTTTAAATATGAAAGTTTAGATTTTAAAAGAAATATTAAGTACATAGTATGCATTATGTAATCATTTTTAATATATTAAAATTTAGAATATATGCTGAACATTTAGTTTTTTATCTAACAGATTAGATACAACAAATTACATAATAAAATTTAATTTAACTTAATAAAGTGCTTGAAAACAATAGTTGCAAAGTGCATATAAAATTATATTATAGATCGTTTAAAATTAACAAAACACCATCTTTCAATTTT
This sequence comes from Papilio xuthus, assembly GCF_000836235.2. Taxonomy (NCBI): domain Eukaryota; kingdom Metazoa; phylum Arthropoda; class Insecta; order Lepidoptera; family Papilionidae; genus Papilio; species Papilio xuthus. Next base: position 5,096,948 of record NW_013530472.1, read on the forward strand.
TATGGGGTAAACAGGGATAGGTAATAATCATTATTTTTATAGTTTTATTTAACTGTTATCCTGGCATATAGAACTGCAGAGTTTTCATTAACATAATAAATATTTATTTATGTAATTTAGAAAAATTATATATTATATGTATTATATTAAGAATAATATTATCAAAGCCAAAAAGTGCATTATTATAAATATTTCAACACGCAGTGAATTAAATGGAATTTATTTTATTAAAAATTACGAAACACCTAATAAAATATTCTCACTAATATTTTTAATTAAATTTAAATCCTAATACTATATTTTTTAGTACAAAGAAACATGAGAATAAATAACATTTAATCATAAATATAAATGTTCTGGTAACATTTGATATAGATGCTTTAAAAAGATAACATACTGGATACTGGCAACATTAATACAATTTCCTTTTTTTAAATATCACTATGAAGACCTATGAATAAAATTGACTAGAATTTAATTATGTACTTAGGCATCTAAAATAAAATCTATACGAATTTATAATTTTAATTATTATATTAATTACTTAATTTAATAGTTATATAGAAATTTATATTTTATATGATTGAAATTAATCATGATTTTAAATCGAATTACAATTGAATTGCATTTACTACTTAGAAATATGAGAAACTTGGAATTATATAAATAAACTGATTTATACTTAATATATAAGATATATGAGATGATTTGAATTAAATATTTTTTTCGATATTTTGGTCCTCTAACAAGATAGTATGTTTTAGTGAATTGGAATGACACATTGGCACTTTATGGTACAGTCGGGAAAACTGGCGGTGTTCCAACTCAAAAGCGACATTCGACGTTTCGTACATATTGACACGATGACGTGCAAACAATAACCAATGGAGTGCAGCAATTTTTAATTTTTCTGTTATATCGACTATTGCTTTAAACTGTTACCTGATTGGTCAATTGTAAGTGGGACACCGCGGATTTCCGTGACTATTTTAAAAAATATGAAAACACATACTTTATAATTAAATTTATGGGAAACTTAAAAATCAGTGAATCAACTACTTTTTGGTACATTTATAATAACTTTTCAATTCCTATTGTAAGTGATTATTTCGAACAAATTTAGGATATTTTATTTAACTTTACTTGAGGTATTTCACTAAAAGATTAGATTTACATGGAATTTGTTACATAAAAAGTAACTTTATATATAAAATGCATTTATATTATATGTAGTGTTTAGTACATTAGTTATATATAGTAATTTTAATAATTAGTTTCAATTTGAAAATTATTTAGTCTTTGTTATTAAATAAATTATTGTGAGTGCACAGAAACTTCAAACTGAATTGTTTCAAAGTAGATTAAATACAGCAAAATTACATATATATATATATATAATTATACAAATTACATATCTAACATCACTATAAAATCAATAAATAACCACTAAGGGCGTCGCTTAGTATAGTTTTAGTACATGAATACACTAAAGGACCGTTGAAGTAAAACTTTTATTAACTCTAAGGGAAGACTCCCTTAAAGAGATCTTAAGATCTATTTTTTTAATTATATTCAAGGTCAAAGATTTAAAATTTCGTGAGTAATGTTATATACTATGTTATGTAAATAGTGTAACAAACTGAAGCATCCACTGTTGAAATAAACATATAGCTAACTCTTAGCTCTTAGGAAGTTAAAACTGACCGATTTCTTGTATTATTTGGCACTACATAATAATGGAAAATTATATTATTATACATATTAAATGTAAAGATCATACAAAGTTAATTTACTGATTTAATTCAAGAATCCATTATTTATATAGAATTTATTTATTCATCTAATATATAGATAATATTATTCAGTGCCAAATGTAAGTTTGCACTGTGCGGTAATATATTTAATATTTATATTTACCAGCCTGCGTTAAAACTAATAATATTAAGTATTTTAAAACTTGGGTTTAATTATATTTAACATAAAATAATATTTCAAATATAATGAAATTCCTCTTTGTAAGTTTGCAATTAATAAATGTAGGAAAAATATATGTACTAAAAGTTTTATGAATTCATAGATTTAAAGCAGGCTGAAGTTAAATTTAATTTACACTAAAACACGTATAGTTAGTTAGAGATCATTGTGTCACTGCCCCGCACTGTGTACCACTGCATTGTACCGCACTGTGTACCACTGTATCACACTGTTCTGCATTACGTGGCACTGTGCGGCGCTGTGCGGCACTGTGCGGCGCTGTGCGGCGCTGTGCGGCGCTGTGCGGCACTGTGCGGCGCTGTGCGGCACTGTGCGGCGCTGTGCGGCACTGTGCGGCACTGTGCGGCGCTGTGCGGCGCTGTGCGGCGCTGTGCGGCACTGTGCGGCGCTGTGCGGCACTGTGCGGCACTGTGCGGCGCTGTGCGGCACTGTGCGGCACTAGCCGGAGAGCTGGTGCAGCAGCGGGGCGATGTGCGGGTATTTTCATGCGAGGAATTCCGTCTTGCTCGCCATCTCGAACTCTGACTCCTCCATTTTGTACATCTCGATCAGCTGCAAGTGAAGCATGAATATAAATTGTGTAGATTTTAATACATCAAAATGTATGAGGTAATTAGTTTACTTTTAACGATTTTCCAATGATATTTTTTTTTTAATTTTTTAATGAGATTTGTTTTTATGATGAGTGGCAGTTTGTAGAAGTAATAAAGAATTTAGTCCCATACATTGTCTACGTCCTTGGAGAGTTCTTCCAGTTGTTTGTCGTGGGTGCCTTTCAGCTTCTCCTTTTCACGCGTGTGTTTGATTATCTGAGTCTGCAATATAAATGAAACGTTTAAAGAAAATAGCATAACTAATGAAAATACTGATAAAACTAAGAAAATTTAAATGTTCAAATCGGAGTTTGTATCTGGAGAAGTGAGGCAATATGCTAGTTTTTATCATAAAAGTTAATTTTGTGTCGAGGCTAACCTTCCTCTCGTCCATGAACTTCTTAGTGTTGTTCTGCTTCTTCTCGCGCAGTCTCCGGTCTTTCTCCTGCTTGGTCTTCAGAGTCTTATCGTTGGCGACCTCCTTGCTGGTCTCCATGCTGATTTTAGCTTGACGAGCGTTCATGTCCTTTAACTCTCTGTCAAAGATAAGAAGAAAAAAAATTATTGGATTGTATTTGTGTTTTGCAATAAAATAACGAATCTTGAATAACCCTGTCTTTCCACAAAAAGGTAAAGTCCCTTACAAAGATCTAGACTCCATACCACAATATGATGACCTTGAATTGCGTACGGACACAATGTATGGTGTTTGTGTGCGTGTCTGTGTGCGGGGGCATGGCGTCACCTGTCGTGTTTGGCCTCCAGCTGCTTCATCTGGGCGAGCTGGGTCTGCTCCATCATCTTGCGCAGCAGGTCGCGCTGCTCGTGCAGACGGGTGCGGGCGCTGGCCCACTCCTCGACGCGCTGACGGCCCACCAGCTCGCTCCAGGCCGCCGACTGCTCCGTCACCAGCGTGCGGAACGCCGCGTCGCCGCTCAGCTGCTCCTTGCTGCACCACACACATAATACATTTACACACACTCCCTCGATGTAGCTCTTTCCAGGAGATGACTCATAGAACGGGAATATATTCTGTCCCCTTCTCCGCCACTTTTTTCAACCACTGTTCAGTAGTTGAGGACTTCACAACCGTAATTTAAAAGGATCATGTTTAAAATAAAAGCTAAGGCTAAACCTGGACATGTAGAATAGTTGTATACACAAATAAATTATTATAGATAAAGACTTACTTCTTTCCTTTAATCATCTTCTCTAGCGCTGCGCACTGCTGCTTCTGCATCGCCATCTTCTCCTTGGCGTGACGTTTGCGCATCGTCTCCAGCTCCTTCTGCTGCTTGCGTCCAGTCTTCAGGAAGCCCTTCTCTTGTCGCAGCGACTCCACGGTTATAGGTTCGAATACTAACGGCGGCTCTGTTCATATAGGAAACGAAATTTCAATGCCTTTGGAACTTATTAACTCAATCACATTTCTTGATTAATTTAATAAAAAAATGTTGACTTCACAATTTGTAACTTTGAGAATAGTTTTTTTTTCAATAAAAATAACCAATAAAGGTTAATCATTCGATTTATTATTTCAACTAGTGTTGGTAAGTTTCCGTAGTGTAGCGGTTATCACGTGTGCTTCACACGCACAAGGTCCCCGGTTCGATCCCGGGCGGAAACAATCACTTTTTGTGGACTATTTTATCGTAATTTTACAATGAACAAAGTTCATTTCATAATATTAATATTATACCAGCATTCATAAAACGTCACGTTTTAATTCCAAAATAGTTTAGTTATAATTTGGCAAATTGCCAACAAATGTTGGATATAAATAATGTTCACATATTTGTTAGTATATAATATCATCACCTCATAGTATCTTTGATAAAACAAAGACAAGGATCACGTAGTACAGTTCCATGGTAACAAACAGTTGCTGTGATATTCAAAAAACAATTCTATAAACTATTTATATTGAAGACACAACTATGGTTATTGCATAGATGGTAACTTTGAAAAAAAAAATAGAAAATATTTGTTTATAAAATCAGGAATATCACAGTCTTTGATAATACAATATTAGTCGCATTAAAATAACTATAGAAGTTAAAATTGTTATCAAAATTACGTTGTTTTGATGTAAGAAAATAATATGAAAAAAAATATTAATAATTCACAGAAATAAAAGATTTTACCTTTAATTGATTTCCTATTAATATCAAGTAATCGCGGAACGAACATGTAACTGAACATAAATCTATTTATATCCATGTTGATATCACAAATTACTATAATAATTATAAACAATATATATAAACACTTGTTTATTAAGAATTAAAATTAATTTAGTTCAGGAATACGTTTCCTGTAGAGCTCGCGGTACGACTGCTTCAGTATGATGCGCGGCCGCATGAAAACATTTCCCAGTGTATTTATGGCACAAGCGATGAGATACAGCGATATTTATTTACAAATTAACTAATGTTATAAGCGAGGATTTATGTTTGTTTGTTATCGATTATTAACTGTAAATTTATAATTAATTAAATCAGACGTATAAAAACTAAACTTTACTTTTAAAAACTAATATTACTATTTGAAAATGTTTTTAACTGTCAAAGAAATTCTTAAAAGCTCTTTAACTAGATCTAGATCTTTAACAGTATTAAAAAAAAACCTAAAACTTATACCTAACTATATAATTTATCTGTAGAGATGATAAAATCTGCGTCCATCAGTATCATACGTATAACATCATTTTGGTATTTTCCTATGCATTTCCCTAACACTAAACGTCCGGTGTGTTTATTTTAGGAAGCGTACACTTTCAGCAAACGCGTGGGCGTTTGACGTCAATTAGCCCGCATCTACCCGCACCTCTCTCTTACATCTAACTATAAAACAATAATATTCTTAGAAAGATACAAAGAAAACACGTAAAGCGGAACTTAGAGTTACTTAGAGTCGGTTAAATGGTTATTTAACAGCTCCTTAGCGTACATTTCTGATACTAAATCTACGTTAAGTTTCCATAAAGGAATCTCCTTGTTTATAGAGGTTAATGGCTACTAAATTTCTTGGACAGAAATAAAAAAAAAATATTTTTTTTTCGCTTATAACTTGGACCACAAGTTAAAAGTGGCTTAAAATAACCTCTCCTTTCTTACATCGCTTGTACCGTTGTATTAAATATGATTTCGTGTTACATACGTAAGCAAACTCCAGCGAGAATTTTGCCAAATAATCTAAATCTGTGGCTAAGTAGGAAATAGAACAGGTGAAGTGAACTAATGTATTTACTATCGAAACATTTGGATATATTAGTAGCGCGAAAAGCTTAATGATTGAAGGTTTGGACTACCGATTAAGCGGTCGTGGGTTCGAATCCAATCTGAGTTAAACAGAAAAATTTATGCTAGTAAAAATATATCCTACTCTCTTTCATAATGTTTGGTATTGCTAGAGCAAAATGTTTATTGTTTTCATATTATATATATAACCTTCCTTCTTCTCCTCGATGGTGACCTTCTTCTCCGGGGCGCTCTCCTCGATGCCCATGGCTTTCATGTTGTCAGTGCGCTCCTTGGCCGCGCCCATGAAGGCGCGCGGGTCTGACAGCGCCGCCATGAAGTCTGCACACGTACAAACACATTTTCATGTAACCTTCGCTGTTTTTACTCAAATTGCAGTAGGAGTTTAAATACAAGTTAATTTTTGTTGTTGATATTTTTTTAAATATTCTAAAACTCATAAATAACGTGAAAAAAACTACTTAAAGGAAAATTTACGGAAATTACAATTGAATCCTGATAAGCAAGAGTTCAAGAGAGCGTGATATTTTTTCCCTTATAAAGGTTTCTCTCTAACCCCAGTTTCTGGCATATGGCGGTCGTCCGTCGAGATCGGACAAAGATTCCAGCTAATAGCGGTGCGACTGAATTACTATAATTAATAGGGCTGAGTTTTTTGCTTATTGTCGTGTTGGTGTGTTGTCAGAGGAAGTATTACCTTCAAAGCCATCAGGTACGTATATCTTGAGCTCGATGTTGGCGAAGAGCATGGGCAGAGACATGGGGAAGTTGGCCTCGGTGCGCAGGGAGATGTGCCGGTAGCCCGCCTGCAGCCCGTCCAGCGGCAGGATGCGCTGGCCCAGCAGCTTGCCGCTCTCGTCGTACACCCCGAACCTCAGCACCGCCAGGTCCGGCAGCACCACCTGACACACACCAAGCACTGATATGACACTCCTCAATACCTTATATTCACACCAAAAGCTTGCCTTAACTCTTTATACAGACTATATTATTCTCTTATGACTTTGACATTGACAGGAGGGCGCTAGTGAGCTGTCATAATTTTCTTTGACAGATAACCTTGTCGGTCTATTTCTCGCTGCTGAAATACTGGATCCACAGCAATTAAGGGTAGTTAACGCCGAGGGGTCTGCCTGGCCCTATCTTACTTATATTATATTATAAATGGGAATGTTTAGATGGATGTTTGTTTGAGGGTATCTCCAGACCGGCTGAGCGGATCTCGAAGAAATTCATATATATAGGACATGATCTAAAATCAACTTATTATGTTGTTTTATTAATTCCGCATGGACGGAGCCAGGGCGACCACTAGTATCTCTGCTCAAGCTGACCTTCCGGAAGAGGAAGGGTTCCTCATTGTAGACAGGGTTGAGACCGTTGGCGGGCACCATGCGCGTGCGGAACTCCTTCCTGATGGTGTCGGAGGGCAGGCCGTACATGTCCACCTCCACGTACGTGCCCACCTTCTTGTCTGACAGGAACTGGCCCGCTATCACCTACACACACACACACATGTTAAACGTAAAATTGTGAAGGAAAACAGTCCTCAAGCACGATAAACTTATTTGGCCCGATGCAATATGCTGTTAGTTCTATCATTAAATACATAAAACTTATGTAGTCATAGAAAAGAATAATATAAAAACAGGGCGTGAGAGTTACAGTACGAAAAGGGACATTTTTAAATTTACAGGAGGGCGCTAGTGAGCTATCATATAATAATTTAGTTTGACTTATGCCCACCGAGTCAGATATCCTTGTCGGCCTGTAGCTACAGTCTGACAAAGTTATTTTGGTACTTTTTTTGGCATCGACAGAGGGACCCTGTTAGATATACCACTTTAGTTTCAGTTAAGTTCACTTTAGTTAGACGTGAGTCTAAATGTGAAAGGAAGTGGTGAAGGGTGTCAGTCCCGACCTGCACGGAGCACTGGGCGGCGATGACACCGTCCACAGGGGCATCAGCGAAGGGGTCGAAGCTGCGGTCGGCGCGGCGCATGAAGTCCGGCTTGAGCAGGTAGCCGCAGTTCCCGTTGTACTCGAACTTGCCCTGGTTCAGCTGCATCGGCAGGTCCGACGTCTGGAAGTTCAGCGACACCATCTGGCACCCCGCGTTCCAGAACACCTGCACAACATGAAACCATTACTTTATCAGTTATATCAGGACTAGCTGTCTGCTACTCCCTCCGCGCTGTGTATATGTCTTCTTACATACATACAAAGATATAGGTTTTCAAATTTATTGGCAGCTCGGAACATCGCACGAGTCGCTAGAAAACAGTGTAAGGTATAGCGGGGCGTACAGCAACAAGAGGAGGTATTGTACAGCGCGCTGATGACCTTGAGCCACCAACATATTTGAGACAGACTATACGTATTAATTAGTCGTTTTTTAAATTTAATTATAAGTAAATAAAATAGAGAATAAGCACCTGAGGCATGTAGTTGGAGGAGTCAGCTCGCGTGCCCTTGGGGTAGATGCGAGACATCTGTCGCTTGTTATAGTTGACAAAGTCAATGGCCTGGGACTTGAGGTAGTTCATGCCTGTCGTCTCCGCGAACGAAGACATGTTGTGGTAGATGTTCTTCTCTGCGAACATACAGACACACATTACATACATACAAATATATATAGTTTGCGGATTAAGTTGGCACGTCAGGTAGAAGAGTGTGCTTGTTTTTGGTGTGCCAAATCAAATGTAAGTTAAAATTATTCTGTATTAGTTTTTCTGTTGCTTTTACCATACAAAATACAATACTTGGAAGATTTGGAAAATCTCATATGAAACCTTTCTAAAAAGGTATTAAGAGCAATCGAAACCGAGGTGTAAGCGTAGATGCATGAATGTAGAAGCAAGAGAGGTGTGTCAGCACCGCGACAAAAGGATGTCCATCTCTGCCTACCCATCTGTGTTACAGGTGTGTATGTTGTTTCTTAAATAAGGCATGAATTTACCAAGATCGTAGTACATTTTTAACAGAAGATATTTTATGGAGTATTATAAGTGATTTACTCTCAGCCTCCTCGAAGCCCTGGAACTTGATGGGCTGCGCGTAGTTGACCATGGAGGAGAGCCAGGGGTGCACGTTGGTGGTGGAGCCGGTGTACGCCACCGGCGGGGGAGCCTCCTCCCCGCCCGCAGCCGCCTCCGCCACCACCTCCTCCGGCTGCACAACCATAACTCACATTGAGGAAGACGAGATATATTGCTGTCAGAAATCCACGGTAAGATTTACCTTCTTCTCCGGCACGACCACAGCAGATGCATCCTCTTTGACCTCATCCTCGATGACGAACTGTCCCTGTCTGAACAGTTCCAGCTCCTGCTTCTCCACCTCAGGCTTCAGGCGCTTGTTCTTGATCATGATCTTCCTCTTCAGTGATGAAGGTGGCGGGAGCGGCTGACCTGGCTCCAGCTGAAAGATTTTTGCCTTTTTATATTAATAGAGGGATTTTAAGACGTTTGAATTTGATAGTTATTAGTATAGCTATTGAGGAAGTAGAGATAAATCTAAAATTTTAATTATTTTGTATGTTCCTCGCGATTATTAGGTTTATTAATATGAAGTTAATTATTTAAAAATGTTGATTAAAAAGAACTAAGGTAAGCAAAAATAGATTAAGATTAGTTATTGAGTTTGGTGTCTAGTGTCAATAGATTTTATTTTATTTAAACTTTTGACGGTGGGTTTCTGAGAGAAAATTGTCAGTATAAAAGATATGGTATGAGTTTGAAAGTGAGACGTATGTAGGTATGTACGTGTGTCGCGGCTCACCGGGTGCTCGGGCAGGGGCTCCTTGAGCAGCAGGTCTCCGAGGATCTCGTCGCAGTACTTGGCGAGCTTGTACTGCTGCGCCTTGCAGCAGTGGTTCTCGAAGGAGAGGATGACGGGGCAGTCGGAGGTGACGAAGGCGGTGTCGCGCAGCGCGTAGATCACGTCGCGGAACAGGATGTCGGTGCACATCGCCATGCCGTGCGTGATGATGGGCTCCTCGTCCTCGCCCTTGCCGTCCCAGCAGTCCAGCTCCACGCACCTACACAACGTTAACCCTTACTGTTCACTCCTTACAAAACATTCATAACTGCGTAAACTTACTATATCTTGTTGTAGATATCTGCTAGCATAAAGGATAAGTTTCCCTGTTGCTCCTGTTACCTAGAATTGTATTCGCATACTAGTAGTCGCCCGCGACTTCGTCAGCGTGGAATTGAAAAAGCCTATAATAAGCCTTCGGGCATCAAGAGGGAAGGTTTCCGTTTATACAAGTATTATCATTTTTTTTCTCGATACATACAGACACTGAAATTTAATTAATATTTATATATAGATAAGTAAAGATAATGTTACCGGCAGCCGGCGAGCAGGACCTGTCGGTACATCTCGACGGAGCTCTTGCCGCCGAACTGTCGGCCGGAGAGGTAGGTGTTGTGCGAGGAGTTGATGTAGTAGTGCGCCAGCGGCTGGTCCATGTCCATGTACTGGTCCAGCCGGTCCAGGAACACTGGCGCGTTCTCGTCAGACATCAGGTAACGGATCAGACCGTCCTTTGTCAGACATTCTACGAACATTGTCGCATACTGTGATCTCTTTCTTTCTCTTTCAAATAATAAAGACAACGATATTATTAATACGGCTGCTTTGATTATAGACACTTAAACTTAAATTACTTCCATTAAAAAGCAAAGATTTATTAAACTGAACAATAATTAAAATATTTATATTATATCGCATCTAGTAATTTATACAAATGACCATATCAAGAAAACAAATATAATTCAATACAAGGCAACGTATCTTCGAAATCCGACAATTATAGTCGCCAGGCGACTGCTTAAGAAGTCGCGAGAAAAGTTGCTCCAATTTTCAAAATGGTGGAGAAATTCTACCGACAGAATAGACGATTCGCTCAACGATTCAACGTTGTGTGTACGATGCAAGCAACTGTACAATATTAGTTTCGACGAATTACGTTGTCTTGTGTACGGAGGGCTGTAAAGAAGAATCTTATAAAAGTCTAGTCATAGTTACGTAAATGCTAGATTGTATACTGACTAGCATTCTTGGCCTCCTCGTTCTGCTCGTAGTCGGTGATGATCTCCAGCGCGCGCTTGTCGTCATACAGCGGGTACAGGATCTCGTTGAGTCGCGGGTCGCGTTGCTTCTCGTTCAGGAAGTTCACGAACTGATCCAGATTGATGCGGTCTGATTTGCCTTGTGTGCTGCGGATGTATGCGAGAGCAATAAAAAAACTTAATTAGTGCCAAATTTCAGCGAGATCCGTTGAGCCGTTCTGTAGATACCTTCTAAACATCCCATCGGTCAAAAATTGCTCAAACAATAACATTTATTTTTGTTTATAAACAGATCACATGAACCGAATCCTAAAGTATTTAGGTATTTTCAAAAATAACATACTTACATGGATCTAAACAATTCTTCAATATCGTTCCTAGGACAGATCTTGTGGTATAACGCATAGAACTTGTCGAAAGTAAAGGCCTCTTTCTCCATAGCCTCGTTCTTGCCGGAGGGCAGGCCCAGCTCGGACAAGCATTGGTAGACCAGCTTTTCCGTCTTGCCCGAAGCGAATGTACGGGCCACCACTTTTACTGGAACCTTGCCGCGCGGATCCGTCAAGAAGCAAAGCCGCATCCAACTATGTAAATATTGTAAAACCGGTTATAACGACGTCATAGACTTCGGCGTTAATTAGTCACTATAACAGACTGTAATCGATAAGTCGTTTTTCCGATGTCGTATTATTCGGTTTTTACTCAATTAAATTGCATCTTACATAATTATTGAAATGTTAATTAAAATAAACATATTAATCCCAATAAAGTAAGCAAAGTTTGAAGGCAATTGGCAAAAAGGTATTCCCAAATAAGCAAAAAGCGGAAAATCCGTGCTATATAGCCCTAAAGTTACCTAACATACAAATTGTTGTATTTTCGGTCTTATCCTAATTTTTTGGTTAAACCCTTGTCACCCTAAACACAAAGTAGAACCAAGTAAACGATAACGGACAAAAGAGTAGTTGCCCCGAGCGATTTCAGTCAACTTTACACAAAACAAAACACGGTGTCTAAAGAATTCATTTGTGCGGGACATTGTACCCGCGGGCCTTAATTTAAATAAAACTCATGTTCATAATCAAACATGTTTTACGTCATAAACAATGGAGACCAAAAAACGTAACAATTAAGGGACCCTGTACACGGATAGCTGCAAGCTATTGCTACCGATCGCTTGAGCAGGCTTTATTAAACTTGAAGCAGTCTGTGTTTCGACCCTTATTGTTTTTGTATTTCAACAATGTTTTCTTTAATAATGAACATCTATGATTTTGTTTTCTTTGTATACCAAAGAAAATTTTCTATGTTTTAACTTGATAAAATTATTCCGTGCTATTTTAATAATTTACAAGTATGTAAAACTTTTCAAGAAATTTTCCAAGAAATCGTATAATTTATGAAAATCAAGGTACTTAAATTTTTATGCAAAACTAGCTGTCGACCGCGACTCCATCCGCGCGGAAAAAAAAATATTAGTAGCCTATGTATTTTTCCAAGCTATATTCTTCCAGCTATTCTGGAGATACCTTCTAACAAACATCCATCCATCCATCTATTCAAATATTCGTAATTATAGTATAAGTAAAGTACAGGCTTATCGATAAATAGTTGTGGCCATTCACCTTTTCTGTTAAAACTCTTAAAACGTACAACAAATAGCAAAAAAAGATAGATTTCAATCCAATTACCTAAGTAAGCTATTCTTTTCAATCCAGTTAGAGTTAAATGGAAACAAACGACCCGGCTCCGTAACCAGAGTAATTTAATAAACCCCAGCGTCGCTAAATATTTTGTCTTAAAACCCCTTTTCCACTTAGTCAAATTTATACGCGCGAAATTGCTATTTTATCGCGACCACGCGAATTGTGTGTCTGTGAGTTTTGCCCTTTGTATTATTTTATTTATTTGTGTGGCTGCAATTGACAAAATGACTGTCATCTGCCGCTAGATTCGTGCAACTAGCTGCTAAGTAGAAAGAGGCTCTTATTCGCGCAGCACCGTCTTTCCTAATACCGCGCGTAACAAGTCGCGCGGTTCGTAGCTCAGTGGAAAAGAGGTTTTAGCGAGCTAGACTGTAATCCAATTGTTCTAACAATACACCTTGCAGGATTAAATTGACGCTTGCAAAGCGGAATCGTAAACATTTCAATTCTATTATGGGTTATTGAACTTCTTTACTTGGGATAAAGGAGTGAAGTTTAAAATATTATTTTTCTACCAATTATATGTTACTCGTATGTTTATATTTAACTTATTTACTTTTTATTAGATGTTATGGTACAGACGGACAAATGATTTTAAGATTTCTGCCTTGTAAGGAAGAGATGTCGGGAGTAAGTGTAGATTAAGTATCATCTACGCTAAGGAAATTACCAGTAAACGACACTAAGCAAAGGTAGAGGAAAGGATAAGACAGGACACGCAAGAATTAATGTCTAAGGAATTAGCAAAAATAATAGTTACTAAGCTAACAAATAATAAAATCTTGATATAAATAAAGTACGTACTGCTTCATAAGGTTAGTTCTCGGACATACATTGTTGATTTTGTTGTTATGCGTAATAGCCCGAAGTCCCTCCTTCCATACCTTGTTATAAAATAAATAAAAAAAACATAAAGAAGCAGTACATGCAGCTTAACATCACGTAAAAAACTTATAAAGATATAAGTCTTAAATGTTCAAAATAGTAATTTATTTTAGTAAATAAAGCTTTCAAATAGTGACAAAAGCAGATTATTAAGTGTCTGCAAAAACGAAACTTATCAGCATAAAAGCCATGCTTAAGTAATAGGAAAGCTGGACGAATGTTATGCGCATGCATGCGGCGCTGAAGCCATGCAGGTCGGCGCTTGCCATGCGTATGCATGCAGCTTAAGTCATGCATGCCACTTACTGTTTCTTGAGGCATGTCATTGGGCACACGTTGTTCGCTTTCACATTGTGGGTGATTTTCCTTAGGCCATCAAGCCATACCTTTATTTAGCAAAATAACAACAATTGTAGATAACATTTATACTACATTTTTTAAAAGAAACTGACTACTAAATTTAAAATATTTTTTATAAAATTGCAGAAAAAATCCTTTTTTTATATCTGAGTAAAATTGATTTATATTTAAGAAATAGCTAGATGTTACCTTTGCCGTGGCAGCATCAGGACATACAACATGCTGGTAGTTAATATTAATATAATCTGTGCCACTGCAGATTGTCAACGACTTATCTTCTAACGTCTCTCCGTGTTTGTTGAAAAGATTCGTACTCAATTTTGATTCAGGCTGGAAAGAAAAGGTCAAATATCTATGTAATTTAATAAAAAATAGGCCAAGGAGTTTTTATATAAAATATTCCATCAAATATAAAGCCATTAGTCAATGTTTAAAAGCTTTAATTCGGAAGGCAAAAAGTGATTGGTGATCGTTCTTACTGAATAAACAAATAAGATATAACGTTTCTATTTCAATCCGTGTGTAACCATTACCAATGTAAATGTAATTATTCTACGTCATATGGCGGCCATATTGGACCCGTGACGTCACGCTTACGAAATATTCGGCAAATATCAATCCAATACGCCGTTCGCAAATTGCTTTTGGCAAATTCTTTGATATCGACAATCGGACTAATTGGTTTTACAGCGTTTTAATTATGATTAAGATTGGATTACAGTTAAATTTAATGCTATATAATATATATTTTAATGTCATAAAAATAACTATTGTAACAAAACCTTTCAGACTTTTTCCAGTTATGCCTTCTAAGTGTAATTATTATTAAACCATTAAATCCAGTAGAACGTCGGTGGCTTAGGGGTTAAGGATTTAATTTGTAATCTGCAGGTCCTGAGTTCGAATCCAGCCACGTACCAATGTGTTTTTTTTTGTATTTACATATGTTCGTATATTTATCCAACGTTCTTACACTGAAGGAAATCGTGATGCAACCTGCACATATCTGAGGAGAAATTCAAAGATATATGTGAAGTCAACCCGCACTGGGCCAGCGTTGACTATGGCTTAGTCATCCCCTAATTTAGGGTAGGCACCGAGCTGTTCAGTGGGGATGTATAGTGAGCTAATCATGTCCGTAAGTTGTACATTAAGTGTAAAATATAATACAATAATTAAATTTATAATACCTTCGGCACTCCCCCAGATCTCACGTCGCTGACCTGACAAAGTTCGATTACGTCACCATCCTGCAAACAAAATAAAAATATTTGTTTAAAACTATACAAATGGTCACTAAAGATAAGTATGCACCGAAGATTACAACTGTGAGTGCGGGAGTAAAGCTTAAGTAAATTCCTAAAGATTCAATCGTTATTTTCTTTTTGTTAAATATTTTAACTTAGCTTAGGTTTTAGTATTAATATTAAATGCTTTATTAACTGCTAGGCAACATTTTATACACTAATATCCGGCGCCCGTCTCCACTCTTTCATTTCCCGTTCGGTTTCAATCATCTGTTCTTCGGAGGAAATTGCGTTTGCTTTAGCTATGTGGTTGCGCGCTCGAATACAATATTGCTGCAAATATTTTGAAATATAAAAGATATGAAAAGCTTTAATATTGAACTCATTATATTCATCGAAATTTAATATCTTTGTTTTTTTTTAAATATAAGTAGATTTTTATTAATTTACTAATATTTCTTGTACAATTCCAACTACGCTTTATATTTGTGCTAGGATATGGTTTACGACAAAAGTCCTATGGCGGGATTCGGCTATTGGCACTTAACTTTTGCAAGCAGTTTGTTGTTTTTTGTTTATTATTTTTTTGTACTGTAGCAGAGATTATTTTTCTAAAATAACATTTTTAATAATTGAATTTATAAGACTGTTGTTTCTTAAAAATTATAGATGGATGTACGTTAACCCTGTTGCACTCACCAATGTGTTTTTTTATGTTATCTTGTATATTTCCTGGATATGAAAATGTTAACAGATACAACATGGTGGAATGCATCAAATGGAATCTATTGCAAATGTTCGCTCAAAGTATGTGGGCGTCGGAATGCAACGTTTTTAAATCACTCCAAATAAGACATGGAACGAATGTTTATTATGCTATATATTGTATACATTGGAAACATAAACAGAGTAATGAAAGGGTTGTAAGTATTTTCTTTATATAACTTATTTCATCTACTTAAAAGCAATCTATAAAGTGATAAACCGTTGGTTTCTGAGACCAATATCTCTGTATAAAACATATCATCTTTGACAAAACAGCGATAATATGTTTTAAATGGGGTTTTTGTTCTTTGAAATCCACAGAAAAAGTCTTATTTTATAGGATTTTGTTACTAATTTCCGCTCTTATTTGACGGATTTGTCTGGCGTTCGAAGTGTCGGACCCTAGGAAGAATTTCTTTTGTTTTTATATTCAAACATTACTGCCCTATTTATACGTCATTTTCCTAAAATTTACAGTACTCTTGTCCTCTTGTTTTATTGTTCTTCGTATTTCAATAGTAAATAATGAGATAAATATCAACACAAAGGCTTTTCTCATTGCACAAAACTTCCGATTCAAGTGGACGTCAAAAGTGACCTAGAAATGTGCAACAATCGAGGCCCGCTTCAAGCTAGACATATCGAGATAACGTCAGAAGACTTGTGAAAGCTTTGTATTGCCTCCAATGAAAGCCCACATCAAATATTGAACGCTATATGACATGAAAGGAATACTGGATCTTTGATGTAACACATTGAAACAGAAACAGTATTTGAGTTTAATCAAATTTAACAGTGGTAGAGCCCGCTTTAACATCTTCGCACGAATTGTCCCGGCTCGCCCGGTGAAATACCACGACCACACAGAAGACAGGCGTCAAGTGGAAGCTATTCTGCGTTTCGTCTGATGAGTGTGCGTCTCGGAGGCCTAATTTAGTCCTCTTTCCCTTCCCACCCTTTTTCTTATAAGGAAAGGATGGGAAGTGGAAGTGGACTCTCCGGATGAGAGGATGCATGGGAAGGAATTTTTTTTTCTGTGCGTCCTCTTCTCCGTCGATTAAAGGTAGGCAACGCATATGCAATTGCGTATGTCTATAGGCAACGGTCACTTCGCTATTTCAGCGATTTCAGGTGGCCGCTCGCTCGTTTGCCACCTTATGATATAAAAAAAATTAATATGATTGAATTTATATTACATTAATAGATTTAATGAAAGGAATAAACAGATTTATTTTAAATTCGTACTGATTGAAGTAACGAATAATCTTGAGAGATGTGTTAACGTATTTGAGATTTATATTTCATCAAGAAACATTGTATAAAGTAATCATAAACATTATATAATATTTTTCAAGGCTTCTTAAGGATACTACAAAAATTGGAATCTGCAAATTCTCCTCTTATTGTAAAGGTTCGACCCACGCTCTTTATGGTGCTTGAAGATCAAAAGGCTCTTGTAAGACTTCAGAATCAGGAGAGATAGGCTCTTTACATCAACTACCAAGGTTAAGTGAAGATTCAATCGAATTACAAGTACATTGTATAATATTGGTACATTTTATGTTAAAAAAACTTCGACGATATACATTTTTCCAACTAATGAAACCACTAAAACGTAGCAATATCATTTTACTTGCCACAAAACCGGCTAAAATAAAAATAGTTTAGTTTTCCAGCATAAAAGGTTACGGAAGAGATAACTTGGAAAATAGTGACAGTATTTGGTTACACATAAGAGTAGGTCAACTATAAGATTTAGGATAAGATTTTGAGGTAACTTTTGGTGGTAAAAACCAAGTACATCGACCCTCATTAAGTGTAAAACGTGACAATGGCTATAGCTATGTTGGAATTAACTGAAGGGTCATCAAGTGCTTTTTATAGTGGCTTTAATTCGGGCCGCACCTGCGTTACGTCGTTAAACCAAGCTTAGTAGAATTGTTCCCGGTCTTTCGTAAACTTTATGTGTTTCAGTTCAAGTTAACGATGCAATTTTGTTGAAATGTTGACATTCGAGAATGGGAATGTCTTCATGTCATGCGTTTGCCGATTTATAATTACGTAAATAAATCTGTGGTCATATTGTCAGTTATTTTTTATTTTAAATGTCGTTTAACATCTGCAAATTATCATACTAGAAATTAATTGCTTCCTTAAATGAGACGTTTCTAATTTGTGAAAGACTTAAGTGTCGTGTTGACATCGTCTTTAATTTTTTAATTAATCCTGTTTTGTTAAATTAGTGTTATTATGTATTTAAAACGCCTTAAGCGAGTCTGAAATGTTACGGAAATAGTGTTAAATTGTTGTAGTGACATGATGACGTCATATTGTTTTCTCCCGGGAGTGTGGCTTTAACTGTGACATTCCATTTTTAAAATAATCGATTAATACACCTTGATATCGATATTTTTCAAAGAGATTAAAAAGGATATTGTATAGACACTGGAAACTGTTATATACAATCTTTAATAGACTTATAATGTTAAGATTAATATTAAGATTAGAATGCTAATTAATTACCTTAATTTATATATTATTATGTATTAAGTTCGTTGGATATTTAGTTACTGAAATGTAAATCTAATTGAAGGAATTATTAATTAATAATATTCAAGGGAATGTCGGTAAAGGTCACATCAAGTTATATCTCAACTTGATAATTTAATTTTAAGTTCGAAACACTCTGCTCTTTATAATTTACATACTATTTATATAATAATACATAACTTCGGATGTGAATGGATCGATTTGTACAAATTCGTTTGTTTTTGCCGAAATCACCGAAGAAGATCGCCGTGATTTATTAAACTCTCTATTTCTTATAGCAGAATTCAAAAAGAAGTTTTTTTCATTTCTTTTTTTATATTTTTGTAAATGATATCTCGTTACATTGCCGTGGTCTTCATTTGGTATAGCAAATGCGGATTTACTCTTTTGGTGAGTTTAGGTGACTACTGGCTTGTTTGCCATTTTATAATAAAAAAAATGATCACAAAGAATGTATGCCCACTACTGTAAAGATGAAAATAGAAATAATTTATCGTGTTCGATGCAAGCTATGTTTGCAGTCAATGCATTTCCCAGTTGAGAGCAAAGTTATTCATGACTTGCGAATTGCGAATGGTTTTATATGCGGAATACACGTGGATTTTCGAATGAATTGTTTTAAAATATGTTATCGCAGCTTCCCACAGTCGTTATATTTGTACAAAATAATATGTTTACTGTACATTTTTTTATCTTTCAAATTTTGTCTTTGTATAGTCGACGCAAAACTTTCGATGTACCCGATTTATTTCATGTAAATATAAAGGGTAACACTGCGTTATGAATAAACGATAAAAGTAAAACAATAATAAGATAATATTATAAAAATATAGTATAATACTAAAAAGATAAAAGTTCTAATAAAGTAGAAATATTTCAAAGTTATACAAAGTTAAATAACGTAAAGCATCTGATCAAAAATGTCCTTTGTAAGGCAAATAATTGAAAGCAAACAAGTGCCTTAGCCGCTCGGCTTTTGATACGCTTTGTATGGGGATCAAAGGAATTTGTATGAAGCTAAAACTCGCATAGAATTCATACATGTTTGTTAATCCTTTGTCCTATAAGGAGCAAAGATTTAGAAAATATATTGAAATGGTTCACTAAATGAAATTCAAAAGGAATTTTCAGTACATTTACAAATCGATTGAAGTTACTTCACTCAGTTGGTTATTTAGCGATAGGATTCAAACATTGAACCAAAATGTGTCTTGGATTCTGATTTCTCTACTTTTTGATAGACATTCGGCAGTCTCTGTTATGAATATTACTAGCGTTACCACCTCTTCAGATATGATCCGAGTTCCCTTGTTTTACATAGTGAATTTCTACGTATTTTAAAATTTAACAGCCCTAATCTATGGTTATGCTCACCTTGCCTTCACTCTTCCAGTAGATAAAGAAGCCATACTCGTCGACCTTGAAGAGACAGTTCTGTTCAAGTTCCGTGTTATCCTTCTCCTCCGTCCACCGGTCGAATACCGCGCCCTGCACAAGATGAAGAATCAATGAATTTACAATACCCAATAACTACAAAAATATTATTATTTGTAACCTTTTTGTACACGTATTTCTGTAGTGGAAATCCACGGTATATCTTAAACATAGGATAAGAGGGAAATAGGTTGCTTTAGGCGTTAATAGAGTGAAATATAGACTATAATATTGTTTGCAAAGGCATGTATCGCAACACTCAGCGCCACCGACTTATGACTACTAACATTAGTAAAACCTTTACTAACCCTAGGATAAGAATAAAAATATGGATCTATATAAATAAATTATTATTATTATTATATGATTATGCCTGGTGATTGGACTTTCATACAAAAAGTCACACGTCATCCTCAGCTCACAATACGTCGTCACTGAGATTCTCGGAGCCTATCCTAAGTTAGGCGTGACTAGTTCACAGTCAACCACAATGGCTAACTACAGGGTGATTGACTTCACACATATCTTTGAATTTCTTCACAAATATAAATCAAGTCAAAATTAGAACGCAGAGTAAAGGTGTAAAGTTTAGTAGTATTTGGTTAAGAGTTTGAATCTACATCTATCCCATAGTAAAATCGCTATATAATATCGTAAGATCGATAACAATATTTTACTGTAGCTTTGAATGTTCACGAAACGTGTCGTGTTTCAAACTTCGACGTATATTATAGCATTCTTGAGTTGCAGCCAAACTCTGCAATAGTATTTCAATACTTTACTAAGTTAGAGCGTCGGTGGCTCAGGAGTCAAACACTTAGCTTGCAATCTACAGGTCCTGGGTTCGAATCCCGCCATGTAATGTGTTTTTCTATTTCTGATTTACATATGTATATTTATCCGACGTTCTTACGGTGAAGGAAAACATCGAGATGCAACCTGCACATCTGAGAAGAAATTCAGATATGTGTGAAGTCAACCAACCCGCACTTGGCCAGCGTGGTTGACTATGGCTAATCACCCCTAACTTAGGGTAGGCTCCGAGATCCTCAGTGGGGACGTATAGTTAGCTGATGATGCCTTTACTAAGTGCTTCTTATTGTTTCTCTATGATTATTGAAAGACGTAAATCGACATAAAACACGCGCAACGTATACTTTAAGATTTAGTAAACGAGATTCAAAGAGGTTTCAGTTATAACTATTTTTATTTAAATGGCAAGAAACTCTAAAATAAACATGTTTTTACCAGCGCCTGATAGTTTATAGAAGCAATGTCCTCTTTCCTGTTTTAATTTGTCCGCTCTGTGAGTAAGAAACTCTTTGTTTTAAAACTAATCATGCGCAAGATAAGAAGATCAATGATCACTTAGCAACTACATATGGAACAGTTCTATGTTACCGTCATAAAGGTGCTGTCGGATACAATTAGGGTCGGAGGAAAGAAAGCTATGGAGCGTAAATTTCTCAGCACTGAAAATCGTTATCGCTAACAGAAACAGAAATGTAATATGTATGTGATAATATCTTTTGAGTTTAATAAATTAGAAAATTCCAATATAATTGACATGGTTTATTGAACAAATACACTGAATAGACGTAGGTTTCTGAGGCCAAAATCTGTGTATAAAACATATCGTCATCCCCGTCATTATCTTTGACTAAATAGAGATAACAGTATGTTTTAAACGGGGTATATGGTTTCAGAAACCCACGATTAGTTATGTATATTATATTGTAATACTTTTAAAACGGTACGACCAAAAGAGTTAAGTATTTAGTACTATTTGTTAAGGTAAGGTAAGTGTTTGATTGTGAGTTGAATTAATAAACATATCATGGGTCAACAAACCATTACAATTCTATTTATTGTTAATTTGATTTGAATATAGTTGTCCTAAAGTAACATTATTCCTCAGGATATTGTAATTGTGAGCTAAAAGCTATTTTAAGTAAACAAAAGCTATCTCTAGCGATGATTGTCCTATTGTTCTATCTCGGAACGCTATGAAAGCAATTCCTAATGAAGTTGGGCGTAGATAAATAAGTTGATAGTACAGTCAGCTCCATAAATATGTATGCATTATAAAGCTTTAGAAATGTGTATACGCCTTCAGTTTTAAAATATGTATGCACGTATCCTTCGTTATACTTCTGACTATGAATACATGCTTGATATTGGCAAAGACGTGCTTACGTATTTTTGAATGACGAATGTTTAAATATTTGTGTCTGACTGTACATTAATTGTTAAATTTTCTTTAACTCATTTAACATACATACTCACTCCTATGATATAGATGGGTAGGCAGAATGAAACTTAATTTTGTTTCATTTATTTATTAGCGTTATTCTTAAAGCTGTACAAAATTAAATAAAATGCATATAAATAAGAAAATCTTCACCATTAAAAGTTAAGATTCGAAATGGGACAGACAGAAGTATTGATTGTAATTACGTTAAGCGCAAAACGAAATGTTTTAAGATCAATATTCAAACTTTATTAAATATAGCTAACTACTTATGTTCGTATTGAAGGAAACTCTTACGAAGAATATTCTCGAACAATGTGAGCTAAAAAGTATTTATATGAAGGAAAGTTAAACACGCTCGAGTCGTTTCATGTTTGTTTAATCTTTGCCTTATGAAAGTTATAAAACTTTTAGAACTTTTTAGAATATTTTACTTATGAAATTGTCTATTATTATAAACTTGGTAGAAATACGAAGTAATATTATAAAGTCTAGAAATTTTGGCTTTAACTAAAATGTTGCAATAAGCACACTCTCTCAACAGTTATTTGTACAAGATATCTTAAAATGCCATGAGGTCTACATTGTACAATTTCGTTTTATGTATAGTCATTATTAAAAAAAAATAGTGCAACATTTTATTACAGCATTACTAACTGTCGCCCGCGACTCCGTCCGCGCGTAATTAAAAACTTAGTAACCTATGTGTTCTTATAGACTATGTTCTACACTGTTACTACTACTGTTCTGGAGATAATATCCAAACAAACATCCATTCATCTAAACATTCGCATTTATAATATTAGTGAGAAGTAAGATTGCTCAAAATGTAACCGTAACTTCTCACGACGCTAATGAAATACGAATAACCATAAAACATTGTAAACTCGTTAATAACAATTGATTATATTAACAGTTTCCGTTCTCTTTATCTGACATTGTATATAAAAATTACAACAACTGACTGACTGTGAGTTTCTGAGACCAACTCTAAGAGATTTCTCCAAGACTCTTAGCAATCGGAAAATAAAAAATTGCCGTTTAAAAATTGACAAATAAATCTTTAAAATGTTTCAGACAGCATTTTTGTGTCAATAATAATTTGAAAAGAAATAATTGTGTTATATACTGCGTTTTTTGATTAGATTTTACATATTCAAATTGTATAAATTTAACAAGGTTATTAAAGGTTCATACTAACTCAACGAAAAGGTGTTCAGTTTACAAGATAATAACGTAACCGCGAGGCAACCCTAATTAACATATCATGTTGGATTAACACGAGCCTCTTAATCCGTGTCCCACTTTGTACCCGCGAGCCAATTATACTGGAGAAAATATAAAACACTATTTGTCTCTCGCGACTTCGTCCTCGCGGGATTAAAGAAATCTTAATAAGTAGAATATGTGTTCTTCCAGGCTATGTTCTACATCTTTGCTAAATATCATCCAGATTCGATTAGTTTTTCTGGAGATACCTCATAACAAACATAGATCCATCCATCCGAATTGGACTGCCTTTATCTATAGTACTTAGAGGTTGTAGTATCTTACGCTTAGTATCGACACATTCGTACAAAACAACTCTCTTTATCTTTAAAAAATTACAACATGGTGAAATTAGCTCACCTGCAGCAGGGGTTCCGGGACGGGGATCTGCCAGTTGAATTCGAACTTTTTGGTCATCGTGTAAGGGTGAGTTTAGTGCCGCGCCTCAATCCTTCGCACCACAGTTCAGCAGTTGCCCATATTCAAAAACCTAGAAAAGAAGAAATAATATTAAATCTTAAGTACATTATAAAGATATTTGATTTTGGTTTTAAACAGATTTCTTTTGTCAACAGTAGCTGTTTCCTTATCTTTTTTTCTTTAATCTTTTTATCTGTATGATGAGATAGGATACGTTTAAGGCCGGCCCAATTATCTGAAGATTAGCCGCGTGCCTGTCGCCAAGGATCGTGTCGGGCCCTGACCGCGCCGACCTCCGTTCATATGGTAACCATGATTTTGGCACGATTTTAAGTCTAGGAATATATTCCTTTTTGCGTAAATGAAAAATTCTATACATTTTTTTCAAATTTTAGTATACAAATATGACGTTTTAGTAAAAGAAAATTAATTATTCAAATACAACTCAAATAATTATTATATATATTTAGTAAGTAGCCAACGTAGCTTTTAAATGGTTTTTAAACAATAAAAGTTAATCACATATGTATTATAACATACGTGACAGTACTAAGAAAGTCTTATACATGTAGCATTTGTAACAGCACACTTTTTATAAGAATAGTTGATTCCTTATATATTTAATGGGAATATCCCACAGAATTTATAAAAAGTGGTATCACGAACGTTTACTTAATCTTTGTCGACAATGAACACGAGATGTTATCGAACCTTGGCTCTTCAATTGTACAGCTCAGGCAATTCGTGCCTCGACCTATGACCCCACTTTACGTGCAACTAACAAATTAGTATTTACATCTTACTATTTATTATTATAAATGTGAATGCTTAGATGGATGTATGGATGGTTAGATGCTTGTATCTCCAGAATGCCTTAACGGATCACGGTGATATTTGGCATAGATGTAGTACATAGTTTGGAACAACGTATAGGCAATTTATTAAGATTTTTTTAGTTCTAGGCGGACGAACTCACGGGCGACAGCTAGTATGAACACAAATTTATTCTATGGAAATAAGCTATAATATTATATTTTGAAGGCAAGTATAGAACACGTGTGATTTACTATGGAAAGAATAAAATAGAAAACAGTGTTTTTTCTACCTCTATTTGACATAATGGCAAGAATAACTGAGTTATACTGCTTGTTATAAATTATTTTGACAAAAAAGTGCTTTAGATTTGTTACTTGTTAACTAAGTTAAGCAGAAATGTATATTAAAACAAAAAAAAATAAACATACAAAAGCAGACTAAATTTAATGTTAGTAGTGCTCTTAACCCCTATTAGCAAGTTAATCCATTAGTGCCAGCGGTGGCCAGGCTATCCAGCTCTTTGGCTTTCTCGGCCGGGTTGCCAACTTGGTTGCGGCTCTTTTGAGGTTAATTCGCTTAAAAGCTTTTCAGATGGTGTAGTAAAGTAAAACATACGAACAGAAACATGATAGATATAAATTTCTGTAACATTTATAATTATACAGAAATTAATATCTTATTTATTTATCACGCTACGCCAAGCACCTGAGCCACTTCTACGCCGGTGGAAAAGTGCTACACGTTACAAAACTAGTGATGACCCGCGTCTTTATTAAAGCAGCATTAAGAAAAGTAGCCTGTAAAATTTTTGCGCATACTTCAGCTACTTTCCCGTCAAAATCGGTCCAGCCATTTCAGTGACTACCCAGAAGAAGCAGACACAGACTTTTTCACGGACTATCCGTCAATTTCCGTCGGTGTTAAATGACATTATTTAATATAATACTCTGTCAAGTCAGTTCTATATTGTAAACGTTTCATGTGAGATTTAACATGTATTTTGCAACCCCCGTCAACACGTAGCTCGACACACCCCTAACGTGTTATTGCTGCTGTAAACGTAAAGCCAATTAAATAGCATGAGTGCACGTGACATCATTTATACGACTTCTTTTAATGGATCTAAATAAAAATGTAGCTAAAAGTATACGCTCTAAATCTATAGCTTGCTAACAAATACAAAACTGTAGAGAAATTTGGATCAGATGGAGAAAATACATAGGTTACTTATTTTTTTTATTCCGTGGGGACGGTGTCGCGGGCGACAGCTAGTATTTTAATAATATTCTGATTATAAACTCCAGGAAAAGGAACTTTCAAGATTAAAGGCTCAGTGAATTTTATTACTTTTAGTAAGGACATCAATTCTATCGAATTTCACGTGAAAGTGTGAATACAAAATGATGTCCAGGGTATGCCGAGGTCAAAGTAGGTCAGAGGGTCACCCTCTAATGTATGGAATTAATACAAATGGGACGCTTTCAGTTATCAGTATCCTTGTAGTATACGATCTTTTACTTAAATTCAAATACAACACATAAAATATAGAATTAGAAAATCTTTTACAAAGATTTCAAAACTGTTTCATGACCCGTATTTATATTTACTATGTTGTATTAAAAATGAGACGAATTATTTTATAGACATCGCGACTTCGTTTTAGTAATACTAAATTAAATTTATTATACATTTTTATTTCTATAACTACATACAGTCTTAAATCTATGTAAAATAAAATATTAAAAAACGAATAATTTACTAAAATATGTTATTTAAAGGAGTCCCTTTAGGCAAGGTCCCGAAGATACTGGCAGCGTTCCCCCTTTGGACAGCTAAACTAATTCTTTGACCGTGGTAGCTGCCAGCTCTTTGGTCCTCTGTGATGTCGATTATTTTTTTTTTAGTAATTATTAATGTATTTACTAGTACTAAAGGATCATAACCAATTACTTTACGTAAAATTTGTTATTATTTATAAACCACTCAAAAAAAATAATCGAGAATGAATGCGATAATTTTCAATCGCAAAGTTTCAGTGTGGCCAACCGCTACATAATTCATGTACTCCCCTCCCCCCGCACCGTCCCTGCCAGCTCTACAAACATGTAAATTAGCCTGTATTTGTTATTCTCGCGCCAAACTTTGCTGAATATAAAAGTAAGCATTTCGTATTTTAGGAAATTGAAATTCGTATTTGATAAAATAAGTATCACAGCTTTCATGTTTATTAAGCATTTTTCGTAAGGTCGAAAATTGTCAAACTTTTCGTTTTAAATTGAAAATCATTGAAACACCTATTATTAAAATACTTTAGTGGCTGAGTGTCGCCAGCAAATGATATACCTCATTTTTTTTTAATTTTTAATATTGGTCGAATACTATGTTCCTAGACGTCTACGAGAATACTATTTTAAAAAAGACCACAATTTAAAAAAGATTGCATAGAAAAAAAAACGTTTCAGATAAAATATAGAACATTTAAATAACACTTCGTTGCTCGCTAGCGGTCACGTTCCGGCAATATTAAAATTCCATTGTTTCCAGAATCAGACGCAACTCGAAGTGTGAATGATCCGACATCTTGTTACAAAACATATGTAGATTCACACATGTAAATGAATTTAAAAAAAACTACGGTCGGAAACATATTTTAAATATGGCCATTAATTTTAAATGGAAACACTTTTTAATATTCGAAAAAAAATAAAAATAAAAAAGGTACTCAGTGTAACGTTCTTTTTACATACCACAGACAAATAAAAAAAATCAATTCCGTTAACCGTTATCCTAGACAACCATTAACACTTATATCCCAGTTTATGACGAATCCTATAAATTTACTATCGACTAGATAATAGACATAAAAATGCCGTTAAAGGCGAAGGTCGTCCAGAACTAACGTTTGCATACCATACTTAAAAAGATTAATAATTATGAAAAGTGCTCTTTGGGAAAGTAATTACGTAGGATGACCTTTAGTGGAAAATTACTTCAAAACGTATACCGAGTTCCAATCGAAATCCCTGACCATAGACAATGCAGATTACACTAAAACTTGTTTATAAATATTTTTTTAAAACCCCTTTTGTTACATCTTACTAATGATTGGAGTTTGTTACTCCGTATCTGCAAAACGTATTAACGGATATCGATGGAATTTTGCAAAGATGTAGAACATAGTCTGGAAGAACACAGAATCTACTTACTTATAATAGTTTTTCTTTTTTTAATTTCCGCGCATACGAAGACGCGTTAAATTAACTACTCTCATATCACAATAACGCTTCACTTTGTCTTACAATTGTAAGAAAATAACCAAAAAAATTTAATGGCAATATATTACTCTACTTAATATCGGAATTGAATCAAAACGAGGTTTTCGGTTACAATATTTAGATTTACACGCATCTTTACACTTATTACAACGTATTGTAAAAAGTCACAGTGAAAAAAGCGGTTATTTTGCGTAACGAGCACATAAAAGTTTGACAACGGTGTTTACTTTGGCCGCGGTTTGAGATTGAACACGTCTGCCGCGGTCGGCTGCCGTATATTTTGCTGTTTTTAAGCCCAAACGACGTGAATGAATCATTTGTACGAAGTAACGATAGGACATTTTATAATACTGTTTTTTTATTATCCATTATTGAAATAAAATGCTATATAATCTTAATTTAATTAATATATTAATAAAAAAATCTGGGGTATTTTAATTCCTTGACAAATGATAGTCCATTGTCCATTGGTCAATGTCACGAGCACAGTAACATGCTTTGTCCTTGATTTTGTTATCAGCGGTCGCTCGCCTCCATATTTTATTTCAGTAGTCGAATCCGGTGTTATTGCTAATATCACATTATTCCCATATAAATATTTTAATGTTAAAAACATATTTTCCTTATTCCTAATACAAGTTTGTTGATAACTTTATTTTTATCATCATCATCATCAGCCACTATATTAGTCCACTGCTGGACATAGGCCTCTCCCATGGCACGCCACTGAGCACGATCCTCGGCCACTCTCATCCAGCTCTGGCCAGGTACCCTGCGAATATCATCGCTCCACCAAGTCTGAGTACGTCCTACACTACGTTTGCCGACCCGTGGTCTCCACTCAAGAACTCGTTTACTCCGTCTATTTTATTTTTATAGAAGAAATTATTTAAAAAAAAATAATTAAGTTAAACAAACCTTAGTGCTGCAGTTAAATATAAATTATTTTATTTCGTTATTATCTGTTAAGTTGTAAAGTACCCAATAGGTATTCGCATTTTCAAAGTAATTCCCATTTTATTTTATAATAAAATTAAAAAGTAGCATCCTGTATGTATGTTATATAACTTTCAATTAGCTCCTTCTTGCCGAGACGAATTGCTGTTACAAGTTAAATGAGGAATCGAAAAGACGTTAATTGTTTCCAAGTTTACACAAACTTAATTGATGTGAGTTGTTGTTTGGTTAACATTATGTTTACAGACAAGTCCTTACAGAGTTGCGAAGACGGAATTGTTTAACCTTTATCTGAGCTCTGTTGCGCGCATTGAACTGTTAAGATGTATACGTTACTACTAGTAATAATGGAGAGCAAATATTTATTTCTACTCTGAACGTACGGAAGAGAATTTAATAGATCTCTGATAATTTCAAATCTAATCTATTCTTAGGAAGACTATTTATAGTAATATAAGCCCGTTTATAACATAATTTCTTGCTGTAATATATAAATATTATTTTACGTGTAACATTTCATAGAAATTTTATCCGAATTAATCCTTCGTTCACTTAAAATAGACTTCAATTGAATGACTTTGGATTGATGAAAACGTCATTCACTAGTAAATGAATAATAAGATGCGTGAATGATTTGAACGTGTGTTGTTTATTTTAAATTTAAAATTAATAATCCCTGACCTGTTATTCGCATGTGTAATTAATTAATGTAAACAAGTACTAATTAATTGCTTGAGAATCGTCGGATGAAACAGCTACTATATGTCTGCCGGCGTTTCCTTTGAAGACGAGAATAGAACGACAACAAACATCAGTTGAAACAAAACAAGAGATGCATCAATTCAAACGGTTAAATTGTCTCGATACAAATGTTAGTTTCCACTGTATAAAAACTTAGTCGCTCTCTTTCATTCTCTTTAAAAAATAAAGATAGAAATGTTCTTACACATCTTTCTAATATTATAAATGCGAATGTTTAGACGGACGATTGGATGGATGTTTGTTTAAGGTATCTCCAGAACGGCTGAAGGGATCCGACCGAAATTTGACATAGACGTAGAACATAGTCTGGAAGAACACATAGGCTACTAAATTGGTTTTTTAATTCTGCGCAGAATGAGTCGCGGGCGACAGCTATTGTTGTAAATAAAATTAACTGTATCACAACCAGAAACAAGCAAATAGCAACAGTGACTAGATACAGCCGATGCGGAAATGTCTCGCTTCTAATTCCATTCACATATTTACCGGGAATTGACAATTTATCGCGTGAAGGATCGCTTTGTAGGAGAATAATGGAATACATTATGTAACTCGTACCGCACAAAGTTAGGTAATATATGAGGGAATTCATACCGCAAGAGTAGGTACGAAACAAGTACTTTTATAAAGTTTTAAGACTAGCTTCGAAGTTTCGACGGATCCAACGCAGACAACGGAACTTTAATGAGTTGTCTTCCAAATCAATAACTTGCTTAAGGTAGTGGATTTTAACAGTAACATCTTAGTCATATTATAAATGCGAATGTTTTTTAGAAGAATTTGTTATGAAAAGATTATGTTTGTTAGAAGGTATCTTCAGGACGGCTGCATCTCGCTGAAATTTGACAAAAAATAGAACATAGTGTGGAAGAACACATTATATACTAATAAACTTTTTTTTTTATTTCGAGCGGACGGATTTGCGGACTACAACTATAAATGGTTTGTAAGATAATTGAAAAGTGTATAAAATCTCAACAAAATCTATTAATACCAGTTCTTGCTGGACAATAATCACTATCTTTTTTGATATAATTTGATTTATGATTTAAGATGGGATTTAATAAAAAAAAATAAGCGATGTAATAAAAATGATAAATTACTGGGGATATGATACCCTGGCCTGGGCCCACTGTCTGTGGCCGTTTGCATTTGACCCAGTTATTTCCACGCATGCTCCGTCAAATATATACATCAAAGCGATGACCTGCACTTAATTATATAGAAAAGACATCAAGTGTTATAGCTAAAGTTAAATTTATGTTTTGTTTTAACTACACCCCATCACAAAACAGAGCTGACAATGTTTTTTAAACGGGGATTTCGGTCTCAAAAACCCACGGTTTTCTATTGATCGCTAACGGACAACCTTAGTGTAGATTCAGGATGACATACTTATACCTAGGGTTACATTACCGTTAAATGATGTGCAGTGTTAGTATTTTTTTATGATTTTACTTAGCAAAAATGTAAAAAGTTTCGTATACCGTGCCGAAAGTAATAAACACAATGTTATCCAGAATGTATCCTTGGCCTAAACATTGAGGAAGCTCGGCCGAGAACGAGAGCTAATTTATTGTTTAACAATGATTTATACCTCATTATGAAAGCAGGAGCGAGTCGTAAATATTGTTGAAAGAGATAAGGCTAGCGGCACACTGATTGTTTTAAATTTTAAATCGTTATGTAAACAAGATTAAATTAATAAAAAAACATATTGTTATCACTGTTATTTCAATGAGAATGAGCGGGACGACAAACATGTTTTTTGGCAGTTTGAACTCGCGTTAAACCTTAACATTCGTTATTTGTATAGTCTGACTAACATATCTTGACCGGTAAGAGAAGCGCTACCATCGCGATTATGTCTGTCGAAAAATATAGTTAATTAAGTATCGCTTATGCCCACCGGGTCAGATATATTTGTCGCACTATAGTTTGTGTCGTTTGTTTCATATCCCAATTGGGTTAAAAAATGCTTATATTAGTAACACGGTAATTCAAGGCGGAACTATGTGGATATAAATTTGGCAGCGCGGGCGGTTATTCTTAGTTGAGATGAGCTAAAACAATTCGTATGAGTCATGAACAGATATGATATACTGAT
>NW_013530472.1:5128817-5155779 GCF_000836235.2 Papilio xuthus
TTACTTAATGTGTTATTATTATGGTCATCAGCTCACTATACGTCCCCACTGTGGGGCTAAGAGCCTTACCTAAGTTAGAATTGACTAAGCCGTAGTCAACGCAGGCCCAGTGCAAGACTTCTGACATGTCTTTGAATTTCTTCTCATTTTTGTGCAAGTTGCATCACGGTGTTTTCCTTCACCGTAAGATTGTCGGCTAAATGTACATATGTACAACACATTCCGATCAAGAATTTAATGTAAATTGAAACAAAATATATTGGTTCATCTCTTTGGAAATCAACACGAAAGAGCCTTCATTCTCTAGAATCAAAAACAGATTTTGAAATGAAAACTTTGCCTGTAGCCCTGACAAGAATTATTAATATTTTTTTATAACGCCATCTAAAGATGAAACCAACTAACCTACTTTCATCAAAATTCTTCGTATTTTTTACCAAAAGTCATCTTATATGGTCATAGGAGTGAGAAGTTAAGTAATGACATACATTTTTCAACAGTCTGGAACAAATTGAGGCCAAGACGTATATTAGGCTAGGAGCGTTAAACTTCAAGGACAAAAGAAGGCACATATGTACCTTTTTCATATATTCTGTCCTATTACATGACTTGATATTAACGCAAGAATAAACTACTCAAATAGCAAAGGGGAGCGTCGGTGGCTCAGTGGTCAAGCACTTGACTTGCAATCTGCAGGTCCTGGGTTTTAATCCCGCCATGTACCAATGTGTTTTTCGATTTACATATGTATATTTATCCAACGTTCTTACCGTGAAGGAAAACATCGTGATGCAACCTGCGCATATCTGAGAAAGTAATTCAAAGATATGTGTGAAGTCAACCAACCCGCACTTGGCCAGCGTGGTTGACTATGACCTAATCACCCTTAACTTAGGGTAGGCTCCGAGCCCCTCGGTGGGGACGTATAGTGAGCTGATGATGATGATAACAATAAATATTTGAGAAATTCACAAAAAAAACATCGTTCTATGAGTTGTCAAAGAGGATAATACATTTTAATAAGAGTGATTCGAAACAGAAACTCACAGCTTGATGTTCTTTATAAATTATTTATATGACCTTTAAGAATTCAGGCAAGTATTGAACAACTCTCGTACAAGTTTGGAGGGATATTCGGGAAACTTAGGAAATTTTAGATAAATAATTTATTCTATATGATAGTTACAAAGGTCGTTGCACACGCACCTTTGAGTGTATATCATTTTAAATCACTGCATTAACTAAATGAGCAATCTAATGAAATACGGCCCAAACTGCCGGCAGCACGCAAATGCCTCAACTCTAATACCTAGCCTAGTCGTTATTTTTCTAAATTCATTTTTCTTCGACAAAACTAGGAAATTGTAATAAAACAGAATATAATGTACATCTGATCTGTGTAAATTTTTAGAAATAATGGAGAGAACTAAACGTTTATACTTTGACTGACTGCAAACGAGCAGCGGGAACACCGAGGTGTTCAACGACGCCCATGGACATCAGCAATACTAGTGGAACCGCAGATGCGTTGCCGGCCTTTGATGTGGTGATAAGCTCGCTTTGTTGTGGAACAGTAATATTCTTAGTATCATGATAGCATTTTAACTGAATTTTGCTGAATTTTATTGAACATTGTTAAAGTAAGCTTGTTAGTGAGTTGTTGAAATCGTAGTTAGTGAATTTGACCCATATTCGTTAAGCTTCGAACTAAAGTCGATAGCTTAACCCAACCATAGCAATGCTGGCCATGTAAAATAATATTCAATTTTCATAACAATATAAGTCAAAGTTTTTTTATAGAATCATACGTCGCATTGTTGTAAGCTATTTTTAAGTTCTACCAGTTTAATATTTTTATAACAAATGAAGCCAAATATCAGGAACAGACACAAAAATTGGCATTGGCAATTTTTAATAAGCAAACTCCCTCTGTTGTTATTCTCGTCTAGGTCTTTAGTTCTATGTACTGACTATAAAAAGGGTTTTGCCCTACTTCTAGTTATAATGATGTTCGTAGTGTTAAATTTATTCGTTATTATCAATTATTATTCATGAGCTATCTAAAGCCCCTTTTACATGTGAACTGATTTCCCAAAGGTGTGTTAGCCTTAAAGTTTTATTCGACCATTATTACTATGAAAATATTATTAATGAGTACGCGATGATAGAAAGTGTGGTTAGGACTGATTTGTCTCTCAATGTGGCAACTCTATCATGTTTAATCAAGACTGTGGTTTTCCATTGTCGAAATACTTGGAAAAAACATATTATCATCCCTCTCACTCTGTTTAAAATAAACAGAGACAAATATATTTTAATACACAGGCTCCAGATCTTATGTTTTAGATGCGGAAGAGACATTTCGACAACATATTGTCATTGCTCAGTGGGTAGCAGTAACGAATAGCGGTGGGGGGTATCGTGTTCGATCCGCGTGCGATAGACATGTTTACCTCTGAAACTGCGCAGCTGTCGAACCATTACGATTATGAATTCGCACTTCAATAAACAGATGACGTAATAGTTAAGATGTTGCGTAGTTAAACAACGATTAGTAGTTATAGTTATTTTAACAGATTATATTTAAATATCTGATATTTTATATAAATAGTGAATTTCCATTAACAACGATGAATTATTATTGATAAAGACCAACAGCGTCAAAGCTTAAATGCCAACTTGTGAATATAGTCGCTTGCTTTAATTAATTTAGTTTCCTACTTTATACGACTTTGATAGTAAAGTAGAGGTATTTACTATGAAAGTCTTCTGTCAACAACATATAGGGACAAAGGAAGGGAATATTAAGTTATATTATATTCTAGAAATTAAATTCTCTATAACGACATAATTGCATTGTTTACTTACGGCGTGTCTCTTCAAACACAATGATGGAAATTATCATAGGCGATGATGAAATTGTAATTAGAACTGCACTATTTTGCGTGTTATTTATACATTCAGTGGGCCTAGCACGAATGTTTGTGACAATCGTCATCTTCGACGTTTATGTCAAACTTAGTGGGACTTTTTTGGAATAATTTACGCCCCATAAGGGCTGCACGAATTTCAGTATAAATTTTATCGACAACGATACGATGGCGCTTGTCACATATTTTCGTGCTAGGCCCACTGTACGTATAAAACCTTCTAAGTAAAAGTACAATGGATGGGTGGGCGTTGTATCGCACATTGTCCGACCAATGTTTGTACAGGAGCGTTTTCGTTTGTGTTAAATGTATAAGAACACGTGGCCGTGTTTATAATGCGTGTTTACTCACGTCGAGTACATTCACCATAACATTAATCGAGACTAGTCCTAAATTACATATATTTTCAATAACCCACATTTTATTTAGGATTTTAATAATAATTAATTGATACGTTGAATTTTATAGAAAACCTAGCAAATAATAGTTTGTCTATCTTCCAAGGCTTAACTCGGAATATGTTAAATATTGAACGCATTGGTTGTACCCAAATACAATGTACACACACATGAAGCAAGAAAAAAGTTAATCTTGCAAATAATGGTCACACTAACTACCACAAATATGGTAGCCGAGATCAGTGGCTGCGCTGTTTGTTTTGTCGGCGACGTCTGTTCAACGCAAGGATTTAGGTTTTAGTTGGCTTTTAATAATTCACCAGTATTTGCAGGCATGAAGGATTTAACTAGCGACTTTATGTCGCCTGTGTATTTAACCTAAATTTGAGAAAGTTGTTTATTTATGAAAATGAAACATAGGTACTGTATATTTAGGCAAACAAGTAGTAGGTTTATTGTGCTGTTAAATAATTAATGTTTAAGTTCTCTTTATTAATACCAAGTAGATTATTTAATGTATTTTGCTAAATAACTTTAATAAAAACTAGTGGTCGCAAATGAATTTATCAACGCAAAATTGAAAAAAATGAAACCACTAGTAAAGACGTACATGGTCGTTTATCACCCTGGTATTCCCGTCATTAATTTGCCCCCTTCTCTTATAAAAATATCCTATAATATAACCGTGTGCATCAACTACTTTCCTTTCAAAATCGGTCCAGCTATTCCATAGATTGCACGGAATAAGCGTGGTCTTACGGACAGACAGACAGACAGACAATGTTTTTCGTTATCAGCACACACAAATGAATCGTGTAGGAAATATTATAATACATCTTTTCAATATTACATACAGACACTCCAATTTTATTAATATGTTAGTATTATAAAATGATGTCTTAAACGTGATACAATGATCAAAAATTATTTAAAATGTTACTCGTATTAGTTAAAATTAGAGATAAACAGTCACTATGAGGTTGGACATCAGTCGCCTTTCATTTTACATTAAATAAGGGTTGTGTGAATTGAACTATTCATCTATAACTTTATGTATAATTAGATTAAATATATAATAAATGATTTCAAGCGATGTGAGCCTCATGACCCGTAGCTACAAAGGATGGCTGGAAATAAACTAGACGTGCACTGACCCAAGTGATCAGTGTAACGCGCCATATCATCGCTACGTATGCATTTATAAATGTACACGATGTTATTACAAATTTATAACAATATCTTACTGCCCTTTTTACTATTGAGGGTCGGCATATGTACTCTTTCATACATCAGTCATCTGATGAATTCCTTTTTACTCATATCCTTTTTTACACATTCTATACATACTTTCTTTGGTTTTCCTCTACCTTTGTAGCCATCGATTATTATAAGCCAGTTTTAGTTTCAATTTAATTGTGCACAGATAAATAGATAAAATATATACCGATTTTAATCATGTTAAAATCGGTATATCTTTTACTGACTACCATAACGATTTTTTTTTAAATTATTAGTATGTTGTAATAAAGTCAATTGTACGTATTTTGATGACTCGATTTGTCAACCGAAACCGGTAAAACCATAGCGGACATAATTTTATCGTAAATAATATGTTGAAACATTTAATATCTCGTTCAGTAAACAACCGATTGACTTTTAACAAGCAAAAGGTGCAAAAGTCTAACCGTTGGTTTCCGAGACGAAAATCTCTATACATAAAACAAATCGTCATCACTTTCATTATCTTTGAGAATAGTGATATGCTTTAAACGAGGATATTGGTCTCAGAAACCCACCGTAACTATATTATATACCAACTATTCAACCTAAACGTCTATAGCTCCGGCGTCCATAGAAACTACCTAACATCATCGTAGGTTCGAATCCAATATTCGATTTTATTGGAGAACTAAAAACCATCTAAGGACCAATTTACTAGGAATGTATTAGCAATTTAAATAATTTAACTCCATTATTCCTTACTGTGGTGACACTCCTCAACGATAGCATCCGTTCTCGAGTGTGTGAGATAAGACTTACGTCCAGGTCAATCAGTCGCTAATAGCCATTCAAGCGTCAATACGAAATCTCGCCAAATGTATATCATTCTATATTCTCCTATTATCATAAATATATATTCTATCTCACTTCCGCATATCATCGAGAAATCATTATTATTATGTCGATTAGCGTGCGAATAAACTAAGCGGACGAGGCGATAACTTGCAGTCGATGTTATTAATTTCCTTACTCATTTTTATAAATAGTTAAACCGGATAAATATTTACTTTATAATGCTGCGTGAAATAACACTTAAACTAAATGTATTTTTATAACGCGACGACTTTATATGCTTTGGAATAGTCTTTAAAACTTTCAAAGAATATTTTTTTTACTTATCGAGCACGTGCAAGTACATGCCAAATTGTAAGCAAATTGTTATTTATTTTATATTTACGACCGCATTAACTCTTAAAGGAAACATTGGTTTCTCATAGCAAACTATACATTTAGTTGTAAACAACAGTGTTGTAGTCTTAATTGTGCTCTTACAACAAAGAAAATAGTTCAAATTCAATGGAATTTTAAGTGCACCATTACTCAAGACATCGACTGCTCGATCGTTAAACCATTCCATTACTAGACAGCTATAAAACGGAATGATCCACGCCCGGTCTACATCAGCAAACAGCCGAACAAACAAATCCTGTATGGATTCAAACTACGATCGCAACGAATTGACAGAACGTGACAGATTAAAGATAATCGTTTACTAACCTTAGCTGTAATTCACCTTTGATCCTGTGAAATAATCACTCGGAACAAACTGTTTTGTTAGCTATCGAATTCGAAAAACAAAATTTGAAGTGTGTAATTATTGACAAATTGACAGTTGATTAGACGCCACAGATAATATATTTCCCGCGCTAGGGAGGGGACGCGACCACGCGAACGCGTTCTCGCGGACTGTGGAAAACTGGAAATCCGATGTGAAGCAGTGAACAGGTGACGCTGGCGTCGCCACGCGTGCGCGCTCGCCGCGCCCCCGCCGCGCCGCGCGCCGCGCACCAAGGTCGTGCGCGGGAATAAGACATAGCGTCTGTTCTCTTTAATAAATGGCCAATAAGACTTACCTGCTTACATATTTCATATCATTATAATATTATTTTTATTTTAAAAGTTACCATTAATAATACAGAGGTGATGGTGTGATCAGCTATAGTAAACAAAAATACATAGAAGGCTCCGTTCATTAGTACGTACGGGAAGAGATTTGAATCAGATCTTTTATCCAAATAAAAAAAAACAATGTTAGTCGTTTTTAAGACAAAGAAAATGAAGATATTAATAAGTACATAATTTATTATTATGTAAATATATTTTTAAGAAATGACGAAGTTATTAGAAAATATAAGTTTTATTTAACAAAAAAGTCAAAACAACAACATAACATTGTCAACACATCTCGACAGAAAAAAAAATCAGTACTTAACATGGTTATAAAAACTATGGTATAAAATCTTCAAACTTGAAATCGTAACGAGTACTTACAACTTTAAACCATCTCTTTCATTTTCACGCCACTCTATCAAATATAAATGGTGCAATTCATTTTATGAGTAAGCGGTAGTAAGTAATTTTAAAAAAGGGTTTAATAAAATATCTCATCTAATAAATATTTTAAGTAATGATAATAAATAACAATAGCTTAAAAAAAATTCTCCATGTCAATTCGCCTGTAGAATCTGCTGCTGGCATATACGAAAAAAAAGAAAATTAGGCAAAAAAGGCAAAGGCCTTAGCTAACTATGCCACACCGATAAAATTGGTCTCAATATTTAAATGACCAGTAGTTTAATTCTAAAGGCAGACGAAGTAATAAGTACGAAAAATATATAAACAAAATAAAATGATATAAAAAATGAAGAGATTAAAAATCCTCGATATAAATTATTTCGTAAAGCAGATATAGCTATATTTCATCCTTACCATTAAAAAGTGTCATATTACAAAGTAAAGAAAAACAAAAACTGTGTTTTAGATTTACAAAAACAAAATATCAATAGAACATGATTTAAGGTACTCTTTTTCGATGTAAGACAATAATAGCCAAAAACTATCGTACTATTATGTATAAAAGTTATGAAATAACTTAAAATGACTGTTATTTACATACACTTGGCGAATACACAGAAGTGATGCATATAATTCTGAATTTAAATACCAAAAAAGTAGCTACGTATACAATACATTACCAGTGGAAAATGCTAAAAATAATAATACCCAATTTCATTTCGGTTTTTCTAACAAATATGGTAAACGTAACAAATTACATAAATATAGATAATAAAGTACTTAGCTATGTAAGGACAAGAAGTATGAAAATTGTAATATAACAAATATAGATTAAAAAAACGGTACTGTCTTTAAAGGGGCGAATATTCCTTTGTTTTTCAAACAATTTTAACAGTAAAACATTTAACTTATAAAATATACTAATTTATACTAAACTCTGAATATATATAAAATAATTTTACTTAAAGTAAGATCTTTCTTACAAATCTTATCCTGTAAAAATGAGTATCAAAGTTGAAAAAATCTTTCTTTCTCTTCTCACTTTTGTAACTTTATGCTTTTATGTGCACGATGTTATTATTTTCTATACTAACGTAAAGTGGATGCTTGTGATGTTGATGATTGCACAAGCAAATTAGAACTTTTCGATAAAATCCGACATAAAAAGTAAATAATCAAAGTTGAATACGTCATCAAGCTTTGGGTAAATTTAAAGTTTTTAAAGGACCAGCCTTTAATTTTTCCTAAATTTTATACTTTTCGTCTTGTTGCTGCTGTAAAAACATCTTGGCAGGTGGTATTTCCAAATCGTGGTTATCTAAGCAGTGCCTTTTCAGTTCGGCATACTTTCTAAACTTACGGCTGCAAATACCACAATCAATTTTCACCTTCCTAACATTATGAATGTACCATTCGTGGTCCCACTTTTCTTTTAAAGTTTTATAATAAGCCTGGCAAAAATTGCAGCGGAATCGCGTCCCTGCAGCTTTGTTGTGTGTGCTTTTGATATGTTTATTTAACATCGACTCGAAATGAAATGTTTTGTCGCAGTAGCGACACGGCAACGGTGTGTTCTCTTTGTGATACTGCATGTGTTTTGTAAGCATCTTTTTAGAATTAAACTTCCTCAGACATAGGTCACATTGGTAGTACGCGGTACCGTGAATTTTCTTGTGTTTCGAGAAATTGCTGGAGTCACTGAACGATTTATTACAAAATGTGCATTGGTACAAAGTTAATTTTGCGTGCTCGCGCAAATGAGCCTTGTATTTATCTACCTTAGTAAAGGATTGTACTTGACACACTTCGCATTGTATATTGAGAGTGCCATCTTTGCTGACCGGGTTCTTTGCGAGGGTGCTCTTGATGACGTGCTCGATGAGATGCCTTTTTAGGTCTCCAATACGTGTGAAGGTTTTTGAACAAACATCGCAACTCTGAAATAATATAAAAATATAATATTACATACTGAAGCAAAAAGGTAAAGATTGCAGGATAACTAAATCTATCTTACAAATGTTGAATTGGTGTTTTTATTACAAAGGCAATATTTTTAGCATTAATTAGAAAACAATTGTAACAGACCTTTTTAAATCTTTTGTTTTGTCTTCCCTTCCTCGCATTGAGTAAAAAAACCTTATTAGACATCACTTTAGCAAGAACATCATTAGCATTTTTTATATCGATTTCAATCGAGTCATTTTCATCTACATCCATCGGTAACTCATAAATATTTCCGGAATCCGAATCGTTCTCTATGTCAGAGACACCATCGTCAAGAAAAAACGATTCTGAATTTTCGGTACTTTCCCGCCAAATGTGACATTCCTCGTGCTTTTGTAAATCTGTTTGGTTGTTTGTTGTGAAATCGCAGTCATCACATTTTTGACTTGGATGTGTTTTGGCAAGGTGCGTTTTTAACTCTGTGAGTTTGTTAAATGATTTCGTACAGTTTGGACATGGATATTTTCGTGTGTGTATCTTACGGTGAGTTCGCAAACTAAATTTAGACGCGAAAACTTTGTTGCACTTTTCACACTCCAGGTCGGGGTCGCCGTGGCCACGACTATGCAATTCAAACTTCTCTTGCGACTTCAACTTCTTTCCGCACTGAGCACAGATGAACACCTTTAATTCGTTCTCGCATTCAGAGCCGCGATGTATTTTGCTCCTCTCGTGTGATACAACCATGTGTTGCTTGAATGCTGCTATTTGGTCAAATATTTTCTCGCATTTTTCACACTGGTACTTCTTTTGATTGTTGTTATTATTGTTTTCTAAAAAAACATGACTGTTATTAAATCAAACAATTAATAATTTAGAGAGAAAAATGCTATAGTTACAAAAACATTCCTTAATTAAAACACTGCTATGAAATATCTATGCCTATATGTTATTATGCTTTCAATATGTTTGAAAAATATATTATTGCAAGCTTTACTAAGTACTGTTAAAGTATTTATCATAAATATTTTTTTATGTTTGAATGTAACTTATGTTATGTTATATTCTTAAGTATTATTTGTATTTTTCTTGTAAAAAATAACAAAAATTTATGACAATAAATGTATCAATATATTTATGTCTTTTTTTATTAATATTCACCAAAGCACTATATATATATATATATGTTATGACTTACCAATATCAATAATGTTTGAAGCAATATTATCATCTGAGGTGCACATTAAAAATGGGTCATTGACTGCAATCTTCTGGATAGTCTGACCACACTCTGGACCCATAAATATAATAGTCTTCTGTGGTTTTGATGGTATTTGAATACCATTTGACATAAGTTGTTTTAATGCATTATTGTCACTCTGCAAACCTAAGTCAATTGATTCAGTTAAAATTGGAGGCTCTTTCTCACATGTTATCTCTTCAAGTAACAAACCACATTCTTCTAACTCATCACCATCAAACAAATGTGTCAAATCCGTTACATTGTTTTGATTTATTAATGTTTCAAAACCATATTCTTCCGATGATGCATAATGTATGGTTTCTGGATAGCTGTATACATTCTGAGTTATGTATGTATTATGCTGTTGGACAGTTACATGGTTAGCTTGATGGTTGTATACAAAATGTTGTGGAGGGAGACCATTTGCTGTATAATTGTTATAAATGTATGGACTCCGGGCTGGATCTATCCATACATTGGATGGATATGTAGATTGGACGGCAGCATTTTGAATTGTTTTTGCATCTTCTATATTTATGAATTCTAATCCTTGTGTTGACTTATTTGGTGTATTATATTCTTTATCTGTAAACTTGATATGGCAGCAACCTGTGTATATACATATAGCTTCACCTTTAGTGTTGGGTGATGTGATGGTTATATCTAATATGATGTCATCAAGCAGTGCAGCATTGTGATGCAGTTTGACACACTCCTTTGGTATCAATAACATTGGGTATACAATCTCCATGTCGAATGTACGTCACGTAATTAATCCAGGATTTAAATTGAACACGACAAAGTAAGATCGATAATTAAACACATTTCTAATATTTAAATCAACAAATAAAAGAAAATAATTAACTTTGTTATTTTAGAAAACTCAAGATAAGCAGATGTCGCAAGAGAAAATTTGAAAACGTTACAAGAGGGTACCTGTATAACGTCAAATTATTCGAGCATACTTATTTTCGAAGCTACCCTCAGTTTGTAAAAAAGAAAATTGACTTAATAAAAATGACATTTGTCGATGATTTTCGAAAAAAAGCATATTGATTTATCGATTATGAAAATATTTTACAAAATTACTTTTTATTTTTTCTTCCTGGTATTTCATATTATTATAGTGACGACAACAATATCGTTAACTTACAACATGACAATTAACAACTAACAACCATTTACATTTTCTCAAAAACGATATACAAGAAAATACTATTAAAACTGGCTGAAAACTCGATCGATTTGTTGCTTTTTCACTTTTTTATTCGGACACTTATTTAATTTTCTCTTTACCACGCTGGTTATTTTTCAGGTTTATTTTAATGTTTTATACAATTAAATTAACAAAAAAAATAGATATCTTTTACTTATTGTCCTTGAAAACATTCATGTTAAACATTATAAATGAAACATGTATCCGAACGTAATAAAAGTTTGAAAACAATAAATAATGAAATGAATGAGGGTAAGGGTATACCAAAATATATAGCGCCAAAATAAATAACTACGTACGCAATCATAGCGTATTATAATCATGTTTGATTTCTACACAAACAGACGAAACAAAACGGTAAACAATTTTCTCATAATAAGGAAAATTTACCGTCGTCTTTGAAACAAATTGCGCAATAATTGCGTTCTTATGTTTTTATTTAATATGAACTTTTCTTTAGTGTACGCGTCAGTTCATAATAAACATTAAAAAGTTAAACGCAAATAAAGTGTATGAATGTATTGACCAGTTTTAGCCGACTTCAAAAAGAGGGATGTTGTCAATTCGTTCGTTTTTTTTTATATGTTTCTGTATTAAAAACTTAGATGGTGACCGCTAACAATTATTTGAAGATATGGATGAAGAAGTGAGGGAGGTGCGCCAATACCATACCAAATGAGAAATTAGGGTTGCGTAAGTCAGTGCTTTTT
This sequence comes from Papilio xuthus, assembly GCF_000836235.2. Classification (NCBI taxonomy): domain Eukaryota; kingdom Metazoa; phylum Arthropoda; class Insecta; order Lepidoptera; family Papilionidae; genus Papilio; species Papilio xuthus. The sequence continues at coordinate 5,140,835 of NW_013530472.1, forward strand.
AAATTTTATTGATCCTAAACTACATTTTAAATTATCCCGTTCATGTGAGTATTAACCGCTTGACTTTGTGTCGAAAGGGTAACATAACTAAACTAACAATACAACTAATTTCTAACTCGTCACTGCGAACTGCGCGGTTTACTAACCTGAACAACTATAAAGCCCCAAGCCTTTCTATTGAAATCTATTGTGTATAGTTTTGGAACTTTAAATATTAAATCAGTTAACGTGGCATAAAGTGAAACAGACTATGTTTATTACAGTTTAGTTTTGGTCTACATCTCGAAACTAATTTTGCTTGGCGATGGAGGTGGACCGCAGTCAACTCATTGTGTCGCCAATGTAAGGATGGAAAGGGACTACGCTATAAATTATTTACAACTAGCTGACACCCGACCGCGGTTCTGTCTGTGCGGAATTAAAATATTAGCATATATGTTTTTCCTGACCATGTTCTACGTCTATGCCAAATTTCAGTGAGATCCATGTAGCGGTTCTGGAGATATCTTCTAACAAACATCCATCCATATATCCAAACATTCATTTATAATATTAGTAAGATTAATCAATAGTCGTTTGTTTTATTTTTTATTAAAAGCCATTGAACTATTAGGATTTATTTAACTTGAATTCAATAGACGGTGCTTGAATTTCGAGTTCAAGGACTGATTTGTTTTTTGATCCTTTGATCCAATTGTTTTGGTGTGAAAAATTAGTCGCAATGTCACTTAAATCGCATCAATTTCAATTGTGTTATTAATCCGATGATAACTGTAGATAACAAATGCAAATAATTCATTTATTTTTAATAGTTCTATGCGATAATATATCTTCATCCTAATATAGACAGAGTTGGACTCATAGTATCATAGTTTTGTCGTAATAAGAAATTTCTAATTGAAATTATTATTTTAATTTTTCTCGTGTTCTTATTCAATCAATCTCTCATTAGATAAATGTAGAAACCTTTGGTCTCTGGCCAAAATTCTCTAAGTTACAAATTAAAGTATGTTATATTAATTTTTAAATAGCTGATTAAAAAGATTAGCAGATTTAAGTAAACAAATTCGCACATTGACTTAATCAAGCTGTAGATAGTTTTATCAGTCGGAGACAACAAATGATTTTTTTTAAATGATTGTTTATTTGTTTATAATTCAAATAGATTTGCATTATCATTTAATACTCAATAATATAAATAAGAGTAATTTTAAAAATAGCTATAAAATTTTCGCACTTCATTAAAAATGTTTGTCCTTTTCGTGGTTATTTCTCTCATTAATTTTACGATCATTGTCAACGGTATGTTTTAATTATTTTTAATTAACATAAAGGTTTTTATAACTCAATTCAAGAAATTGCTTAAATAAAAAGTGACTTAGTGTTAAATAAAATAGAGGTTATATTATATTTTTAACATTTTAGGTAATCCAGTAGACCGTAATGAAAGTCTGGGGAATTTTGGAGGTACCCGTGTAGTGGGGGGTGTCGACGCACCTGACGGGTATGCTCCCCACATGGTGGCATTGGTCTGGGGGGCGAGAGTTAGGAATATGATGTGTGGGGGGTCCATCATCAGTGTGCGTCATGTACTCACCGCGGCGCATTGCATTGACCCCCTGGTAGTCAATGGGAAACTTATTGAGTGAGATTTTTTATCTATTAAAGATTAAAACAACAAAACAAAACAATGCATTTTTCCATAACAATCCATATTGGATTACAAAGACTAGAACCTCATAAACAATGCAGTATGGCTTCAGAAATTGGATCACAGAAGATTCAATCTAATCCAATTTCGCAGTAAACTAGTATGGTTTAAAAAAATTCTTTAGTGTTTTGATATGTAAGGAAATTTGTTAAATGTAGAAATTTATTACAGAACAACACGTGGTGTAGTAGGAACGAATCAATGGAATGCAACAGAGGGCGTCGTAAAATTCAGTCATTTTAAAAACCATCCATCCTGGGATGCTTTTCGTGTTAAGAACGACATTGGCGTGTTATTTCTGGTCGAACCTTTGATACTGAGCGCGAGAGTCGGCATTGTATCTCTCAGCTATGACTGGGTAGACGGAGATGTGTCCAGCTTCGTTACCGGTTGGGGAAGGCTCGGAGCTGATATGTCATCCACTTGGGTAAGTTAAATGAATAAATTTTTGCAAAATAAAAGCGCAAGACATCTTTGAATTCTATAGGATATCTCTGGCTATTCCTAAAATTAATTATTAAAATGTAACATCCTTAAAACAAAAGACAATCACACGAAATCAATATTTCTTTAATAACCCATACTCGTAGATCCTGTACCCGTTCGCGGATAACTTGCAGCTGATAAATCTGAAGACGTTGTCACCTCGCGACTGCGCCGAGGCTCTGGCCGCATCCCCCGGCGCAGGGATAAGACTGGAATCTGAGTTGGAAATTTGTACTTTCCACTCTATAGGACATGGACTTTGCTATGTATGTATTCTTTTGAAATCGCAACCACAAAGCTAATTATTTATTATAATGATTACTGTCCAGTGTTCCAATCCAAATAAAATGATTTTGACCATAGACAAACTACATATAAACTTTAATCGCGAAAAGTTAAAAATTCTAAAACATGTCCTATAAAACACATTCTTAAAATCAACAAACTTTTATCCCATCTAACTCTTATCTCTCACAATTTAACAAAACAACTAATAGATAATGATAATTCAGTTTTTTTTAGTTCTTAAGCAAATTGTAAAATTACCAGGGTGACTCGGGCAGTCCTTTGATAGAGCGTGCGACAGGCTCGCAAGTCGGCTTAGCATCTTGGGCGCTGCCTTGTGCGCGGGGCTTCCCCGACGTTTACGCTAGGCTCAGCGCCTACAAGAATTTCTTACTCGATATCTTACAACATTATTGATGTGCGACTGACTATTTGATTTTAAGTTAAATTAGTGTTAATTTAAGTGTAAATTATATTAGTTAAGGTGTGTTTTGTTTCTTATGTAACATTCTGTTTGCTGTTAAATTGATTCTTGAAGTTTAGAATAATTTCTATTAAAACATGGAATAGTAAATTATTTAAATGTACACTGTGATTTTATTTATTTCAAGTATTAATTTATTAAAATTGAAATAATTATATCAAGTAAATATGGACCCGAAATATGTTTAATAACGGAATAAAACTTCGGTTTAAAATTTTTGAACTAAAATACAATTATTTTAATGGCTTAGTTGTTTCTTTTCCAAACACATAATTAAATTAAAGGTCCGAAATAAAAAAACGATATATTTTTATTATTTAATTAATATTCACATGAAATAAATACATTGCTGTGAAAAACTTCTCGTAACAATCGTAATGAAACATATCTTTGTTATTAAAAAGAATAGCTAAGACAATATGTATACAATTATTTCTACAGTGAAAATCCTCATTTAACTTTCTAAAGCTTTAGTTTCATTAGCCGATACTATCATCAATATTTATAACATGTTGTATCCATTGTTGGAATGCGCTGACTTTTGTAAACATGTCGGGCGTGCCGCGCGCGCACGGCAGTCCCCACGACACCAGACCGATCTGCTTACCAGTCACCACTTCAATTAGAGGACTACCGCTGTCACCCTGAACACAAAGAGATTAGTTATTCAAAAAGAAGTGTTGTTTCCATTATGGTTTTGACAGATTGCAGTATAAAGATTACGAGGCGTAAGAAATGTTTTATTTTCCAGACCAAGGCGCCTAGGGCCTTATTCAACCACGCAGGCTTAATGCGGATTGGTTGAATACATATGCCGATGCTTTTTTTCAAGGTTATAAGTTAAGATAAATGTACAAAACAACGAAAACCACATTGGTTTATGGCGCTTATCGAACCCGGACTTCTAGCTTACAATATATAAAATTATAGTATACTGCTGAACCCCAGAGCCACCACGTTCTCAAGCCTAGTCACCTGAAATTAAGGTTCGATTACAGCAGACAAAATTGGTATACTAACATTGCACACGCCGTGGTTCAGTGAATGGTACGCGCAGAGCATTATGCTAGGCTCTACTGGCGGCACTCGCAGCCGGATCGCCGCGGCTTCCGCCTTCACCTCTTTTGCACACTGCTGGCCTTCTACTGTTGTCATCTCCAGCTCCAACAGCTCCGAGGACAGAGGTCTCGTCCTCTGGAAAATTGTAATTTCACTAATTTATTAGAACTCGTATTTAAGCGTCACAAGCTATCGAATCACGTTCGTGTTAAAAATTTTAACTATCTTAACTTTTCATATCGTTGCTGTCGTTGAACTGTAACCTAGTATCAAGTGAGCCTCATTTGTTTTCCAACTTAAGTTAGGAAAACTGTATATAGACACGCCTTTTAAAAAAGTCGGAGTAATAACAAAACAATACTAACGTTCACTCTTCCCCAACCGGCGACTGTCGCTTCGACACCAGCTCCGATATTCTGGAAACTCAAGGTGACCAACTGCACGCTCTTACTGAGAGCGACATCTGTTGACACGATCAGGAATCCTATATCGTTTTTAACAAGTATCGGGTCAAAGTCCGGATGTGTGATGTTGCCGGAGACGTTGTACGTTTGTCCGCCAGAGTTCCAGATGTTGGTGCCCACTGTTATGCTGACAGAGCTGGAATTTATAAAGTTAAATGTAAGGTGTCGGAAAGAAATCTAAGGACCAGAAATTTTTGCTTGAAGTTGTTTGTATTTTTTTTTGACATTATTAATTAGAATCATTTGACGCGAATGGCGAGCTTTCGTTACAAAAGACAAGAATGTTTAGTGACGAGACCTAAACGTTGACACTTTATGAAGGCTAGTGTAGCACCGGTACAACGGCACAGTGTCGGTTTTTTTTTCTTAACAGTATGTGGGGGTTGTTAAACGCAATTTAAAGAAATAATAAACGGAACTTACTTGACAAAAGAACCATTACGATACAGTGCGGTGATGCAGTGAGCGACTGTCAGGATGTGTTTAGTAGTGAACAGAGAGCCGGCGCAGAGGAAGCTACGGACAGTGGTCCCCACGGTCACTGCTGCGATGTAAGGCACTGAGCCCTCGTCCGCCGGCACACCACCCAGAATGCGTCCCCGGGACTCCGCGTGAATAAACAACTCTGATGTACCATACTCGTATGTTGTAGCTCCTACAAAATACTCGTGTCTATACACTTGAAGAGTTACTGGTTACTGCCACTTTCCGCCGCATTCGCCTGTGTGTAGATGGAGTGTTATTGCGTGCGTTGGCATATGTCAAAGTGATTGTCACTAATTTTAATCATGGATAGACTAAAAAAGTTAATACAACTATTTTGCGATTGTTATTATATATGGAGTACAAATTTAAAAAATATATTAAACTCACCTAAAATTAAAACAAATAATGCTAATAAAATAACTTCTTTGAACACCATCGTTGTCGCAACGTCGAATATATTTGCCACTTCCTTGAACAACTGGATGTTTAAGCATGTTACTGTGTAATGTATGAGTTTAATCAATTAGGCGTTTCAATAAAATACATTCAGTAGATAAGGTACACTAACTTCGAACTGTATTCAAATTTCGTCGCTATGCTAATGGCGTCCCGGTGTACTCAATTATACAAGACCAAAAACTACATTCTTTATTAAACCTATGTTATTACAAAAAATATTATGACATTCCGAGCATTTTTTAAATGTAGAAAAATGCGTTACGTATACCAAAACAGACCAACCATTTCGAAAATTCTTACATTTCCCGCCTGAGCAAATGTCATCTGCAAACTTGTGCCAGTGACATTTAGCAGTGCAATTGCTTTTGCGAGATATTTGCACAAATTATGCTGAACTAAATTATCACTTAACACTAAACGAGCGATAATAAACCAGTTTGTTTAAGTTTTTTTTCCAATAGTATTCCAAAAAAGGCAATGCCCTACTTGTATTTATTCCAAAAATAAAAAAATAAACGTCCATAGTTTAGTAATTTAATATTTACTTTTCTTTAAACATTCACTAAATGATTTTTGAATAATGCTAAGATCTTCGGATGTATGCCTGTCGCTATTTGCTACGAGGTCTTATAAGAAAAATCGCAGTACATATGAAGAAAACTTCATAAAAAAGACTATAAAGCTAATTACTTATTTTTTATTTCCCTTGGTTTATAATTAAAATTAAGTCTTTCAATGTTAAAATTATCCCATGGTGATACTGATTGAAATCACAACGATCAAGTCAGGATGCGGGAGATCAAGTCATGATGCGTGGAATCTAAGCCATTGCGCGGGTGATCCAATCCCTGTAGGCGCCGACGCGCACGAACATGTCTGGTGCTCCGCGCGCACACGGCAGCCCCCATGACACGATACCAATCTGCTGGCTGTTGCTCTCAGTAACCAGAGCACTGCCGCTGTCACCCTGCAAGTTACATTGGAAGCTTAGAAATAAATCTCTTTTACCTTATTTAATGTTTAAAACTTGGATAGCTTGCCAAGATGAATGGTACTGATCACGAGCCCGTATGCCCTGAAGGGGAAAATCTTGGAAGTGACTGATGGGATGCTTAATTATTGTCTGTTGTATACTGACGTTGCACATGCCGTGTCCAGGAGAGTGGTAGACGCAGAGCTCGATGTGAGGCTCGACGGCAGGTGCGCGGATGTTTAGTTCTAACGCACGCTGCGCCACCTCACGCACACATTGTTGCCCGTCGATCGTGGTTACTATCAGCTGCAGCAGGGCTGCCGATAGGGCACCGTTTTGCTGCAAACATGACATATAAAATTAGAAAAGTATAATCGTTAAGTCCGACTGAGCGATATGTCACTAGTTAAAGTCTTTGGGCGTGTAAGGTTATAGCAGGTAAAAATGGAGTAGACAAAATGCATTCATCCATTCACACATTACCTTCTTATCAGTCGGTCAAATAGAACTTACGTTTATGTTTATACTTACCCTGATTCTCCCCCAGCCGGCAGCTTTGGACCTGACGCCGGCGCCGATGTGGTCGTAGCTGAGGACCACAGGCTGCACAAGGTTGGAGAACGCCACGTTGGATGACGTCACCAGGATGCCAATGTCATTCTTGATCGTGGATGAAACGTAGTTCGGGTGGGTGACGTTGCGCGACAGGCTGTACGAATGGCCTCCGGAATTCCAGCGGTTCGTGCCCACCGTCACACGGAGGGAGCTGGAAATTGTATTGATATTCCTATCAATCTTTATTCTTAGTCTTTTTGCGTAAACTCCGGCCATAAATGGAGATCTCCTCAGATTTGAACGAGAAATTGCGGCCTGTATATCGATCTCACAGAAGATTGTAAATTAATGATATTTTATAGAAATTTCCTATGTGCATTAACGAAACTGTAGCACATCTACGTGGTCTATAACCAATAGCTACTTATACCAAATGAACCATGTCCTTGATTCCTGACCTGCTGAGAGCACCGCGTGAGAAGACAGCTTCTATGCAATGAGCTGCAGTGAGCACGTGCCGAGCGCTGACCAGTGATCCTCCACAGAGGAAACTGCGGACCAACAAGCCGTTGGACATTGCCACCATGTAAGGCACACTGCCCGCAGCTGCCTGACTACCTCCCACTATGCGTGCATTAGGATCCGCGTGGATAAAGAAGTCGGAGAACTCATGACGTGGTGTTGGTACAGCTGTAACACGAACATACATAAAATTGAAAACTTTTATTCATTTTTTTTTCGCTGCCAAAGATTATGTAAGATTAACATGTGCTAAGTTTTAAAATCAAGAACGTAAGTCAATATTTTAGATAACACTTTTTTAAGAATAACAAAACAAGTTTTATTTAGATTAAACATTTACGTAAACACATAAATGAAAAAAATCTGTGCAACTTAGGTCAATCGTTGCTCAGGTCCCTATAATAGTAAGATAACACACGTTGCTGCATGATAAGCGTATCTTCGTTGGTAAGCGTTCATTAAATTGTCCAAGTACTTAAAGTTCATGTGATTATATAAATAACAACGATATAATTTATGATTAGATTAACGCCACATTATTCACTAAAGTCTCGTTTCCAATAGGCAACACCGCTGAATACTTGAATGCGTGCAAAGCGTGACGCTCACTTACGTTGGACAACTACGTGCCAATTGTTGCCCATTAGAAACGCGGTTTAAGACACATAACAGTGTGTTTAAAGTTACCAACAGTAATACATACATCATTCTGTAAGATTTATTTACTTATTTTATATTAACTAGAACGAGAGCTTTTTCGATGTGGCTATTGGTCACATAGCTTGGCTATATTTACCTGGTTTTGATATAGACAATATAAAAAGAGACAAGATGCAATTAGGTCCCCATTCTTCGTGGAACTAAAAGTAAGTTAGAAGCTTAGAAATGGAAAAGTTCAGCTGTTCTTCAGAGCTTCCGAAGGAAAGAAGTATGAACTTTAGCTTATACAAGTTTAACTATACCACAGAGTTAAGTTATTTCAAAATTGTTCAATAAAGTTCAAGTTGTAATACACAATTTGTAATTCATATTTGTTTGAGCAAGATTTAAAGTAAACAATTAAGAAATTTCTTTCAAAAGGCAAAAGTTTTTGAGCTTGCGTTATTTAATATGACTTGTATGTCGTAATGCAATTTGTAAATTAGGTAGATTGTGACTTACCCAGGCTGGTAGCTAGCACAGTGGCTAGAAGAACTGCAACTTTGAACGCCATGTTTGTTCCGAGCACAGCACGTTTGCGAAATGTACCGTCGTAACTAATATTTATAAGTTTGCCTACGACTCTAATCTACAAATTTTTGTATTGTGCCCCTAATTAGTTGATGTAATTATACGATTTATATCAGATTAAGAAAGATAAAGAGTAGTGTTTATCAAAGAACAGACATTTAAGATTTTCGTCATCATTATATCGATCATTGGGAAATTATTATTCTGCATATAATTGGATAAAACTAGTAGAGATTAGTTAAAAACGTGACAGGTTAATCTGTTTTTAAAATAGATAGCGTTGGAACTGTTAACTCGGAAGATTAGTAAAAAGAATGCGATAAGAATAGATTTCTCACTCATTAAATCTAAACTAAGGGTCACCATTAGTAACCAATTAACTATGGAGGATTATCATATAATAGTAATATAAGGATACCATTTAACTTTGTTGTCTGTTCAACTTTCTAAAGTATAAGTCGAACATGTACATTAACACGCATCTATTCTCCTCAAAAGTTCTAATACCAATTTTGTGTAAAATAAAAGCAATAAAAAGATATGACGTCGTTTATTTCGTGTTTTATTTACATGTTGGATTGTAACCAGCTACGGTATGCGCTGATGCGCACGAACATGTCAGGTGCTCCGCGAGCGCACGGCAGACCCCAAGACACGATACCCATCTGTCGCCCGTTGCTGCGATGTACTAACGGCCCGCCGCTGTCACCCTGAGAATGTTACCACGACTATTAAATATACATACGATACAGTCAGACTTTAAAAAAAACTATCTGGTAGGCTATCGGACGATAAATACTATAGCATTTGTTGCGTTATATTTGGCCCTTTCAAGTACCGACACGTGCTGCAGTCCAAAGTCTGACATCGACTGACGTCCCCTCTCTCCGGTATGTACTTATGGCGAGATTTGAAAATTAAATTACTTTTACTTTTTTTTTTTTAAGAAGGATACATTTTAACAATGGTAGACACCAGGAACTACAACATCTGTGGCACGAATGAGTCAAATCGCTCGGTGAAATAACACGACCACACAGAAGACTCGCCTTAAGTGAAATAGCAGAATACCCATTCGCCTAAAAAAGTTACACCTTTCTATTTGATCTATATCTCGTAACTATTTTCGTTTGATGTCGAGATCTCATTAGAGATCACGCTCTTATTATAATATTGTACTAACGTGACAAGTGCCGTGGTTGGCGGAGTGGAAGGTACAGATCTCGATGTGCGGCTGGACAGCGGGTGCGCGGATGTTCAGCTGCTGCGCCATGCGAGCTACTTCGGTGACGCAGCGTGCACTATCGAACGTGTTCTTGTGCAGCTGCAGCAAAGTTGCCGAGCTCTGTCCACCTTGCTGCAAACATAACAAACAACATAGAAACAAAATTATTTCCGTAAAACAATTATAAAATCGAGTGTGAAACAGTGTCAGCTGAAGGTAAACTTACACAAATACGTTAATTCAAAGGAATTTCATCTTTTGGGTATTCAAATCTTATTATCTATTCTTATGACGAAATGTTTAAGAAAATTATTCGTAATCTTGGTTATACCAATTGTAAATTGTTATGATTAATTAACTATAGCTTTAAACGTGAATAAATATTGATGTCCACTCAAAATCAAAAATAAACATTAGGATCACTCACCCTAATCCTTCCCCAGCCGTACACAGTGGTTCCGACATTGGCGCCAATGAAGTCGTAATTGAGGGCGACGATTTGCACAGCGTTGTTAAGAGCGACATCAGCTGTGGTCACCAGTAGCCCGATGTCGTTCTTGATGATTCCAGCCACGTAGTTAGGGTGTGTGATGTTGCGAGCAAAGTTGTAGTTCGTGCCTCCAGAGTTCCAGCGGTTTGTGCCCACTGTGCCGCGAAGGGTACTGGAATGGTAGAAGAAATAATAAGGCTTTGAAACTATTATTATAGCTATATTTGTAGCTTCGTAATCGTAAACACATCAATAGCGAAATCAAATGTAATATTTATAATCGTTGTAAAAAGCTGCATTTATATGGATCTTTCCATAATTTCGACGACAAATCAGATGCTATAAAATCAAATTATCATTATAAACTATTATAATACTTATCAATTAATCTAGTTCATTAATTGATAAATGGTACATACTTATATAAATAAATACTTAATTGTGTAAGATAATTTACGTAACTATATCTTGCTCTGATTGAGATTCTGGTCTTTTAATTGAACTGCAGATATTGACGTAGCTTGATAAGTCTTACTGAAACCAGGACTAGTTTGTAGTAACTTAAGTATTATATATATTGCTTACTTTGTGAGCGAGCCTCCAGAGAAGACGGCGGCGATGCAGTGCGCGGCGGTGAGCACGCGGCGACGGCCAACCAGCGAGCCTCCGCACAAGAACGAGCGCGAGATTAAGCCGCTCGAGAGTGCCACCATGAACGGCACATTTCCCGCGTTCGATCCACCCACGATGCGCCCCGTTGGGTCTGAGTGGCCGTAGAACTGCTTTACATCAGTCTCGGGCGCTGGCAAAGCTGAAATGGAATACAAATGATGTAATGTTAAGTTAACTTAGACTATATCTGGTCCTGAATCTACAAAATTTGTTAAGGTATTCGCAGCGGCGAAAGACTTAAGAATAATATTACCCTAGATGTATTATATTTCGTGCCAGTACGGCGTATCTCCCAAGTAAGGGGGGGGGGCATCTAATTGTTCCCTTATCTCACAGTTTTGGCCTTAACTAATGTTGCTAGAACATTGCACTGAAGGCGACTGAACTTCGTTGTATGCATTTTCTCATTATACCACAATATATGTCAGGTTCTGCAACCGAAAGGAACATGTACTTACCCAAGCCCCCCACTAAGAGAGTAGCAAGTAGAATCCCTACCGCGTACGCCATCTTGCAACCGTTTGCGCGCGCATTTCCTTGCACACTTTATATAACGCACTACATATCTTATAAGAATTTAGATAGCTGTGATTAATTGCTACGATTGGATTAAAATTGATTCAAATCAATTATAAATAACGTTATTATGAATACGTTTTCGGACATCCTGTTTCTTGTACTGCTGTTTGGTGTAGCAGAGGTCGGCCTGGATTCGTCGATATGCTTTGAAAATTGTTTTTTCTCGTTTATCAAAACCAGAGACTGTATTTTCTACGCCAGGGATGCCGAAACAATTTGCCTAAGAACTGCCGGTGCTAGAGGGAATTTTAACTCTGAAATATTAATTTAATTTTAGCTACAAGGACAATAGAGATGATATATCAAAAATGTTGAAAGATGAAATAAATGCATATTATTTGTTAATTTATTGAATTATGAAATTATTTTATAAATAGCTTCAAGGACAAGATTGGGTTGGCGGCAGACAATCAAAAAGACAACACAAGAGCCAATACAATACGGGCAAGGTATCTCGATCGATCAAAACAATCTGTTAATTACTTTTGTTACTTAATAACTGAGTTATTTTTATTACAATTACTTCAAAAAATATTGCATAGTTGGGTAAAAGCACTGGGGACACATATTATTTATATATTTACAACTCAAATTGTTGATTTCTGACACGAAAATCTCTGTTTCTGAAACCAACAATGAATAAGGTTGCATTTCCGTATCTCTATTAAAAGCACGACTGTTATTTCATATAGGGATCGCGAGCGCGCCAGTGGAATTGGTATTCAACTGGTATAGTTAACCGGCTGTGATAGCGTGGAAATGGGCATTAAAAATACTACTCCTTTTTGTCTTGTTCTCGAGAAATTTTTCATTTACTTTTTCGCCTCTTAATTTCTAAGGCTATGGTATTTAACAGAATCTATTTATTCAATACTAAAGTTACATAATTTTTGCCAATCACTATTATTTTTATTAAAGACTAGCTGTCGCCCGCTACTTCGTCGGCGCGTAATTAAAAAAAAAAACATAATTACTAGCCTATGTGTTCTTCCAGACTATGTTCTACATCTATGCCAAGTTTCAGCGAGATCTATTCAGCCGTTTATAAGGGAAAAAGACAAGGGCTGTTTTTAGGGTTTTCCTGGCAATTATTAGAATTTTTCTTACCTTTTAAACCTTCCGTAGACCTTCACGAACTTTATAAGATAGGATAAATTCGTTCAGCTGTTCTCGAGTTTTAGTGAGACTAACGAACAGCAATTGGTTTTTATATATATAGATAAATCAGACGTATAATATGTTCTAATATAAAACTCGACAACATTCTGATAAGCGATGTCGAAAGAAAAACGGTGGCTTATCAAAATAATACCGGATCAGTAGCTGCGAGTGATAAATTTTGATTTATATACCTAATTACTGCTTCACTGAACAAGTTAGAGATAGGACGCAGATTGTAAACATTTCACTGATAACGATTTACATGAAAAAGGTTTATTTTCAATAAAACTCGAAAGAATATTTTTTGCATTTTTACATATTTTATATATTTCTAATTTATATAATTATATTTATATTATACAGATCTTACAAGACAATAATATATAAAAATTGCAACTATAAAATACTTATTTTATTTTACTTAAACATATCATATTTACAAATAGTTTTTCGACATGCAAAGATACAATTTAATAGATGGCGCTGTTACCAAACAATTTACTACTAACTTGAAGGAACAAAGAAGTGATTATGAGTTATACAGGAGTAAAACTCGTTGTTTCCAAAGATGTCCATTTCGTTAGTGCTGAAGCTAGTATCTGTGAGTGCGCGTGCGGGCGCGCGCGGGCCGCCATCAGCTGAGCAGCGGCGCGAGCGCAGCGACTGCGGCGGCGGGCGGGGCGGGCGCGCACGCCAGCGCAGCGGCACGCGCTCGCCCCGCCCCGCACTGGCCCGCTCGCACACCGTGGTACAGCACGTAGGCCGCCAGTGCGTGTCGCGCCTCCTCGCCCGAGCGCCGCCCCGCAGCTGAGGCACCGCCCGCGCCCGCGTACCGGCGCAGCGCTGGCGCCAGCCGCGGCTGCCAGTCGTCCAGCAGGGCGGCCACTCGCTGCTTGAGAGCGAGCGCGAGCTCCGCGGAGACGAGCGGCTCGGCGGGCGCCTCGTCCCCGTCAACTGGCATCTCGGCCGCCGCCGCCGCGCTCTGCTGCTCCGCCAGCGACACCAGCAGCCGCATCTGCCACACGTCGTACGACGTCGGCTCCGTCCGCATCGCCTTTATTATCTAAAATGGAATTTTTAGTTTTGTAACTTCAACTAATAAAAGTTAGTAAATTAATTTCAAAGTTACGAGAAAGAGATAACAAACCTTGAGGAATGTGGCCCAGAGAGGCAGGGCGCAGAGCGAGTCCTTGACGAGGCACTCGTATGTGAGCATGCTGAGCGCCTGCGCGTGCTCCTCCTCCTCGCGGCTGTAGCGACGACAGCGGCAGACGCGCGGCACGCCCTCGCCCCGCGCGCGCCGTCGCAGCGCCACCAGGCAGTCGGCGCAGGCTCCGCCCCCGCTCGCGCCGGCCACGCCTCCCGAGCCCTGCGGCCCGCCTCCCGCGCCGGACGCGTGCTCGCCGTGCAGGTGATGTTTGACGAAGCTGCGCACCTTGTCGTCGTTGGTGAAGAGGTCGATGTTGTCCGGTGTGGCGAGCCACATGTTGGTCTTGTCCAGCGTCAGCGTGTGCGCCAGGATGGTGAGGAAGCCGTGCGGGTCCGACACGTACGAGAGGCAGCCGGCGCGCTGCTTTATGTCTATGCACCACGTGAAGTTCAGGAATTTTCTGCAATGAACACAGTAAAAAAATAATCGAAAACCCATAACAATACAATTAATGTTAAGGCTTTACTGCACAATCTAATTACTTAAGTTGGTCCCAGTTCTGATCCCTGCGGAAGACGATTGGCCAGTAGCGCGGGTCGTTAATTTTCACCTCCTTGAGGCCGTCCAGCTCGGGAATGATGCAGGGCGCCTTCATCTCCTTCACCACGCCCTGCAAGTCCACCACCTGCAAACATACAACGGGTCACTGTTCCATTCTCTCTCCCCGCGATATGAGGTGTGAGGTGTTGTGAGGCAGACCTGTACATGCGCGTAGCACAGCTTGCCGGTGTCGAGGTCCCGCGGCAGCAGCAGGCGCGGCTCCACGGCCAGCACGTATAGATGTCGGAACGCTTGCAGGTGATACCTGCAACAACAACATTAGTAGAGACATCGCGGTGGAGGGCGCTGTAGTGCACGAGCAGATGTGACGGACCTGTTGTCCTCGCTGTGTGT
>NW_013530472.1:5156303-5159215 GCF_000836235.2 Papilio xuthus
GCGCCCAGCAGTCTGCGCGCGCTCGACAGCACCGCCTCCAGCGCGTCCTCGTCACCCGACCCCGCGAACCGCAGCCCCAGCGCGAAGCACGCACCAGATATTATGTTGCAGTACGCTTGGCTGAGAACCATTGAAGTGATTTTAGTATTATCAATCTATTAATAGCTCAAGGTCATTAACAATAACGTGTGTTTACTTCATGGCCTCGTAATCGATGTTGTCATCGCTTGGTTTGACGAAGCAATACGGCCGGATGGTAGCTGGCACCTGCTCCTCCACCCACTCCTCAGACGCTTCGATGCTGTCCCACAGGATCAGACCTGCAATGTTATAACAATGGTATTTCCTACCTTGTCACAGCAACCATACGTATGTGTGTGTGTGTGTGTGTGTGTGTGTGGGTGCACCTCTAGCGATGACGCGCAGCATGAGCAGGTCGGGGCGCACGAAGTCTAGCAGGTAGGGCGTGGCGGGCGGGGCGAGCCAGGCGGCGGGTGCGCACTGACCCGCGCGCAGGTACAGCAGCCCCAGCGCCAGCGTCGCGCCCGGTGATGTCACGTCCACGTTGGCCCCGCCCCCTGCACCGGAGGACACGCCCCCGCCGCACCCCTCGCGACCTGAGTAGACAAACCTTATTAATTAAATTAATCTCTCCATCTGCGAGCCTACGTTCGTATAGCATGCGTTTGAAGTTAATATTCCAGACCGTATGCGTGCCTCTCTCCGCCGAGCACGTAGGCGCGCAGGCGAGGAGCGAGGTGAGGTGGGGCGGAGTCTCCGGCGCCTACGCACACCAGCCCCAGCGCCAGCCCCGCTGCCAACGCGTACCCCTCACGCTCCACGCAGTTCTCCAGTTCCGGACCCGGCGGCTTGCCTAGAAAAAATTTTTTTTTTTAAATTAAAACACACTTCAATAGATAACCACAAAAATTTGCTTTAACGATATATTTTCTAAAATTAAAATTGCATATTTTGAAATTTTGTGACTCTTTCCCTTCATTATGTACACAAGAATAGTTACTAAATACAATAAATTAGTAAATAAATATACATAATTCACCTATCTCATTGAGCAGGACCTGTGCGTAGTGCGCATGCGCAGTGGCCTGGTACAGCAGACCCACACCCAGCAGCGCCGCCACCAGGATGTTCTGCTGGATGTCTAGCTCGATTGAAGTGGGCGGCAGGAGCGCCTCCAGATGAATGCTCATCATCTTCGTAGCTTGCACGTCCATAGTACCTGAACAATTCAACGCAAACGCTTTTTAAAATGTAGATGGCGTTGTAAATAATCTGTTAGTATCAGCGCCATCTATCGTGCTGACCTCTGTACGTGGCTGCGAGGCCGAGCAGCAGGCCGATGCTGATCATCTCGTTACATTTGACGAAGTAGTCGAACATATTCATGTAGGGCATATCACGCAGATGCCCATTCAGTCCCAGCGCCAGCAGGAAGCCCGCGTGCTCCGCCGACATATCCTGAGTGCCCTGGACATACCACAAACCAATTGCATGGAATGGATTATTAAAATACATTCAAGTACCGCTATAATCAATTATTCATTAATATTATACTCCTTTTTTGGGTTATACAGAATACTTATAACTTCAATTTGACGTGAAACGTTTTTTTGATCCTTGTGATAGTTGTCTGATAAGATTTAGTATTATAAAAATATCAAGTATTGGTCAGCCCGAGGTGATGCAGGATATGAACACAACTCTATTCTCCTACAGTATTACTACGTGGTAACTGGATGCAGGCCACTATCTCATTTCTTTTAATTAAAAATATGAGTGCATGCAATGTTACTGTTTGTACAACATGTACATTTCTGTTGTACAACAAGTTCGTACAACTGACCCTTGGCTTGTTGTAGACAATCCAGCTGTGATGTATGGTGCGTCCGGCGACTGGCACGAGCGCGAGTCCGGCGGCGGCACCATTGTGGAAGGAGGGCCACAGTAAGGCAGCGGGTGCGGTGTCGCTCAACGTGACAGCGTGACAGCGCGGCGGCGGACCGCGTCCCGTCACGCACAGCCGCGCCGGGCGTGCCGGCTCTGTAGCACCCGCGGGCACCGTGCGCAGCGTCACCATACCTCTGAAACACGTGTACCATGGGGAGTCATACCAACTTTCTTCCACAATGATGAGTGATGAGGTGTTCGCGTAATATGTCTCGCATAGTCGTGGTTTATTCATCAGCGGTTTTTCCAAACACATAAACCTTTCCTTCATAACAAAGGATGCGTTAAAGAACGGCAACGTATCTGCGGTTTCTCTATTGTTACGAATATCGGATCGATTAATATTGGAACTATCATAACTAAAATTGCGTTAGTTACCTGGCGACAGGCAAGGCTGTGGTCCTCGTGGTGATCGCGTACAGGAACTTCTCCTGCTCCTCGATGAAGTCGTGGTCGGACACCTCGGGCCGCTGCGTCAGGTTGATGGTGGCAGGGATAGAGGACTGCAGCAGCCGGAACACCTCCGTCATACTGTAACGTTGACAAACGAGGATATTTGATCCGGTGAAAGGGACTTCTGTTGTTGTTAGTTGCCAGAAAATATATAAAACCTTCTTAGACATAGAAAATAGAATAAAAAAAAATAGATAAAAATTTTGACACTGAGAGGGGACGCTAGTGAGCTATCATAATTTATACCGTCTGTCATATCACAATGCAATATTAGGTTCAATATTTGTGATATAAGAGTTATTATGGTGATAGTGATATTCGATCTTAAGGATATATCGTGGTCTCCCTCATTTGCTTTAAAAGGAAAGAGATAGCACTACATTTCCATGCAAGTATTTTAGCGTGTTCTCGTACCGATGGTCCCGGGGGTAGAGTAGTGTCAGCAGCTTAGTGTTGAGGTGCTCCATGCCGGTGAGCTCCTCCTCCCGCGC
>NW_013530472.1:5159704-5198893 GCF_000836235.2 Papilio xuthus
CGGCGGCGCGCTCTTAGACCGGTTGAAGATGCTCAGCAGCATCAGACCTATCGCTGGAGGGAAGTTGTCTATGCCTCGCAATGTTATACCTGGTAAAGAAACAACTTATTTATCAGCTCCTGAACTTAACTACATTCTAGTTCAAGTAGACTGGTTGATATTAGTTTTTGTGTTGTCCGACGGGACAAGAGACGTCTTGTCGGATGAGAATGTAGCTAACAATATCGTTAATGAAGAGAAAAAACTAAAAACTCTAAATAAGGTTTAAGGGTATATGGCGCTAGCGTGAAGAGTGGGCTGTCTTCTTCTGATTATAGTGAACAGAGTACTTTGTACACAAAGTAAAGTGATGCTGACATGTATAGTAAGCAACTTATCCTTATGTGTGTGTGTGGGGGGTGGTGGGGTGGTGGTGTGGGGTGAGGTGGTACCTCTATGTGCGGCGAGCAGCGCGGCCTGCGCGTGCGGAGCTGGTGCGGGTCCGGAGTCACGACGGGGTCGCGGCGTGCTGCTGCCCAGCACCTGCAGGCTGAGCGGCTGCACTCCCGCACCGCTCCCGCACCCCACCGTGCTCAGTATCTATAACAAGTTGTTACACAATGTAAACAACAATATTATGCTTAAATGAAATTTTCTATGGTTTGTATGTCTCATGTCATCCCATACGTTTGTCTCGCTCTAAAACTGCCGAGCCTTGTTCTTATGATTATGGTTTTTTTAAACTAACCTTTATTTAGAAACAGATTTGTTTCATTCTATTACTGTATATTTTGTTATCAAAACACTTTTATAACACTAAAAATACTTTTATTCAAAACATATTGTCATCCGACTCCAAATTTTCAATGCAATCGGTACAATAATCCGTCAATAGCCTAATGGTGAAGGGTACGGATTTCCGATCACGAGGTCGGGGGTTCGAATCCCGCCATTCGACTATTGTCGTAAACCATATCCTAGCACAAGCTTAGAGCTTATTTGGAATGGTTAAAGAAATATTAGTAAATTTACAAAATATCTGCTAATATTTTTAATTAAAAAAATATATCTAGAATACGTTAAAGAGGATGAATACAATGATAATATTGACGTATTTATAAACATTTTCACTTACCTCAATAAGATCCCGACACGTATCATTAACTTCAGGCAAATAAGGATAATATCCCACATCACAGTTCTTCAACATTGAGTTCAAATAACTGAAGATCCCGGGAGGCTCCGGAGAGAAGTAATTGGGTGGAGAGAGTTTCTTCAACATAACATCACTCACTTGAGAGTCCGTTTCCATACATTCATAATGATAATCATTAGGGAAATCCAACCAGTAATGATTCACATAATTATTTAACCTCAAATCTTTCGCCAGTTGATATAAAAATGAAGATAAAGGTTTCAAATTACTCGACAGTAATACATTTAACTTTAAATCTTCATATAATAAATGGAAAGCGTAAAATACTTGTAACATGTATGGAAATAATAGTGAATTTGTATTGAACTGCACCGGTTTGTCACTTTCTAAGGTCTTCGTCTTTCCTTTCCAATGTTTGGACTCGGGTTGTGTTGGACTGAGGTTTAACATGCAGGCAAGCGAGCTGCCGATGGCTTTGTGCATTCTGGAATTAAGAAGATAATCCCAGTCATCCTGTGTGCCGTCGCTGGACGTTCTCTGTTTCTTGCTGGCTACTTCTGTGCCGTCCTCATCGCTCTGACGTATCTGACCGAGTCTTTCTACGTCGTATCCGATCAAAGTCAATAGAAGCTTCGAGAACATCGACCATTCCTGTTCAGGTGTTAAGTCCTGTGTTCCCGGAGCGTTACGTACACCGTACCATTTTATTAAAACCTGTAAATATAAATTACATTAATATAAGTAAAAGCAAGACATTCAAATATTTATATCAGTAAATAAAAATAAAAAAACTAAACATAGCGAACAATTTTACTTTTAAATTGCTTACAATTGCTTGCTATATACAAACAAAAGTGCAGAAAGGTAATACAATTTTTTTGTATAAAGGGAATTCACACTTTCTAGGTATTAAAACTTTTTAAAATAATGAACAAAAGTTTTATGGATTATTCTATCGATTATTGTAACCAAGTAAAGTAATTCATTGGATGTATGTATGTATGGAGTTTTAGATATTATTAGTTACCAAGTCAAGTGTCAGAATGATTAGTGAGGGGACATAAACGTTGTTATTTTAACTTAGAGGAGTGTGTGTGTGTGTGTACCTGCATGGCGATGTCGCGGGGCAGGAGGGCGCGCAGGGCGAGGGCGGCGCGGGGCGGGAGGGCGGCGGCGGCGAGGGGCGGGAGGGCGATGCGGTACAGCACGCCGTTCTCCAGGCACAGCGTGACGCGCCGCCCCGCCGCGTCGCGCACTCCGCGCAGACCTACACGTACGTACATGCATCACATACTTAAATCTGCTGTCAGATGACAACACGAAGTCTGATCTTATTCTATTTCTTTCAATATTAAGCTGATTGCTTTTTTCTTCAAAGATATATATTGATAAACTTGGTAGAAATCCTTACCAAGGCTTTCTTTGTGTTCGATCCTGGAGGTGGAGGAGTGGGGGACGGGGGAGAGGAGGTGGAGGGCGGAGTCGTCGAAGGTGCAGTCAGTGCGGCTGGGCAGCAGACTGCTGCGCCGGGGGAAGGGTGAGTGCAGCGAGGGTAGCGCCAGCGGGTGCGCCGCGCGTTTCGTGTACGGAGAGTCCAGCAGCCGCGCCAGCACACCGCCCACGTGCACCTACATACCACAATCATTTTAAATATTATTAATATTATAAATACGAATGTTTGAATGGATGGATGTTTATTAGAAGGTATCTCCAAACGGTTGCATGGATCTCGCTGAAATTTGGCATAGATGTGGTACTTGTACTGCAAGAAAACAGGCTACTAATTACGTTTTTTTTATTAATTTCTTGCGGACGGAGTCGCGCCAACAACTTTCTTATTTCTTATAACATTACTTTACTTATTGGCACTCATTAAAATTACCAATATTTACTGTAAGCAATAAAAATAGTAATAAATGTTTAAGGAATATTTGTATACCTTGCCAACGACACTGTTCCCTGACTGCAATATAATATTACCAGATTCATCAATCAACGCAATCATCTTCAAGTCATTCAGTACTACGGCATCTTTAGCGTACACCGAGGAGACGGCACCCACAATTAAATTACTCTTCAAAAGCTGTCCATGAGAATGTGATTTCTGCAATCTCAATATCTGCAGTTTATTTGCACCTCCAACTTTTACAAGGAAACACAGGTAATTGTGTCCTACAAGGTCCGTATGTAGGAAAGTTTTTATATCAGTCGGACTTTCCACTTGATCTCTTCGTATAACTTGACTGTCTGTCCAAATATGATCTAAACATATATCAGGGTACAAAGGTAAGGATGGTGGCGTCTGATTTATTGAGTTTGCCAACATCGAAGTTGATGATGCTTGTCCAATAGATGCATGAGGTGACAACCCTTGCTGATGGAATATATGTGCCATAGGACTATTCTGACGAGATCTATTTGGTGTATTCATGCCTTTCTTCGATTGAAACGGACTCCCAGCATTCCAACTGGTTGTATTCTTCGCCATACTTTGCATAGGGCTGCCAACAAAATCACAAGACTGACTGAATACTGTCGTTGTTGAGTTTATATTCGGACACATGTTCAAGCATTCTTCTCTTGTCGCTTTTCGAATCTTCCATAACGAATGATATCCCAGTTTCCAATCGTATAGTAAAATTATACTAGGGTTGACACTAACAAATATAATTTGGACATCCCCATCACTGTAATATTGTAACCCTTGGGATGGTGACTTGATTAATATGGGTATGACTTCGTCCAATGGGTGTGATAATGAGAAACATGTGGGTAATGGATATTCCTGATCATAGCCCACTAAAGATTCAGCTCGTAACTTCGCACTCATGTTGAAAGGTGCGTTTGTCTTAGATTTGTATAAAGAACTGTTGCAGGATTCGTTAAGTTTAAAAAATGATGTTGGTAGTAATGAATTGTGTAGTTGAGGTAATGGTTCCTTTTCTAATAGAACTCCGTATTTCATTGGCCATACTTTTTTAACTTGGAACGGTATACTTGTTATGTATTCTCGACCATCTACAGCGTAAACTCTCATACATTTGCTGTCCATTAGTAAGATTGATGGCATTATATTTGTTTCTATATGTTCTGTTGTGTCTTCGATTTTTATGTTCTTCTTGACATCACCTATTTGAGAATTTAATGCATCTAATAACATTGTATTGTTTATTCCGATATGAAAATCGCAGAAGGCGGCATGTTTGATTGGGTTCTCTATAGTATAACAAGCTATTGTCTCTCTCTGTTCAGGTCCTGATAACTTGGTGCCAGGTGTTGATATTAAGCCTAAAAATAAGAGGAAATTAAACATAATTTTTTTATAATACATTAACACAGAAAATTTATTTATTCTGAATTTTGTTTAGAGTTTCATGTATATTTTATAATTTAATAAAAGATACATTCTAATTATAATACATAGAATTTAACCTGGATAAGTGAGTCTAAAAGACATTACCAGCTTATCCCTTATGGAGGTTTCTCTATAACCTGATTTTCTTGGGTATGGACGTCCAACAGAACTGGACAATGACTCTCATTTGTAGAAGTTTCTGGCTTATCCTGATTCAACAGTATTAGGCTTTTATTATCTTACCTTTAGACCAAACAGCAGTACAACCCTTGACATATAGCTCCTCTTCATAACTACAGTCAGTCTTTGGATTTAACGGTTTCGTCATAGGCTGTTTATTCTGTGACGAATTTAGATTGAATTTCTTAGACATATTGCTGGAACTGTTTGCACTACCACCTTGTGAAGTACCTGGTTCACCTTCAGTTCTCTTCATACCGCTGAGTAACTCCGATTTAATTGATATGTTAAATTCTGGTTTAATTCTACTTGGAGGTCTGAAAGAGTCTTCATATTTTTCTTTCGTTGATTGCTGAGTTTCATCTTCATCTACGTCTGTAAGTAAATTTTTTTTTAATTATTTTTAGTTAAGACAGTCAGTGAATCACTGACTTTTTTTGATGACTAAAACCAATACAAAATGCCTTGCTTGTTTAATTTGACATTCAATAAAAGAAAAGGGTTAGGAGTAATTGAAAAATAAAAGTTTCTAGTTATTAATAAGTACTTTTACCACTTACCACCAGTTTCTCTATAGTAAATCTCTCTGATACACCACCACTCCTCCCCAGAATCCTTGCTTTCGAGCAAACTCTCATCTTTTATGGCAAAATTAGCCAGTTTGTACATCAGTGAGTTCTCTGATGAGGAATTATTAAGACCTTTACCGTAGATCTGACCAGGATGCTTTGAAAGTACTGTCCTGCCATGAGGCACAAACTCCTACAAGAATATTAACTAAATGAAGAGTTTTGCTTTTTCTTTATTTTTGTACGAGACAAATTAATGTTTACAATATAAAAATGTTACTGCTAATACTTGGTTTTTTATATGGATTATGAAAATGTGTATGAAAAATTATGAAATAAATTTATGACTGTGGCTAATTCGATAAGTAAGGCGAAAACGCCGGTAAAGAAAATTGAACGTAGTTAGAAAATTTGTCAAAGAAGAAAGCCTATCTATACATTACTTACCATACAATGAGTAAGTTGAAGAAGTAAAATATTTTAATATGTACATTAATAACAATAAAACCGAGTATGCCTTTTTCAACAAATTACTATTTTACAACATAACTTACCAAAGGTTCCGAAGCCGCGATCATTGTATTATCATCCAGATTTGAAACAAATAAACTTGACGTTTGTAGTAATAATACAATTCTTCTTTATACAGAAAACCAAATTTTGTTATTAAATCCACTAACAAAATTTTCATAACGAACAATTGACCTGTATGTCAATAACATTTGACAATGACATTTCAAACATTTGAGGAAAATATGTTGCCAGCATAATTTATATAAATTCAATGATACCTTCGCGAGTCTTCAAATGTTATAATTGAGGAAGAATATAAAACTCTTCGAGATATTTCGGAAAAAATATTGAGTTTATATCTTTGCGGGCTTCAGAAAGTATTAAAGAAGCCAATTGAAGCTACTCTGACAAAGAATATAAAAAAGACTCTGGCTCAAATTTTTATATTCTTGGTTCAGGCTTTATGTTATTATCAGTAACTTTACATGTGTCACATCTGTCCATGAATATCTATAAAACTAGAAAAAGGAACAAATCATATAGGATTTGCAATAACAATACATTACATTAGGTTATTGACCTCTTAGTTGTTATCGTTGTGGTGCAAGAAAATAAGAAGACACATAAATGAAAACAACAGAAATGTTAATATGAATAAACTTTATTACTACAATAAAAGATATAGATTGAACCACACTCGCCTTTAACAAAACATTCAACAAAACACTTTGGAGCCAACAAAACACTTTGGATGTTGACTTATTATGCCCTAATTAACGATATACATAGACCAGTGTTTCTCAAACCAATAACCGTCCCATAATTTTTATCTAACAAACAATATCAAAGTTAAACTATCAAATAGCCAATACAACATTTGGTAGGTTAAACCAAACCAAAATAAAATATCTAATATTTTAATATATACATTTCTGCAATCATCGCTTTTTAACACGGCTATTTACTATCAATCTCTTTTTTTACAGTTTATATACTTTAAATGGCAACATTGTTTTAACAGTCTCATGAGCAAATCTCTCAGATGCAAAAGACCATTAAAAATTCATCTCCTCAACATAAACAAAACGGAGTAATAAAAACTATAACTTTGATATTGTTTGTATTTACTTGATTAAAATTAAAATATCGCAACCGTTGTTATTTTGAATAATATACGAGGTGATTCGTTAAAACAAATAGTACAGTAACAAAAATATACAAATAACACTAATAAAATCGGTTACCACTTGATCTGTGGTTTAAATAGGAAACTTGTGCGACGGCTACTTTTTATAATATAACAGATCTTCCAGCACCATTTTTAAATCGCCTTTAAATATACAGCTTCTCTTTCTTATCAATATCCATAATATTTTGGCAATACGCCCCCTTTTTCGTATCAAAAACTTTTCAATCTAACCCATCTTTTTGCACATACTGGCCCCTTGGTTATTGTAACCTTAAGACTAGTTTCGAATAAAATAAGGCTCAATATGTGATGAAAATTGTAATCAAAGTTATTCAGATTGTAAAAAACAGGAGTTAGAAGAATTAAAACCTTCAAAAGCTCATCAGATTATATGAATAAAGGAAAGTTTTAAAAAGCTAAATTTTCAAACGTAACAATTTATAAAATATATATAAAAACGAATAATTTAAATTTGAAAATAAACAAATTGCAACATAAAAAAAAACTACAGAAATCTGACAATGTTGCCATAACGATTAGAGGTTATTAAAATATATTAATTATAATATATAATATACTAATTATATATCACTTATATATTACATACTATTATTCTAATGCCTAGTTTCTCTATAAATACATTTGGTCTTTGGATGAGCATGTCATATTATGGCTTGTGTCATTGTTTGTTACTTTAAATAAGTGCACTTTTCGAATTTAGTACTTGATTATATTTTATAAAAAATACTATTCTAGACTAGACCTGCAACGTAAGCATCGCACCAACCACCTTCCGTATAATTTAATTTAAACATAGGAAAAATAACAGATTGATCACAGAGGCCATTAAAAATCCATCACAAAAATAAACAACATAGAAAAAAATATATTTGAGAAACACTGTTCTGGGACGAACTACTAAGTGATGAAAGGTCTTGATGAAGAATAAAATAGCTTATAAATAAAAATGAAGCAATGATTCTCTTAAAAAAGTATTCATGAAAATTTTCGATAATTTTCAGGTACCTAATTGGGACAGGATTTACGTACTTGAACGTAAAGATTATTATTTTTTTTAATTTTTAAGTTTTTTTTATATAGTAGAGTGGTGATAGATCTCGTATAAAACAGATTGGTAAAACCTGGGACTGAATAATCTATGCCTAAACAAAATGTCACATAGCCAGTTTAATTTTTAATCTATATTTGTCTGTGACATTTCGTCTATGTATAATTGTAAAGTTTTTCACTAGCATAAATATTTATCACAAGGTAAGGTTTGTCAGTTTCACCCACAAAATGGACTGTTAATTTGGAAATTATTTGCAACGATGGAAAACCTATCAAAAGGTTATTTCTCTTAAACAAATAATATCAATAACAAAACGTTAATTCATTAACGTTGTTATAATATTTATCACTAATTTTTAACACAAAATGCCTTTGTGATAAAAACACAACTGTACAAGTGCCTTAAGTAAATGTTACATTATGTTTGCAAACATGCAATACTATGATAAACAAAACAAAAAACAAGTCACCTTAAAATGCAACGCAGTCTATGCTCGTGGTGTCTGTTGCGACATTATTATATATATATTAAGGCGATTTAAATAACCTAAGTTACACATAATGAGGTTTATGATTTTACAATGACTTATTTTTGGCATTTTATTTTTAATATAACATAATTACGTGTATACATATAATATGTATATATAAATCGAATACGGCGTGTTCCGATTTCCTTAATTGACCAACATCATAGATCCCGCCGTATTTTCAAAATCTGATAATATGTTTTTACATGCAAAATAGATTATGCTTCTTTTATTCTTGTGATAATTTATATTACTTTATTTATATATCTATCACCCTTAGTTTTTATTCCTATAAAGCGGAACATCGCGACCTACACGAACTCAACCCAGGTATACATAAATCTTCTCTATCTCTATATAAATAAATTCTATCTCTAATTTATAAAAACTACAATTAAAACGTGTACAATAATATTATTTCTTTATGCGTACCATGTAAAATGTAGATCTATATATAAATATTATCTGATTATCGAGTAAATAATTTTTGGAATATCGGTTAAGGCTATGTATCGGTATTTTATACCTCGGAAGTGCGGTCGCCGCGTGCAGGGGCAGGGGCGGGTGCCGGGGCCGAGGCGGGGTCCTCTATCTTAGATGTGTTGGCGGCCACCTCGGCCAGCGTGGCGAGCGCGAGCAGGCCCGCGCTGTGATGCGCCTGCCCGCACGCCTCCATGCCGGCCATCACGCCGCACGGCGCCTCCGTCGCCAGTTTCATCTCGGGGCTGGTCTCAGCGATGCCGGTCGTGTCGCACGACACCATGCTGTTCACCTCCAGCCGCGTGATGCTGATCTTCCTCGGCTTGCGCTTCTGGCTGCCGATGACGTGGTCGCGCCACCTCTCCGCCATTTCGCGCCGCTCGTCGCACGGCGGCCGCGGCACCGAGTTTATGATCTGCGACGTCTCGAGCGCCTTCGGCTTCAGGTTGATAGTTTTCTTCTTGCGTTTGTTCTCGCGCTTCTTCTGGAGGAACTTCTCCAAGCTGAGGGAGGGCAGCGCTCTTATCTTGGCGTCCAAGTCGAAGTCGGCGGCCTTGAATGTTTTGCTGGAGTTGTTGTCCGGCTCGACGGCGTCGGCCGGTTCGTATTTTACTTCGTCTTTTATGACGACCTCGTTCACGTAGTTCGGTTTCAAGTCGTCGATGTAAGATTCCTCGTAGGAGTTGCCAGGATCCCAGCTGCAGGACGCGCTGTAGCTTTCGTCTGGCGTTTTGTCGCCGAAGTCTCGTCTCGGTCGCTTATTCACTATCAGTCCCCCGACGGCCATGAATTCCTGGTAGCGCTTGCCTTTGCAAGTCCTCCCGGATTTGGATTTCTCGTCGTCGGACCAATTCCTTTGATACCCTTCCTCGGTGGAGTACCTCTTGTCGACGATTTGATTGATGACGTCCTGGTTAGTGAATTGATCGTTCGGGACGCCGTATCGATATATTTGTCCCTTCTCATCGAAATCCTCTTCAAATATCCTGGTGGTTTCTGTGAGGGCGTCCTGCAGTTCGTCATCTCTATTACATTTCATTATATGTTGAGATCGGTCTTCCATGGGTGTTGAGATCGCGCTAAACTTAAACGAGGGGGGTGAGTAGTATGGATTGGGGGTTTGTATTTCAGTCTTAGTTGCAAGGAGGCTGCTGAGGCCTCCCATCTGGGCTTCGTCGGCGAGCTTGCCCGGCGTAAACATCGACAACGGTTTGGCGTCATTGTGAAAGGCATCGTCGGCGGGCTTCTTGTTTAGATCTACTTTAGTGGAGTTGTTGTTGGTCTTCTCGAGGTCGGGGTAGTGGCAGTCGCCGGGGGACTCGACAGTCTTGTCGGTGTCGCGCGGCCGCGAGGAGAGCGTGCGCAGCGGGGGCGCGGGCAACTTGTACCACTTGAAGTCAGGGTTGGCGCTGAAGAATGCGTCTTTATACTGCAAACGAAAAATTCTACGTTACACAGACAATTTGTATAAGTTTATCTACAAACAAACATAATATGCAGATTTAATTACCTGTTTAGCAAGACTCGTGTAGCAAGATTTCTCTTCTTTGTCCAAATTAGCCCACCATTCGCCCAGAATCTTAGTTATGGATCTGCAATAATAATAAATTCAATATGTTTAATACGTCCAATGTATGACAAGAGGTCAGCGTGCAACTGCGATTTGTGTATTAAAAACTTAAACCATTTATAATAAAGAATCTGTATGAAAAAATACTTTAATCTTTATGCCTGACCTTCATTATATAAGGAAGATGAAAGCCTTATTAATAAATACTGAACCTTAAAATATATTATATTATAACTAAGATTTTCTATATCTATTTTATACAGCTGCTGGATGGACTAATCGTTGATTGAAAGCTAAGGGGACCCTTAGTGAAAAATCTACACTAAATGCGCCATAGTATTAGGTGTTAGTATCGTGTACCTGTTCTCCAGGTTGGGGTAGCGGTCGCGCACGACGCTGCGGTGCCGCTTGCAGAAAATGAGGAAGGCGTTCATAGGCCGCCGCGCGTGGTGCGCCGGCTCTCCTTCGCCCTCCTGCTCGTGCATTGTGCGCTATCTGCGTGACAGACAGAGACAAATATATTTCTCACACTTTTCACATCAAAAATAATCTCATCGCCACTAGAAAATATTAAATGACAAAACGGAACACTCATTCGACAAACATAGACAAACCGGTACCGATAGTAAATCAGGGGAGTCCCCGGAACAATATTATGAGCCTTATACTATGGTAAAAATTAAATATTTAATTGTTATAGATGGTAGCGATTGCATTTAATATCACAACTTTTATACTTTAAAAATATACAGTAAGATTCATCCGCCAAAATTTGTTGACTTGACCTAATAAGCTTGGTGCATTGCGGTGATGTATCCATTATCCAATTCATATCTACGTTACCAATTACAGAAATAATAAATAAAAACTAGTCCACATAAGCTCTCGGCAAATGGCTAAAAAAAATATAGTCTTAATTCCTTAACCTTCGAATCCTGAACTCCTAAATTATCCCTTGCTATTACTGACTACGTTCTATATCTATGCCAAATTTCATCAATATTCATGTAGCCGTTCTGTAGATACCTTCTAATAAACATCTATCCAAACATTCGCATTTATATTATTAAGATAACAATTAATAAAATACTAAAAATATGTGAACAATTTCACATCAAACGATATATATATATATATATATATATATATATATACATAAATGAAAGTCGTGTTAGTAACAATATTTATAACTCAAGAACGGCTTTACCGATATGCTTCAAAATCGGTGAGGAGGTAGCTTAGAGCCAGGAGACAGACATAGGATATTACTATTTATTCATTTTTTCGAATTTATGCCTTGAAGAGCTGCTTATTATTTAATTTACTAATATTATAAATGCGAGTGTTTAGATGGATGTGATGTGGCTGAACGGATCTCGACGAAATCTGACATACATATAGAACATAGTCTGAAAGAACACATAGGCTACACTAATTAAGTTTTTTTTATAAAGCTACGCGGACGGAGTCGCGGGCGACAGCTAGTAATGGAATAAATGTAAATATTTATAATACACAGTTCTGTACATTAAATTGGATAGAATCGATCGATGACGTCATCATCGTGACTAGTTCATATTACAACATGATGACAACACAACGCTTTATTCTAAGGATGTACGAGTTTATTAAACATCGATATTTTATCGATAAGTCATATTTTATTTTCATATTGTTTTGGTATTAAAAAGTTTACGCTCATTAAAATGAAAATTATATTTAAACTTATTAATAATGGTTAATTACATTACACCAGTCATTTTTTTTTAATATTTCATCATCATCATCATAAGCAGCCTAGATTTATCCACTACTGGATGTAGGCCTCCCCCATCGATTGCCACAATGCCCGCTCCTGTGCCGTATTTAATTAAATATAATTGTAAGTAAGTAATATTTACTTACTTCACATGTAGGAGGATTTTCTAACAATGCTCTCGTTGTATACAGAAAGTAATAACAAATGTTGTTTCGTTAAATATTTACAATTCAATGAGCTCACTTTGTCGCCGAAGGTGTGTACGTCGCGTAATAATTTGCTAAGCTTGACCACGCAATAGGGTTGACTGTAAAATAACTAATCATTTACCTATAAATTATTTATTACCGATAGCCCTACTCATCATTGTACAACATTTTTCCACTACACCTGGCCATTTATATGCCTTTGCACGCTTATCTTCCGGAACATAATTAACGTAACATTTCTAACAAGTGCCAACCCTATGCTGCTACTCTTCATGTCTACGCGATGTTTACGCTGCATAATATAGAATTGGTATAGAGTTGTCGCGCGTCGCGAAGAACCGTCGGTTACCTTTAGGGTTGAACAAAGTTGCATACGTATTCGTATCGTTAATACAACAAAAAGTTTTATATTGGACTATCATTCAATTGCGACTTAGATAAAGAAGGAATGACTTTAGAAACAATAACACTTGAAAATCACTAAAGGATAAATATTTATCAATTAACTTAAGTTTAGTTCCCAATTACATTTATTATCACTTTTAATCGTGATAAAATGTAATAATAATTGTTTGTACATCCCTATTTCATACACAGGTGTGGTTATCCCACAACCGCACGCCGCAATCGAATAGCTCACCTTGTGAATACGAAATAACATTTTTTCCAAGATCCTTTAAATACAACTCAATCATTTAAATATCACGTTGTCAATTAAAATAAAAACTTTATAAATTACATACTGAAACCTTCCTTAAGAACTACTCGATATATTGATCAACACTTTAAAGAAAATCAGTTGAGTAGTTTTTGAGTTAATTGCAAACATACAGACAGAGTAAAAAGACACGAAGTGAAGCCATCAATTGACGACGTCAAAGACTAATTTAGTTGTTCGATTATTTGTTCTGCTCTGTATATTTGTTGATTGAGTGACACTGAAAGCGTCACGGGCAACGCATTCCGCATTTATCCCAAACAATGCAAAGTTAGCGACCCCGGACTTATCATTTCTTATCGCGTGACGAAATTGAACTGCACAAAAGATATCGCTCTCCTGATAATGTGTTATGACATATCTTTATGATTTTTCTTTGTCCGTTATCGATTAAACGAGATATGTTTATAAATAAAATTGCATATCATATTTCACGACTTAGCCGTCGCCCGTGACTACGTCCGCACGGAATTAAAAAATAGTAGCCTATGCCTTCCTTCAGATTATTTTCTATATGCCATATTTCAGCGATATCATGATACAAGATGCGAGACAATATTAATAAGAAAATATGTTAATTTAAATGTCTCCCCTTTCTGTCGCCACATTTAACGATTTTCCACCTGAAAAAATGGCGGGTGAGTCATAATTATTCTGATGTTAACGGGTCACTAAGCATTAACGGTCCATTCGAGACATATATTACTTAGAAAAAAACACTAATAGACAGAAGTCAGAAACACCGTTAGCATGTGCTTAGTTGTGGAAGGTTTTATTTAAATAATTGATTCTTTTATAAAAAATATAAACACAAAGATCCACAGATAAGCGACATCAATTCGGGAGCATTTTTTTTAAACGATAAGTCGACATTAAAGTGCGACCTCTATGCTGCCAGTGCTGGATCTGAGTCCCGTTATACGTTTTCACTTTCGCGAGCCAATGCCCCGTGCCCGGCCACAACCTCGGCACACTTCTGCATTTAGGGTCAAGGTCGAAGACCGTAAGTTACAATTTGCCTGATTAAAAGACAATTCTTTTTTTAAATTTCGAAATAATTTTACTAAAATTTCCTTTGATATTTCCCCTTTTTACAAGTGCCAATTTCGATAATATTCTTGGCACGTTGTAAAATGGCTTGTTAAAAATGTAGACATCATCTGAAAATGTGCTTTGGTGGTAAGGTCAATGATATGCAAATGACATTGCTAACGTAAACTACACAGGTTGCTCAGAAATACTATTAAAATAACAGTTGAGTTTTTTATAAATAATTAAAGATATTGCAAAACACCCTGTATTATACTCAGGTTTTGGTTGCATTGAATTGTAAACTTAGCCCCTGATTCCACTAAAAGCGGTTTCCACAATGTTTAAATGTAAAATAATTTACTATGCTTAAACTTTATAAAAACTTGACTATTACCAAATGATAAAATCTATTTATATACATATATACAAACTATATAATATTGAGTACATAATATATTGTGAACAGGTTGTTTGCTTGGCGTATCGGTGTTGCTAGCGTCAATTTTCCGATTGGCAAGGTCAAGGTCAAATATGAAAACACGTGCGTTTGCATAGAACGACCACTGTGCGAAAACAAGAAACGGTCTGAGGTCACAGGCTTTATTCATATTGTATTATTTAAATAGATTTTAGTAAAAAGATAATCCATACTTTGTTTTAATTCTCATTATGTGGTGCTAAGTGCTAACTGTATTACAAATAAAATTATTATTCGTTACTATACTAAAGTCTTATTATTTAAAAATAAAACAACATTTTTCAAAACCAACTCAATCTTACGTTTTTAGGGTTCCGTACCTCATAGGAAAAAAACGGAACCCTTATACTTTGTTGTCCGTCCGTTAGTTTGTTGAGACCCTTTTTCTTAAAAGCGCGTGAAGGTATCAAGCTGGAATTTATTTTTTTGTAATGCTTACATTTAAGAGTAATGTTGCTAGTATTACATATTTTTTGACAGCCGTTTAATACTGGCCATTAAGACGAGCGGGGTACTAGTGGCCAGTATCATTAAAAAAGTCTTTATTTTACTAAAAAAAATTAAAAATATCTGGCTTATCATTGACTTCAATGAACGGTGTAACTATTATTATTAAAAAGTTAGTAACAATCGCATTTTCGATAGCAGGCAAGCAAGCAGTTTCCTCTGAGATAGCGATACAACGGATGTTTTCTAGCATTCCTACTGAATAAACTATTCGGTAAAGAAATACCAACTCTACTAGTAATGCCATAAGGTTCTTTTTATGTTGCACTTGTATGTTTCATACGTTGTAAAAATGCTATGTTTTATATTATTATCCAAGCGATTATTTATTCTAATTTGATTGATCATAAAGTTCAATTTCGCTAAATTTGTTTACAATAAAGGATTTTCCTTCTTTGCCCATAAAAGATTTTAATCCTGTTCCTAGTAGGTTTGTAATTACATGTTATTTTTACTACATTCATAAATATTTGATAAATACGTGAATTTAATCATTTATTTATTTAAAAAAAGAACAATGTGTTTTCTTTTTCATAAAATAAAAATGGGCACCAGTAATCGACAGACATTTAATACAGATAAAGGTTATTATTATTTGTTTTTGATCAGACATTTTGACTATAAAACGCCGCGACCCGAATACAAAGGGATAAACAAATGGCGACGCCAACGAGAACACGACATCGCGACAATTTACATGTTTTTTTTTATGTTAATGGAAACCAATATAATCTCTCCAGTCAATATGCAGATTGACGTACATTTTTATACTTAAGTAGCTGTTAAATTTTTAAACGAACAAATTAAACGAACCCGTATAATTGTTCAAACAAAATGAGGTGGCAACCCTATTAAGTAGAGTGTTCAGTTGGTTTACCTCGATTGATAGGTAGGTAATTTTCGAAATAGTCTAAAGAGCTATACGATTTTGACAACTGACAAACGCTTTATCATCCTGTAGGTTGATCAGTAAAATGAAAAATTAATCGTTTATAGTCCCAGTTGTATATACCGGTATATTTCACCTTCGCGGTAAGCACAATTCAATTCGTCCTTTATTAAATGCCATACACCAACAAGATAGAATATTAAATGTAAGCTATCGGAATATTATCTCTTTTTCAAAAAGAAAGTGAGGGATGGCTATATGTTTTTGCATGTGTTTTAACAATGGACATTCACGGTAAGAATCGCTCAACTCCCACATCATGTTTTAATGAAATTTATAATCATTGCAAGCCATATTTTACGCAAACTCAGACAAAAATTGCTTCGTCATTTCAGTATTTAGCATTTGTAAGATAAAAAGGAAAGCATTGACTCTCTCTACAAATAGACAGTCATAACCTATTCCTAATCTGAATCTTAAAGCGTATCTAACATAAATCTAGAAGGATACTCAACGTAAGTGCGTTTAGTTTTTTTTTAAACATGGCGACGTCTCTTCCCGCGCTATAATTAGCGCTCTAACGCTGACTAAACTTATGACATGTTGATATGTAAACAATACTATCATGTATGGACATAGCATGTAGGAGTTACATATAACGCGAGTTATCTGGCCCGGTGAGTGGCGCTACTATCGTGATTAGAATATCAGTATATATGGAAACCTATCACTGACCTATAAAAATGGACTGGCAATGAGACGCAGTATTTTGTGCCTTTTTGATTTTCGCCATTTTGGCGCTGATAGTAACAGTTTGTAGCTGTGGTGTGGATTGGAACTAATAATATTAGAATTATCGGTCACGTAACTTCAACAGGGGCGATCAAATCGGAACGAAGCAAAAGCTGTAATTTTCAAGCAATCACCTATCTATCATAGTGAAACATATACATAGAAAAAAACACATGACTACAATCTTGTGAAACATTTTTGACATTAACAGGGGGCGCTAATGAAATATTTAGTTTGACATATCTATATTGTGCATAAGCATTGCTTTCGTGTTGCTAATTTAGCTCGGCTCACGCCTCGTTTTGTTTACGAACGAGCTGTTTACTGCGAAAAGGTTATTTTTGGCGCTAAAGGGATGGCAGGGTTATCTTGTGTCATGGTTATTGTCAACAAGTACGACGATATATCGTTAAAAATTAACATTTGATCTGTCATTAAAATGTATATTACTTTCAATACAAGCACAAATACTTCAATGACTTTTAAGAAACTGTTTCTAAGATGTTTTATAAATCAGTGACGCATTTTAAGTATTGATCTGGTTTAAAAAAGACAATATATTAGCTAATGCCCGCGACTTCGTCTGCGCAGAATTAAAAAAAGAGTGAAACGTATGTGTTACTCGAGACTGTGATCTATATGAGTGTCAAAATTCAATAGGACCTTTTGAACCGTTGCGGAGTTATCGAGTTTGTAAATCAAACGTATCCTTAGGGTACAGTACACTTTACCGGAATAATAGCATACTTATGTGTTCTTCCAGTCTGTAATTCAAATTAACTAACATAATGTAGTAAATTTCATCAACAGCTGCTTGCCTCAAATAATGCAGCTGTTCTTGAGATACCTTCTAACAAACACCCATCGAGACATTCAAACATTCGCATTTATAATATTAGTAAGATGCTAGCAACACTGACAGTGTTTGAAATATGACAACCCTGGCATCGCAGCTAGCTTGTGTGTGTGGGTACATGATCGTATTCAAATGCCGCTATGACTAATGTAAAATCGATTACCTAATGTACTCAATACTGAATAGTAATGATAGAATATTAATTGTAAAATTATAGATACAGTTACATTCTGAATTGTATTACGCTTGGTTGCTAACCAGCGGGACAAGACAAAGCGCATTCGCTTCGAAGCGATTCCATAACGAATTTCAAAAACGCGCGATAATCACGTGACTTATCGAAAGTTTTTGACAGTTCTATACATTTTTGACTTTTCCATTATTATATGTATATATCCGAGGTTCTTACGGTGAAGGAAAACAAGATGCAACTTTCAAAGCTATTTATGCATATAAGCAAAATATATAAGCAAAAATTTCAAAGATATTTATGAAGTCAACATGCACTGGGTCAGCGTGGTTGATTATGACTTAGCCACTACCTTAGGGTAGGCTCCGAGCCACTCGGTATGGACATGGAGCTGGTGATGATCAGCATCGCTTATTAAATGTTACTCTGCCTCTCATATTGTGTAAGTTCTTCCAATTTCATTTAGATGTGATCGATCAATTAGATTTTGCGCAGCGGCATCTACGGATGAAGTTATGAAGCCAAACAAATGTCGATAACAAAGTTTTCTTCAATATTAAGTTGGATAAAGTTTCAAGACACGAATAAAAGATTTTACTCGTTTCTTAAGTAATATTGATTTAAGTTTTAATTACTCGTTATTACCACGTGCTTTCGGGATTAATATTTTTCCCTAGAAATAAGTACTTTTGGTTTTATTCTGTTAGTCGTTCAATTGTATAATAGTTTTGATAAATCTAGATTCAAGACAATACGTATAGGCTTGCAGCGTTATAGAAAAGTACCTAAGAAGAGATATAAATATTACACGTAAACAATCAGACTTTTATGTGGTCATATAAATCAATTGAAATGATAAAGGAGTTGTTTACTTGGTTAAAAGCGAGTGTTCGTTAACAACAGTTGATATCGACCAGTTTGTAGATTTAATTAATATATTTCTTATGATATTTATCTACGAATTGTAAATGCCAACGATTGTAACCTGTATATTCAAGTTATTGTTTGTAAAAACCGATAAACAAGTAATTATAAACCTCAGGTACTATGGTTTGGTATTTTAACAGATAAAAAGTGTATTTTCCTAGATTTAATATCAATAAATTTAATATTTAATGTATAGTGTGTTTACTTTAGTTTGATTTTCATTATACTTTTAACAATATTTTAATTTGTTAGCAAGTTTTTCGCCAGTGGAAGCCTGCTATAATATATACGTTTTACGACATTTTCTAAGACTTGGATTGCGAGCGCGTCACTGCATCGCTTACAAATTATCCTCGTGCTCGTGCGAGTTACCTCGACGTAACAATCTTATTCACTGCCAGGGTCTCATTAGTTTCAAACGCTGACGTATTTGTGACGTCACAGTCGACTTACTAAACATAGTGAGCAGGGTAACTGGTTACCACGGTTAGAAGTGTCAAGTCAAGAAATAAAAATTTATGACATATATTTTATTTCGTTTACATTGTGTTTTCTCTTGTACCATTCTTCCTATAGGAATTTTTGCTATCTGTCGATTTGGGGTAAGCTTTATCAGGCTTTTAGTCTACGTTGAGATATTTGTTAATATCTTATAATATTAAAATTGCCAATATTTTAACTGGAAGGTAGTTAAAATTGTGCTTTTTATGAGTTAATATAATATTGAAAGGAAGATGAAGCTATATAACTATTTAATGACAAATATCAGCTCTGTTTTGCC
Organism: Papilio xuthus; assembly: GCF_000836235.2. Classification (NCBI taxonomy): domain Eukaryota; kingdom Metazoa; phylum Arthropoda; class Insecta; order Lepidoptera; family Papilionidae; genus Papilio; species Papilio xuthus. The sequence continues at coordinate 5,179,435 of NW_013530472.1, forward strand.
GTCATGTACACGTCACATTACGGGAAAATATTACGGATCGGATTTAATACTGGTTTCAATAGCCAAATCATTTGTAACATATTGTTATCTCTGTTTTGTTATAAAGAACGAAAGGGACAGTGGAAATCTCCAGTTATTAGCCGATCTGTAGCCGTCTCAGAAACCTAATAACTAAATGACGTCAGTACCTAGGTACTTTGGTACTAGGTACTGACGTCTAGGTAGGTCTAGGTACTTCTTGTAAACATACTAATATTATAAATACGTACAAAAGCTATTAAAATAAAATCTTATATATAAAATTCTCGTGTCACAATTTTCGTTCCCATACACCTCCGAAACGGCTTGAATGATTCTCATGAAATTTTGTGAGCATATTGATTAGGTCTGATAATCGGCCAACATTAATTTTTAATCCCGCGTGGACGGAGTCGCGGGCGACAGCTAGTATAGCTATAAAAATAGCTATAATAACCTTATAATATTACTCATATAGAACATAAGTAAACAATAACTTGAATAATATAATCTTCATACCTTTCCACAATTCGCAGACATATGATATAGGTACAGACCAATTCCAAGGACACGTAAATAAAGATACACAAATCGATAAAAACTTTCAAATTCTATAACAGCTATTACTTTGTAACGATAAGTCATAAATAACGACAGTTATTAACCTAATAACATAATATAATTAGTTGTAACAGTTTATCCTAAAAAGTAGCTTTATTTTTCGTAACTTGATCGCGTGCATTTAAAAATATGACATTTAATCAGAATATAAAGTTGATATCTTTGACTACGTTAAAAAATAAAACTAGAATTAACATTTTTGTATGAAACTGGTTTCGTATATCGGAATTGTGTTTTAAAGATTGAAACAAAGAAGTAATTAACTAGGTAAGAAATACTTATACGCAAATTTAGTATCACGATAATAAATCCGTATAACAATATTGGTTGAATTTAGCACAAGAAAGATGAGATCCATATTGTAACGCCCACAACGCGAGATGGACAATTACGTCGACATTATATATGGTTATCTTAGTATACAGTAACGAAACTGATAATTAAAAAAACAACAAAGTTTGTATATCGTAATTAATTTTTATGCAACTGTGCCGAGAGCGATTGCATGTGGATAGCGACGTAGTCGAAAGTCGACATGTGTTGTGCTAAATCAAAAATATATAGGCGAAAACACACCACGTACCTACCTGTCGCAGCCATTTTCAGTGCAAACAAATATATATACTACACTGTTGGATGTTTTATACACAACAATACTTTCTATGACTCGAGAGCGTTCCATTTTTAGTTAAGTACGTAAAAGTCACTTGTGGTTGCTAAGCGGAATGATTAATGGAATTTTTGGTCGACAGCAGCCTTGAATGCCATCAATGGATGTAAAATATAGAAAGTGATGATACTTCCTTAATCAGTCTATCGGCCTAGCGACTATGTTTTTTGCTGCATAATTTTCAAGGGCATCGCAAACTGCCAACTTCAACGACAGTACGGGAAGTCGCCCAGCTTCGTACGGTGTTTCTAGCCTCATAATGAATGAAACTAGGAACCCCATTACGAAAAACACAACTGAACAAGCACAAAATTAGTAATATCAGTAAAGGAATAAAAGAAAACACTTACGAACTCGCCAGTGATACGTGTATAATCACATACATGACGTCATTTGACGCAACACAAACCCGAATTATTGAGTAAAATGTATAGTACGCTCGTTTAAAACGACACTAGAACAAACTACCGACAATACTTTACTAGATACGAATATAATGTTAAGTCATTACAAACGATTTAGGACATTTTAAATATTTATTTGTTGTCACAGACTCCAGTTTTGACAAGATGGTCGCGCACCGACTGTTTTGCTTTGGTTGTCAGCTGATACGAATGTCTGGTTTACTTCAAACGCAACAAATTTTCCTGTATCTCTTTCACACATGCGCAGTGCGCACGGAGTTGCAAGCGAGATAGCTGATATTGACGCCACAATAGAAAACTGCTTGAAAATAACAAAATGTCATATTCTACTTGCAATATTATTGCAGAAAGAAAAAGAGGAAAATAAAGTTATTATTCAAACATGATGAATTGGAAAAACTGAGGGAACATTAGAAAATAACTTTCTATTTCACAATATCGTGCAATCACTTGGAGATTTGTTATATTTGGGCGTGACAATTTAGTTGTTTTGTATTCTTGTGGCGCCATCTTTCCGCCACCATTAATTTTATCTTGACTGGAAGTTGAGCAAGTAGTACAATTTTCTGCCGCATTTGCGTTTCGTTTAAAAAAATAAATAACAAATATTCGCCACTTGTAGGTAGTTTTCGTATCTTATATCTTGTATAAATTGAATTTTTTATTAATTATATACGTAAATTATATAATTGGTAGTTTTGTAATGTTTTTTTTATCTAGTGATTTTTTTCAGTTGTAGAGAAGTTATATTTCAAATATAGATGGCGTGGTATTTCATTTAAGCGAAACTACATCGATTTGGTTGATAGTCTCATTATACGAAAATTAAAGTTTTAGCAGAATGATTGAATTTACATTTAACGACGTAAAATTCGACGGGGCATTGCCGTGCCCTCCACGAAAGATAGTACAAGAAATGTACTTTTAGGATTTAATGGATATTAACAATAGTTTAATAACAAATAATGATTTCACGAATTGCAAATTAATTTTGATTTCAAACTCAAATAAAACTCTAACGCTGTCTGCGCAATATGAGACTGTTTATATAACTTTGAGTAACCTTAAATTGTTCGTTTGTTTAATAAAGTATCTGAAATACAACATTGCGTTTCTAAAACCAAACTACATCCGAAATCATTAATTCTACATGATCAAACAGAATTCAATATTTTTTATTATTATTATTAATTTTACTGCATTAAAAACTAAATTCCATGTTATTTTGGTTCATATTCTTATACCTATATTAACGATATTTTTTTACTGTCGTGAAATAAGATAGCAATTACTTTTAAGGTTTCAACTCCAGTGACTGAGTTGATAAGGCCTGTCCCTTTGCCAAAACCGGAGCTCAGGGCACTTTTACATCAATTCTATTTCATAAAAGGTCCTCTGAAACTTAATTAGCCTACAAAGAGATTGTCTAATTTGAAATTTTACGACAAAGTTTTTTTTCGGTTAATCTTAATGTTTTTATAATTTACTAGCAGTTGCCCTCGACTTCGTCTGAGGGAAATTGAAAAAAAAACTATTAATTATATCCTATGTCACCCGCGGATAGTGTATTTTTCAAATCGGATTAGTTCTTTCGTAGGCTGTTCAAAGCAAACAATCAAATCTTACCTCTTCATAACATAACAATATACGAAAGTCCAAAAAGAAAATAGTAAAAAAATGAAGACATTTTTAATATGTTTTGTTAATTTTTAGCCTTACTGAAAATCAATACAAAAAATCATTATTTACTTTTATCCAAAGAAAATAAGGGAATTAGAGCAAGTATATACTTAGTATACAAGTTACAATATGTTTACAATGTATACTCTGTATCTTTGTATACTCTGTATCTTTGTACACTCTGTATCTTTGTATACTCTGTATCTTTGTACACTCTGTATCTTTGTATACTCTGTATCTTTGTATACTCTGCATCTTTGTATACTCTGCATCTTTGTATACTCTGTATCTTTGTACACTCTGTATCTTTGTATACTCTGTATCTTTGTATACTTACTGTATACTTTGCTTGGATAGATGAATTTCGCTTAATCATCGTCTCTTTTACGTACATAAATGCTTTTTTTTAAACGTTATGAATTTTATAGTACTAACGTACATTTTTTGGCAGAGATTTCTACATTCATTTAACGTGCGGAGAATGATATTCCCCTGTGACATAAAACTGTTTCAATGACCTTAAAGTAGGCTTTTACTGCACTGCCAAGACATTAATGTAACATGATACTTTTGTAAAAGATATTTCTAAAGAGCTTTTAGTTTGGGAATACAACACTATTGAGCTTAAATATATATTTATTTAAGCCTTTATTTACTTATTTATAATAATTTTAATATAATACATCGCATATATAAATAAAAAATATTTTAAAGTATTAATATTAAAAATAGAGCATCATCGATGCGAATGTAATACGGAATCCCATGACTCAACAGCCAGCGGTCAGGGCTGCAGACAGGACCGTTCTCACGATGCTAATTTAATCTATCTATACAATTAACAAAATTGATGTTTTTTCTATTTAATCCGAAGTTCTTACAATGAAGGAAAACATCGTGATGTAACCTGCACATATCTGAGAAGAATTTCAAAGATATGTGTGAAGTAACCCGCATTAGGCCAGCGTCGACTATCGCCTAGTCACCCTTAACTTAGGGTAGGCTCCGAGCCCCTTAGTGGGCACGTATAGTGAGCTGATGATGAACCTTGACCTGCTTATTAATGCTCTTGTTTTCTATTTAATAAAATAGATAAAGTTTATAATTTTTTGTGCGTAATTAAGTGTGAGAGTGGACATGCTTGGTCCAATCATTGTCGTATAAATAAATTGACGCCGATAAAACCGCCTGCGTACAATTTTCATCAAGCGCCATATTTTATATTACGATAGATATTTTATAAATTCAATTTATCTTTTTTCACTAAGAATTACGACATTTATGTTGATGGTTCTATCGGCATGTCTCAGTTTATCTGCTTAAAATAATACTTGTTTGAAAATTAACTTTTATATATTTTTTTTTACTTTATAGACTGAATTTTATATTAATACAAAATGCTACAACAAATGAAAACAGTCTCTTAAGAAATATTCAAACTAGAGCTTAAAATAAAGACAGGTAAAATAAGCCAAATCTGCAATGTTTTCTGAGTTATATAAATTTTTTGACAAGTTTTATACCAAAAAAGGTGAGATTAGCTTTAACAAATCATTTACAAATCCCAGTTAACGTTAACTAAGACGACACAATCTCTAATCGCTGCAGTAATTACGACGTTAACTTGCCGACAATCTGACATAGCGTATTGTTTAATTGCGCCGCGCGTCTACTCAGGGAGTGACAGACTGCTGAATTAAACAAATTGCAAGCGAATCCGTCAGTAATTTAATGTATTGTTAATCGTACTTTACAATGGTAGAGCCCGCTTTAACATCTTCGCACGTATTGGCCCGGCTCGTCCGGTGAAATACCACGACCACACAGAAGACAGGCGTGAAGTGGAAGCAATTCCGCGTACAGTCTGATGAGTGTGCGTCCCGGAGGCCTAACTTAGTCCTCTTTCCCTTCCCACCCTTTTTCTTATAAGGAAAGGTTGACAGTGGAAGTGGACTTTCAGGATGAGAGGATGCAAGGAAAGGGAAAATATTTTCTTTCTGTGCATCCTCTTCTCCGTCGATTAAAGGTAGGCAACTCATATGCAATTGCGTATGTCTATGGGTAACGATCGCTTTACTATTTTAGCGATTTCAGGTGGACGCTAGCTCGTTTGCTACCATGTAAAAAAATTCTAGTGTCATTGTCTGTTCATGGCAATTCAATACTCGATAATTTTAACATCTCCCTGTCCTTGTCCAATCTGGGGTAGGTACGTCAGTTTTCGACCTGCAGACATATTATTCCCAATTTCAGTCCCCACTTAATTATGTGATAAAGATATCACTACACTGGTTAGGTACACCTTCCTAGGTATACCTAATCAGTGTACCCTTCCGCATTTATATTTAAAGTTATACTTGCCACAAGCGATCCTTTGTTAGCCATAACATACATACCCTTACTGTGAACCTTAACTGGACCTACTCTCAAACTTCCTTTAATATACTAGTTTCATTTGGTTTAAAAATTGTAATAAGGGAGATTTATCAATGTCAGTCGCTTGGAATAATCGTTTATTGGTCTTTATGGACTTTAATTAAAGCATTCCTCCGGATAAATGTTCGCTGCAACTAATTGAAAGTAGTGTTTGTTCCTGAGACTCCATTTCCTGGATAAAGTTCCCTTTATTATATTAGCTTTTATCCGAGTTAACAAAGAACGTAGTTATTAGATTGAGTTATTGCAATCCATTATAGAGTTAAAACGTAAAATACTTTGGCAAACAGATATGTTTTTATAAAATGTAATTAATTTAATATTTTTACCGCTTCATTATCTCTTAATTAACCAGAATAAAACTAAACAAGACAATTAACTTTAAAAAAAATGATCTAGATTTTCTACTAAAGAAAATAACAACATAACTCACGACCGTAAACCAGAGGGGTAGGCAGATACCACGGACCTCCGTTAGCGCGACCATTTTCCACTTCACCATATCAACATCGTGTACATGAGAACATATCACATATAGCCTAACTAGACTTAATTTTACGTAGTATTGGTATAGTTGTACATAATAGATGGTACAAGATTAGTCCTTGTATGCAGTGTATCAGTATTAGAGTAGCATTGTTCCCGCACATCCCCGCAAAGAGCACGTGCTCGATTGATACAGCACGCAGTCATGCGGACACCATTGTCGTCGCAATCTCTAGCTCTCTATTGTGTAGTTCTAACTTAATCTAGTACTTAGCTGAAACGCGTATTGAGTTTCGGAGTACTATAGTTAATTATATAAATGTTAAATGTGTTATTTACTACCGCATTATGAAGTTACTTTAGTGGAGATTTCTCTTTTCAAAGCTCCGCTAAGGGATTCCCTAACACATAAAGAAAGAGATAAAAGTGTACAAGAGAGCCAGTGGCGAAATAAAGTTAAGTTCGAATACACCGAAACATTATAAATATAACTCATCATCTATTTACATATAATGTTGTACGATAAATGAATTCATTGTTTTTAAACACTGCATCTCAAAGAAACTCTGATGTAAACACTTAAATTGCAAGTGACATTTGCGAACCCTTTTCACCGAGTTAGAAGGAATTCCACTTAATAAATTTCGTAGTCTCTTTGAGAGCTTTGGCCACAACCAATATGTGACTTGAATAGCAAAGAGGCAAGCGGCAATATTATGAAAATGAAACAGCAAAGTATGCTGCTGGTGACATATATTTCTTCTTTTTAATCTTACTAATATTATAAATGCGAATGTTTGGATGGATGGATGTATGTTTCTTAGAAGGTATCTTCGGAACCACTCAACGAATCTTGATGAAATTTGGCACAGATGTAGTAAATGATCTGGAAGAACACAGGATACCTATTAAGTTTTTTTTCAATTCCGCGCGGACGGAGTCGCGGATGACAGCTAGTGTTATATAGTTGTATAAAATGTATAGTTTCAAGCTTTATTAATCAGTTTGAATCTCTTCTGTACACAAAACACGATCTGTGTCAATTAATGCGATGTCTTGACATGCCGCAAACATTTATTGGACTTGTTTGGGCACGGGCACGGAAGGTGTTAAATGGGAATGTAATAATAAAAAGAAAATACTTTTTATTTTTCTTCTTTTATTCAGTACATCAGAATTAGAAAACAAAATTTTTGAATGCCAAAAATGCCAGTTTTAAAATATTTATAAATATGTACATGTCACTTAAGAAACGAAAACATTCTCTTTGCTTTGATCAAGAGACAGCTTTTTTCCTTTTAAAAGTTTTAATTTGTGATGTATTTAATTCGACAGCAAATATTTTAAAATAAAAAGTACACACATTTTGTATAACTGTGAAAAACTTTATTTTCAAAGAATTTTTATGGAACTGTAAAAATGAAAAATCATATTTAATTTTATTTTTAGGCAATAGGCAAAAACTAGCTGTCGCCCGCGATTCCGACCGCAGGAAATTAAAAATAAAACACCTAATAAGTCCCTTATAGTAGTAGTAGAACATACTATATGTTCTTCCCGACTATATTCCACATCTGTATCAAATTACATCAGGATTCGTTGAATAGTCCCGGAGATACCTTCAAACAAACATCCATCTATATAAACATTCGCATTTATAATATTAGTAAGAATAATGTACTAATTTTACACGTATTTTTGTAGTAAACGTTTAACTTAACGCATATATGTGCTTAAAAATTATTGATTTAGCACTTAAATAGGTAAGATAGACAACGACTGTTACAATCGATGTCTGCTTAGTGCAGACTCACGGTCGGAGCACTCGCCATGAATAAATGCAGACATCAAAGGCTCCGGAATTTGATTTACAAGAGTGCCTGCGGTTGTTGATAATTTTCTTTGTATTGTGTTGTTTATTCAGTATTTCAAAGGTATTTTTAATTAAAGACTTTGGATTAATGTAGAGTGGCAGTACACATAGAGCAGGGCCGGTTTTAGCATTTCTGGTGCCCTGGTGTAGGGGGAATTCTTCTAAACTAAGGCTATCTTATAGGAAATCGCAGGCGCTTCTTTATATCCGAGGCTGGCGTCTGTGGCGCCCATTTGTGACTACCGCCTTGGGCAGTAGCCCCACCTCCATCAACTCTAACGTTGCTACTGGCTTAGAAAATTACTGGCCTTCAATCTAGCACAAAAGTTTTGTTGGTGTCCAACTAACCTATAATTTAAATCACATTTTGAGATTTGATTAATTTTCATGTCAAATTTAATGAGGATCGCAAAATTTGTCTAAGAATTGAGTTAGAAGACTTAAATTGTACTGAACCTTTGAACCTTACAATGGTAAATTCTGTTAACAAAGTACTGAACAGAAATAGGTTAGAAGCGTGTCTATTCATGTATAAATTTGAGTGTTAGGATATGTTTACATCGTACAAGCGGACGACATTATTTTTTTTTAATCGATGGAACAAAATAATTTATTATTTTGTAATGCCAAGAAATTGAAGATTTTATCCATGTAGTTTTAGAAATACAGTTATATTTATTTAATGCAGTTTAGTTACTTTAAAAACACAAATTTAAATCAATCTGTTTTTATAATTGTTGCAGAATTGTGAATTTTCGATTTACACTTCACTGGATAAGGTAAAAGATCGGAAGAGTGCTCGATTTACAACCCCTAATGTAATAGCAGCCTAAGGCTTCCCTTTAAGAGCTTGTTGACTGCCTTCATTGGTTTAACTAAAATTAAACATGGTGGGCTTCTGACGGCGCAGCCTGTGATACTATCAAAATATCGACGGTTAATATTGCCGCGCGTGACATAGAATAAGTTAAAAGTTTCCAGCACATTTCGTTTTTTTTAAATGTCAATTAAAAATAGATGTAGGAAAAATATTCGATATACAGTTTGCAATATTCCTCAATTTTGCAACTATGCACTCGTTACTCGAGAAAATTGAACTAAAGTGAACGTAGATTTGATATGACCGTAGTATGAATTTGCTTCATCCCAGAGAACAATACAAAGCGTAACCGAATCTAAGGAGGAGCGAATTCGGTTCCTGTTCCCTTCTGTGCCGGTTTCTTTTTAAACGGTTTCAAAAAGGAGGAGGTCTTAAATTCGTCTGTATGTTTTCTTTTCTTTACTGTCCTTGAAGAATACACTAAAATATAATATTAGTACAACGTCCCCTTCTTCTGCCAGTAGTAGCAGCTGCCGTTTACTGCTGGGACGTGCTCGGTATTTTAACAGTTGACGGAACAGATTCCATTTTGATCTGTTTTGTATTAGAAAAAATGTTCGATTACTTTTGTACTATTTGTACCAGTCTGAAACATTTCTTAAGTTCTATAAGATTGAAGATAACCAGTCATAGGTTTGAAATACTGTTGGTAGAATTTACCCGATTTTTGAAAATTATGCTGGAATTTTCTTTTTTCAGATATTCTTCAGCTGTATGATAAGTGATGAGTTACAAAAGATATTGTAATTTTGTTTGGTATATTATGATTAAAGAAAAAAGAAATTAAGATGTTTTTTCATTCAATATTCAAAGTAAAAGATAACTTTGAGGTTTTTCATAAATATTAAAAGTTCCACTAACTGTATGAATAAAATAATTATTTCTAAAGCACGTGGAAGGTTGTGTTATTTGAGATTATTCATTCCAATAATACAATAAAAAAAAAACTTTACTAACAAAGACGTTGACAAGAATAAAACATTCGTTCTCGTAATTGGCCAAAAGATGTCTATTCGTGGCAGGGTGAAAGTCAAAAATTAGGTAACCATACTTGTTTCAAACTGTAGTAGACAGACTACAAAACATTGCTCTGTATTAAGCCCCGTTATGCATCACTCAAACTGTCGATGTATTCATCATCATCAACCTGCCCATATCCCTATTGAGGGTCGGCACAGTATGTAGTACTCCTCCATACTCTATCAGCAGTCATTACCGGTAGCTTGCGGCGACTGAAAACTGCGGTTCGTGTATAGCCAACTGTTGATCTTCCAACGACGAGGGTTTGAGGCTACTGATATGGATTGCTCGAAACTACCCGTGTACAGCGCCTTTAAACATTAATATATTTAGGAGTATTTTTTTATAACTTGCCAGATATCTAGATAGAAGATTTATTAAATAAATATAAAGATATCGAAACAATTGTATCGGACTTGTAACAACAGCGGGGAATCAGTTAGAATTGAAAATTCTATTGTAGAAAATTCTTCATCCGAGTAACGGATATCCTTTTATAATAATAATGTTATTGTAACGTGAAATTAATTTGTAGCAAGCGATATCATAGGATACATTCTATTATATTTTGATGTAAAATAAGAAATGCAAATATTAGTATTGTTTTCTATGAGGTTGTTAATTTTAAAAGCGGCAATAGTATAATAGTTAAGGGTACGGATTTTCGATCTGGTGGTCGGGGTTTCGAATACCACCATTCGATTATTGTCGTAAACAATGTCTTAACACAAGAATATAGCTTAGTTGGAACAGTACCAGAAATATTAGTAAATAAACAAAAATCTGCTAATACTTTATAAAAAAATATACTTTTTTTTACGTCGGTGGCTCAGTGGTCAAGCACTTGACTTGCAATCTGCAGGTCCTGGGTTCGAATCCCGCCATATACCAATGTGTTTTTCGATTTTCGATTTACATATGTACATTTATCCGACGTTCTTACAGTGAAGGAAAACATCGTGATGCAACCTGCACATATCTGAGAAAGTAATTTAAAGATATGTGTGAATTCAACCAACCCGCACTTGGCCAGCGTGGTTGACTATGAGCTAATCACCCTTAACGTAGGGTAGGCTCCGAGCCCCTCAGTGGGGCCGTATAGTGAGCTGATGATGTCACACTTTTTTTTAGGATTTAAAGTATTATTAATTTTGATACTTAAGTTACCAAACCTTTTTTTTTTTAATTAAAGTTGGTAAAATTAATAAAACCTTTTTTAAAAGGTTTTTTTAAATAAAACCTTTTTTTATTATAAAAAATGGTTTTTAGTTACAACTTACATAGTTTCGGTTTAGCTGGTTTTTAGTTGCAAAAGTAATCTGGAGGAAGACATAGACTACAAATAAAGTTTAATTGCCGCTAGTATAATAAGAATTTATCTGACAATACTATTATTTTTATACGATGAAATGGTTAACAATTTGTGGGGTAATGAAGTAAGTTGAAGATTACAGAATGATTTGTTAGCACAAGGGGCGGAGTGATTTGTGGCAGCGGTCAGTGTGTATGACCTTGACCGTGACCTCTTCAACTAAAAACAATAGATATTTATTTATCAAAGAAAGAGGAAAGTAAAAAATTAGACATGTATACGGTAACTGCTATTTATATGACACTAGCTGTCGCCCGTGACTCCGTTTGCGCGTGATTAAAAATAGATAGTAGCCGATTCTGAGATGTACTGAATACGCATATAAAATTTCATAAAAATCGGTCAAGCCGTTTCGGTGCAGTAGGGTAACTAATATTGTGACACGAGAATATTATATAAAACAGAAAAGAAACGAGAATATTATATTTAACAGTGGTAGAGCACGCTTTAACATCTTCGCACGAATTGGTCCGGCTCGCCCGGTGAAATACCACGACCACACAGAAGACAGGCGTCAAGTGGACGCTATTCCGCGGTTCGTCTGATCAGAGTGCGTCCCGGAGGCCTAATTTAGTCCTCTTTTCCTTTCCACCCTTTTTCTTATATTGAAAGGAAATGGAAAGTGGAAGTGGACTTTCCGGATGAGAGGATGCATGGAAAGGGAAAATATTTTCCTTCTGTGCATCCTCTCCTCCGTCGATCAAAGGTAGGCAACGCATATGCAATAGCGTATGTCTATGGGCAACGGCCACTTCGCTATATAAGCGATTTCAGGTGACCGCTCGCTTGTTTGCCACCTTAGGACATTAAAAAAAACGATTTTACTGAGACTTTTTTTAGGAGTTTGAGTGTTAAAATAAATGAGCATTATTTTTGATTTAAATTCCGTAAATGTCATACAAATAATATGAATTTATATAGATATAGATAGACTAGGCTTAAACTTAGATCTTCATTAGCATAACCAGCGGCGTGAATACCTGAGATTACAAGTAAATCAGTTTCTCAACTAGCAGTGGAACACGTGTTTAATTAACGCAGAGAACTTTGTTAACAATGTAGGCCGCGCACAACTCTGTTCACATTACGAGAGAAAATCTTCTAGAAGAACACTTTTCATTTCACACAACACATCTTCTCTTTCAACACAAATCTCATTTGTAATAGTGGTAATCTGAATGAGACTTATAACAATAAAAAGCACACATATAAAGATGTATAAATATGGAAGATATTAGTAGACCAAACCGAACCATACCGAAGCGAGCGTATCACCATCTCATAGGCCGGCAACACATCTACGGTTCCTAGGGTATTGCTAATGTCCATGGGCGTCGATGAACACCTCGGTGTTCCCGCTGCTCGTTTGCCCCCTTCTGTTATAACAAAAAGATATGCCAGCGAGGTTAGATAAAATGCTTCGAGGCTTTTCCTTAACGAACTTCAAAATTGTACAGAACTGACAATAATTTTCTATAAGTCACGTGATTGTCGCGCGTCAATTTCATATATTTTTGAAAGCGAAAGCGAATGCACTTTGTGTTATCCGTCAGGATCGCGTCAAATGGATGTTAATCTCCTCCTATAGTTCTAACATGGACGCGTGTTATGTCTGCTTGTTTAAATGAAAAAGTTGACCTCGATTAAGTTCTTGAACTAAATAGTATTTTGATAAAACTTTGGTGACATATCCATAAGACGCCAGAAAGGAGGTTTGTGTCGTAAAAAAATTATTTCTTTTTTAAAATTTACATTTTGCATTGCCAGGTTCAATAGGAAAATTATAAATCAATCAATCACTCAAATGTACTAAAATATTAATAGTTATAGTACGTGATAGGAATGAAATAAAAACCGTTCCATTAAAATGTCACAAACAAGTTGTTCGCTATCACAAAAACTACAAGTTAGCTTCTATTGACGTATTGACCCGCATGGGAGCTTCCACAGTTTCAAAATTGCATTCATTATTCATTTGTTTTTATTTCGAAGTTAGAATATTATGTTTGAAATATTATTTTTCTTCAATTTCATCTATCACAAACAAGGTCTTATAATGCTTTGATTTAATTTTTCTTGTTAAAAATAACGTATTTTATTATATCATATTTCTTCAACCAAGAAGAATATAATTAACCTAATTATAAATTAAAATATAATCTTACTAAATAACTAACCACTACAAAATAAATGAATTAATTAATACTAGAAATAAACTATGTACTAAAACTAAACCAAATTAAAAATAAGACTAAATAATATAAAAAATCGACCTCAAATCGCTGCGGTCGCACGGAAGGGTTCCCAAGAGGCTGGCGGCATTTCCCCGATGGATGGCCAGACTCAACCTTTGGCCGAAATATTTCTTGGTTATTTTTTATTCTGTTAACAATGTATTTCTAATAATTGTTGGTGATTCATATATAAATAAATTTGCCAAAAAATTGTCGTTATAACAACTTTTGGGTCTGCTTGTAAATATAATGATTATAACAAAATAAGAAAATACTTTTTTCTAGTAAAATTTTTAACGTAAAATATTGTTTGATTTTTAGTCTGTTCCTTGTGAATAACGAACCTTAAAAAGTACCGAGATTATAGTCCTGGTATATACTCGCAACCACAAAATGTAAATAACTGTATATTAGAAGCTATTCCTTATAATTCTTTGTTATTCAATACCCAGGAGTGAGGTGCTGTCTGAAGATAAATTAATATAAGACTTTCTGTTATAATTATCATTTGAGAACCTTAGAGGCTGAGTGATTAATGAGCGTGAAGAAGTTGTTTGGTTTCTACGTTATATTTGTTATAAGTAAACGACAAATATAAACGAAAAAGTCAAAATAAATCTCATTACTTTTATTTAGCGTATAAAGAGGATGTATATCATATAACTCTAGGTGTCGCCCGCGACTCCGGTCGTTTGGAATTAAAAAAAAACTTAATTAGTAGCCTTTGTTTTCTTCTGCACTATGTCAAATTACAGCGAGACTCATGCAGCCGTTCTAAAGATACCTTCTAACAAACATCCATCTATTTAAATATTCGCATTTATAATATATTATATAATATATAAAAAAATATCATATACAGTTTTATTTGGGGAAAAAATGCTATACAAAATAATAAAGTTATTATAAAGTACGTCTTTAGATGTTTTTTTTTCTTTGTACGTAAGTCAACAGTACGTTAGTCTTGGTAAGAAGTTGTTGGGGCCTCAGTTTCCAATATTGCTACATTTTGTTTTCTTCCAAACATTTACCTTTCACTTTTAGGTTCAAAGTTTAAGTCGAAGTCTGTTTAAGTAAAGGTAAGTTTCTGAAGTAGTTTGTTTGGCGTCTACGCCTGGTTTTCACGGTAGGCTAAACACAAACAACTCTGAATGTACATATAATTGAAAATTAATTGTATAGACACATTAGAAAGTAATCTTACTTATTAAATTATTCAAACTTACGTGAGACATTATAATAAACTTATATAAAAACGGCTAAACACTCACGTATATTCGTCCGGTGGCGGCACCGACTAGGCAGTGAGCGACGGGTCGCTTTCGCGAAATAAACCCAGTCCCACTCTCCCTGATCAAGGGCCCCCGATGGGCTCGAAACTAGTCGGTGCCGCCACTGGACGAATATATGTGAGTGTTTAGCTGTTTTTATATCAGTTTAATCTTACTAATATTATAAATTGCGAATTCTTTGATAGATGGATGAATGTTTGTTAAAAGGTATCTCGAAAACCGCTGCATAGATCTTTCTCAAATTTGGTAGAACAAATTGGCTAATAATTAAGTTTTTTAAATTGCACGCGGACAGAATCGCGAGCGACAGCTAGATTGTTAATAATTTTTCTAGTGTAGCATTAGAACTTTAAGGTAATGGTTTTAGGGGAAATTGTTTTTTTATATACTTTTAATAGTATAAGTATTTTCTCGCATGAAATATGAGTCCAACAAAATACTGGATTTAAATTTCCAACACGTGTGGGTGTAACTAGAATTTATCTAGTTTGTTATAAGTTTATTTAGGTAACAAACGATTTAGTGGCGAGCTTACTAACTGTATTCATTAATTTAATAACTTTGTGTCGGTACCACCTTGCAAATCCACTACCAATGGAAACTCCGAACCTACAGCTTTGAGAAGTTTTGGTTGAAATTAATTTGTTTAATATTTATGACCTTATAATAGTATTATACAGAAGGTAATGTTATGAAATATAACAAAAATAAAGAAAAAAATGATTAAATTTATAGTTTCGTAGTTGTTTCTGGGTGTAACAAAAATGGTTACAAATAAAAAAAAATCAGCCAACATACTTGCAGTCCTATATGCTTGGTTTAATCTGACGTTTTTTAATTCAAAGCCAAAACATTGTTACCACGTTTGGCTGTTTAGTCAATCTTACTAATATTATAAATGCGAATGTTTAGATGGATGGATGTTTGCTTGAAGTTATATCCGGAATGGCTCAACGGATCTGTATAGAATTTGGTATATGAAGATAAAGAGAATACTCTGGAAGAACACATAGACTACTAATTATGTTTCCGCGCGGACGGAGTCGCGGGCGACCGTTAAATTAAAATATTAATATATATGCATAATACTTTGCTACAATGAGTTAAGTTTAACGGTACTTAAGGGAGAATATTACAAGTTTAGTTAAAGTTAAGAACATTAATTGAATTGTAGAGAAATTAATGAAACCGCAACAGTCTGAAATCTAGAGCAACAAAACTTTTAAGTCAGCAATATTACATTACAATCTTATTATAATTTAGTTCAAACGTTAACAAAAGTTAAATTTCATCACTAATACTAACAGTGGGTTTTAAAGATAGTAGTCCCGGTTTAAAATATATCGTTATCTTTGTTTTATCAAAGATAATGACATGGATATGTTTTATACGAGATTATGGTTTCAGAAATCCACTGTAAGGTTGTGAAAGGTTATACGTATTTAGTTATACAGGGTGTTCTAAGATTTATCATCATAGAATAAATGAATTAGGTATTTAAACACGATGTTTTAACATACCTGTGCATTCATTCCGATTAATTATTCTCAACAAAGTTTAATCTTTCTATCGCAGTTGGTACGTATAATATTTTTACAATTTAATACTTGCAGCGTGTATCGTTATGTATGATATGTTCTCAATTGAAAACTTTTCAAATCAAACATCAAACTCAATCGGCATTCGTTTGTTTGTTCTGCACCGAGCGACCCACAATGTTGGAACAGATGGAGAAATTCACAACAATGTGTTGCCTCGATGTATATCAAAAATATTAAATTGAATATAAAGTACTAGCTGTCGACCGCGGCTCTGTCCTCGTGGAACTAAATAAAAAACTTAATAAGTAGCCTATGTCATCCGTTGAACCATTCCGGAGATACTTTCTAACAAACATCTATTCATCCTTTTGTATTCGTATTTTTTTTTACGTTTTATAAGCTAGCGCTTGACCACGATCCCACCTGGTGAAGTGGAGATTTGGTCGAAAGATGGTACGCGCTAGCTTAGTAAGTGTCTATTTGTAATCACTAACATATGATATGATTTTCCGGGATTCATTCACCATTGAACCGATTCAAATTTCTTTCATCGTTGTGAAGCTATACCATCACTCAGTGACATAGACTATATTTATTGACATAGTTTTTTTAAAAACCTGCGTGGACGAAGTCGCGCGCAACTGCTAAGTTGTTAAGCTTAAAATTTATTATACTTTTTCAAAGAAATAATTAACTCAAAAGGCCACAAACAATTTCGCGAGGGCTTTTAATTCGCCGGAGATTGCGAAAGTTGAGGCGAACAAAAAACAATTAAAGTTATCAGTGCTTTTACGCGAGCGCGGAAATTCTTCTCGACATTGACTATTTCTAAATTGTTCTATAAAATATCCGATTCTTTTTTTTAAAATTAAAAATAAAATAATAACAAAAAAAATGAACAAGTCTATTTTGGGGCATCATGAAAAATATTTGTCGTAATACTTTTGTGCTTCAGAAGTTACTCTAGTTATGTCTTAGGATGACTATCATTTCAGCGAGAATATTTGGCAAAGAAACATTGGTGTTATTCCAATTCTATGTTTGAACATTGAAATTGTATTATTAGACGGTTCATTTAATCTTCTTAAAGTACTTTAGGCTATGTATATGTCTGTATTTGGGGTGAATAACTCAGAGTTTATATATAAAAGTGTGACAAATTTATGATCTTATGGCTTGTAGGTTTTTTTTAAGCGGCGACAGTAAACTACGGTCCGTGTATGGCGAATGTCAATTATTGATCATCCGATGCCGAACATTTGAAGCTATTGATTATAGCAGTGCGTGTATGGTAGCTTTATGTAAAAACATAAATGTATAAAAAAAGATTACAGCATCAGAACGAAACAAGGATTTATCTAGAATATTAACATTGACTCACGTCCTTGATATTTGTTTCTGATTTATTTCAGATTATATATATATATATATATATATATATATATATATATACTAGCGGACCCGACAGACGTCTGACAATTTGACACTACGATGGTAGCACCGTCTGTCGGATCCAATGTAAAACATTCCAAAATCAACAACTACTAATAAATTAAAAATTAATTAAAAAAACATTGTCCAGCGGACAAAATTGTGAATCTAAACCATTCCCAGATCCCCTTGAAAACACACAAAAAATTTCATCAAAATCGGTCGAGTCGTTTGAGAGAAGTTCAGTGACATACACACTCACAGAAGAATTATATATATAAAGATATTTTTAATTAACTAAAGGAATAATTGTTTTGGTATTGTAGTGAAAGTTTGATTGATTGAATTAATTAAACTATATTTAGGTTAAGTTTAGTTATTTAACTTAAGGAACAATTGTTTCGTTAATTAATCAAAGAGAACGTTAAGTTCAAGGATAACAAGATAGTTATAGTATTTTTAGTTTAACTGAGATAGAGATTAAATAATTTATTTCACTTACGAAGTATCACGGACAAAGTTGTATAAGAGTAAGTTAAATCCACAAAGTAAAGGTAAAATGTGCCTCAATATTTATTATAATTTATGTTCGACGCTAACGACCTCTCTTTTCCGTAGGAAATATTTTAGGAATATTAAAGGAAATAACAAGAGACGTATTTTCCGAAGCTCATTAATTATACAGCCTTTGTAACTGTTCCAATTGTCGTAGTATCAGCACATGTTATTGTTATCTCTTTTTTTTCTATAAATATGAGTGAGAAGACAATACTTTTGTACAGATGTTATGTTAGTGGAAACGCGGTAAGAGAGATATTCAATAATAGAAGATTGTCTAGTTGCTGAGTAAAATTCCAATGCTTTCTTTAGACAATTTTTAGGAGAGGGTTAGATGGGGAACTGGGGGGAGGGGGAGAGTATTGGAAAGAAAAAAAATTACATTTTATGAATACTTTATAAGTTAGGCATTATAAAATGTCATATGACAAGAGAGTCTATCTTTTTTCTTATTTGATGCGTCTTCAAAAACATCTAATTAATATCTGCGAAATGGTCATTAATTTCAACCCACATATAAGATGCTTTGGCTGATTAATGACCAATTTATTATGAAATTAACATAAGTGTCGTTAAATTTGATGGCTGTCGTCAAAGTTATATGTCGTTATAGATTGGATGACAAATACTTTGGATTAATATAGATCGTAGGTTTATGTAGGTTTTATGAAAAATAACGGAATGATTTTTATGTTCTTAACTATATAACTAACGTTCGACCAACTATTTTAGACTTTAAAGTATATTTGTAGTAACGTAAAACGTGTTAGTATTGTTTTGATTTTATTAATGATATTTTTAAACTCTGAAGCCGAGGGCGTAAAATTAACGATGAGCGGGGCGATGTAAAAAAAAGTACCACACTTTCGCTCTTTTCATGCGCGTCGCTGCATGTTGGTTTTCATTAAAGCGCCTCGCTGTA
>NW_013530472.1:5199432-5433214 GCF_000836235.2 Papilio xuthus
TATAAGATGCTTTGGCTGATTAATCACCAATTTATTATGAAATTAACATAAGTGTCGTTAAATTTGATGGCTGTCGTCAAAGTTATATGTCGTTATAGATAACTGGATGACAAATACTTTGGATTAATATAGATCGTGGGTTTATGTAGGTTTTATGAAAAATAACGGAATAATATTTATGTTATTAAATTATTCAAACTTTCGTGAGACATTATACTAAACTGATATATAAACACGGCTAAACACTCACGTATATACGTCCGGTGGCGGCACCCGATGGGCTTGAAACTAGTCGGTGCCGCCACGTATATACGTGAGTGTTTAGCCGTGTTTATATATTATATCAGTTTAATATTCATGTTCTTAACTATATAACTAACGTTCGACCAACTATTTTGGACTTTAAAGTATATTTGTAATAACGTAAAACTTATTTGTATTGTTTTTATTTTATTAATGATATTTTTAAACTCTGAAGCCGAGGGCGCAAAATTAGCGATGATCGGGGCGATGTAAAAAAAGTACCACACCGTTCGCTCTTTTCATGCGCGTCGCTGCATGTTGGTTTTCATTAAAGCGCCTTGCTGTAGATTTTAAAGTAGAACACCACCAGATTCCCTGATTGTACTTGTGCCCATCAACTTAACATATTCTGTTCATACCTCACTAACCTTTTGATTACCAATTTCAAAATGTGTAAGTTACTAGCAAACACAAATGTTTATAATCCGTTATAACAAAGGTCACAGAGTAAATATGGTGGATTAGTGTAAAATTGCGCATCGTTGTTTTCGTTTGTGAATACGTGAGTAAAGTGAAACTACTGATTGTTGGAGCGCTGTGCTAATGGCAATTGTAATTATGTCGCAGCTGGTCACCATGTTTTTGTTCTCATGCTATATTATTTTATATGTTGATTTATTTGTTAATTTTAGTATTATTTATTACGAACTATTTTTCTATGAAGGAGGCCTACAGTTTTTTTTAAATGTGTTGGCGCCGTTTTTGCTACGCCCTAATAGATGGCGCTGTGGCGAGACCGTATTTGTCTAAACACGATGTTGAAGTACCTTGTCTCGCCACATATACTTAACAGCCGGTCACGGACCCGGTGGTGTTTGGTTCGGTGTTGTCATTGCGTTTGTTGGTTGTTATTGTTGTCGTTACGTTTTGTAGTTTCCGTTCGTTTCGTTGTGCGTTGGTCGAGTCGTCCAAATTTCGGACAAAGTTGCGTAGGAAACAAACAAAATGTATTACTTTAAAGTTAAAAAAATAGTATAAGAAGATATTTTTTCGATTATATTATTGTAAGCATATTTTATTTTTACTAATAGTAGTAATTATTTCTGTAATGTAGTAATTTATCTGTAAAGAAATAAATGGCTTTATTATTTTGTTACGACCTTTTTTAAAGATATTATTATGAATATTACGAAGGATAACGGTTGATAGTCTTTGATAATCTTCGTAGGTTCGATGATAAAGAAAATTATATTTAAACGTTTTATTTCTTGTTCTAATACTAACATTTCAAATATGTCTTAATAATGGATATTAATTTATCTGATTAGTGCTAGTAATACTTTACCATACTTAATGTAAAATCAATAAATTGAAAATTGAAGCAGTCGTCAGGTTGCCTAACTTAAAGTTTTGTTCACTTGTTTAGTTCACGTGCTAACGCGTTTACTTAACTATTTTGTTTAGCTTCGTCAGTGTTAGAGCTTTGTAAACTGTAAACCGGTTCGTCGTTAAGTTAGGTAAGTTCACACGTCAGCACCTGATTTAAGTTTAAGCTTAAAGTACTTGCGAGGATTACTTAAAATCAATTTTGGTAAAATTGTAACTTAACCATAAATTTAAAAAAATGTTATAATTAGTTTATTTAAAGTGTTTTTAGGGTCTTATTTATTTGCTGTTTGCCTCTGTCGTGTTATATTTTTTTCGGTTTATTAAGTACAAAGTTTTAACCTTTTTTTTCATCAACATAAAACTGTTCATGCGTATATTTTCGTTGTTAATGAGGTAATTGAACCGGAGGTGAGCTAACGATACTAAGCTATGTTCTTGACGTATTATAATTTTATATACACCTTTAATATTTAAGAGTTAAATAGTAGTAAGAAAAGTAAACATTTTTTTTGTCTATACAGCATTTTTTTAATATTATAAGGTGGTAAACAAGCGAGCGGCCACCTGAAACCGCTGCAACAGCTAAGCGACCGCTGTCCATAGACATCCGCAATCGCAGATGCGTTACCTAGCTTTAATCGTCAGAGGATACACAGAAAGAGAATTTATACCTACATATGTTCAAAATATAATAAGTCATGGAAATGTATAAATTATATTTACTCTTAAGTAATATTCGTGGTAGTAACACGTGGAATATTTTATATGTAGAGTCTTAAATTTCCCGCCTCACAGAACCCATCAAGTAAATTTGAAATTTGTCGCCACGACTGTATTGAGGCACGGTGAATCGTGAATTTTGTATAAAATTTTATACAAATATTTTTAAAAGTTATCTAAAAATGTTGCAATATTATTCATTAAACATATATCTTATATTAGTATTTTAAATAAATAATCAGAAGATTATTATATAAATAATGAGAAGATTTAAGAGCGGTAGAACCCGCTTTAACATCTTCGCACGAATTGGCCAGGTTCGCCCGGTGAAACACCACGACCACACAGAAGACAGACGTGAAGTGGAAGAAATTCCGCGTTTCGTCTGATGAGCGTGCGTCCCGGAGGCCTAATTTAGTCCTCTTTCCTTTCCCACCCTTTTCTTTTAAGGAAAGGATGGGAAGTGAAAGTGGACTTTCTGGATGAGAGGATGCATGGAAAGGGAATATATTTTCTCTCTGTGCATCCTCTCATCCGTCGATTAAAGGTAGGCACCGCATATGCAATTGCGTATGTCTATGGGCAACGGTCACTTTGCTATTTCAGCGATTTCAGGTGGCCGCTCGCTCGTTTGCCACCTTATGATATAAAAAAAAATTAAACCTCTTAAAATCTAATTAATTTCTACAAGATTAAATATCTAAAATGAATGTTATTAAAGAAAGATAACTATTTATTTCATTGTTTAATTCAACTTTAAATGTATTAATAATATAGTTAACTTCATTAAGTCTAGACTAAAACTATTTCATTATCTTTAAGATCTTTGAAATTGAATATGAATGTGTCGAGACGTTTTTAAAAAAAATGTTAAAGTGTCTAAATTTTGTCTCAGATATCTTTTTGATAAAACTCACAATTCCGTTCATCATCATCATCAGCTCATTATACGTCCCCACCGACGGGTTCGGAGCCTACCCTAAGTTAAGGGTAATAAGGCCATAGTCAACCACGCTGGCCAAGTGCGGGTTGACTTCACACATATCTTTGAATTTCTTCTCAGATATGTGCAGGTTGCATCACGATGTTTTCCTTCGCCACAAGAAATTGAAATTGCCATTATGTTGCCACCAGTGGTCGCACAAAGCAAATTCAAGAAAATATACAAAGTCAAAAGTAACAGACGAATATGTCTATGAAAGCCTAAATTTTTGCCCAGTGTGTTGGTGAACGATTGCAGTACCGGGTGGAATACGCGTTAACCTTAACATAATGCTTCTCGATAACGACAAATATTTTTATTTAACTTAAAAAAGTATTTGCATTTATGTCTTAGAAGAAAATTCCTTTTGTATTTTATTGGTTACATCAAATCAATTTTCCACTTTTGTGAAGCGATTAATTTCATAACTGAAACATTTGCCTTCGCAAAAGTAGAATCTCCTATCCTTAATTTGTCAATTCCATTTGGAATTGGATATCCGATTGGGTTATTATTCTTTGTCAGATATTTCTTTTTTAACATCCGAAATGAAGTTATTTGAATTAATATTCCAAATTTTTATTACACAATTAAAATATACTTTTAAAAATTAATTAATTGTAGTAAGTGCTCAATTTACATTGTAATGTCATTATGTTTATATAACAACTAGCTGTCGCCCGAGACTCCTTCCGCGCGGAGCCTATATGTTCTTCCAGACTATGTTTAACATCTATGCCAAATTTCAGCAAGATCTATGCAGCCGTTTTCGAGCTGTCTTTGAAAAAAAATCTATCCATTTAAACATTCCCATTCATAATAATAGTGAGATTTTCTTTAAATATCTTAAAACAAAAAAAAAACACGTGTACCTAAATAAAAACATTAACTCGATAAAGACTTAATGGATTAAGAAATTGGAAATTCTTTTGCCGCAACTCATTATTGTAAGTTTCCACTGCCGAAACATTCTTAAAAAACATACCGTCGTCTCTATCATCCCCTCTGATAAAAGTGAGATAACGCTATGTTTATATATAAATGTATTATCAGTGAAAATCCACGGTTAATATAAATCGACTTCATTATTGACAGACTTCTATTCCATTTGCTCTAGCGTCTTAGCTCGTTACTTTTTATTTTCTTTAATTAGAACGTAAAATGAGTATTTTTAAAGGAAAAATTAGTTTTGTAAACTGAGCTTGTTCCTCTTTCCTTCGTTCATTTTGTCCTTTTTTTGTCGCTATTCAATTTCTATTAAACGTGACGTAAATTGTTAAAGAATTTAATTTGTCTTCGTAAAGTTTTGTCTAGAAAACTTACTTCTTACTAATATTGTAAATACGAATGTTTAGATGGATGGATGGATGGATGTAGAGATCACGGTAAACTTTGGCATAGATGTAGAATGTAGTCTGGAAGAACACATAGGCCACTCTTTGTAATAAAGCATTTTTTTTAACTTCGCAAAGACAAATCCGCGGGCGACAGTTACTCACTATATAAAATACGTTGTAAAACTGACTGACAGATCAGTACAAATACGGAAACATTTTGACTGAAAACATCTATGTTAGTTTTTCAAGTAATTCTACTGAAGGAAAGTGTGGCTTAATTAGCAAGTTTTTCTTTTAATTATTCCGAAACAAAATTCCTTCTTACGATAATAAATCGAGCTGCTGAGTTGAGATGTTACAGAATATATACGTAGATTAACAAAGAATTAATTTGGATAGAAATTGATCGTAGTCGATTGGTAGGGACGGGGACGGTGTCTCGAGACGTGTGCGAATTTACGTTATTCCGTCTGTCAACGTTCTTTAGATTGAATTTACTTCATTATTGCGGTAATTCGATTTCAATTTGGATTCCTGATAAAGTTAACTCTGTTCTTCCTTTTTAAATAAAATTATTTATTTTATCTTTTATATATTATCTTTACTAATGGACCCATGACATTAAAATGCTCTAAATTCACTTGTAACAAAGTAGCTTAATTAATACAGATTCGTTTAATAGATACCATAACTAATTCTATTTTAGATTTGTCACACTAAACCCAATATTTAATGATAAGTATTATTAAACTTAAAAGGAGCGTCGGTGGCTCAGTAGTCAAGCACTTGACTTGCAATCTGCAGGTCCTTGGTTCGAATACCGCCATGTACCAATGTGTTTTTCGATTTCCGATTAACATATGTACATATATCCGACGTTCTTACGGTGAAGGAAAATATCGAGATGCAACCTGCACATATCTGAGAAGAAATTCAAAGATATGTGTGAAGTCAACCAACCCGCACTTGGCCAGCGTGGTTGACTATGACCTAATCACCCTTAACTTAGGGTAGGCTCCGGGCCCCTCGGTGGGGACGAATAGTGAGCTGATGATGATGATTATTAAACTAAGTAAGGATGACCCATTACTGTTACGTTTCTATAAATTAACTAGATTTATTCTGTTCTGTATCGAAGGTAAATTTTGTAATTCTATTTAAGGTAAGGGAGCCAACGAGGTTCGGCCAACGAATATTATCGTCGCCCATGGACATCCACAACACTAGAGGCTCTGATCTGCTGCGTTACCAGATTTTTAAAAAGAAGGCTTGTTTCTTGATGGACCCTAAGTCATACTGGTTTGGAAATATTGCCAAGGTGAGATCTTTCCACAACGCGGCTGTGCGATGCAGAAAACACTAAAGTTAAATAAGGGTAAATCGCACAGTTGTGGGCCAGCCATCACGGTAGTGTGGATTGTACCTGGTAATGTAACTTATTTAGTTCTTTTCGAAGTCAATGAATAGCGTAAAAACATTGTAACAATTTTTCTTCGCTTTATCTATCAATTTATTTACATGTAGTAGTACATGCTGTGCCGACCCTCGATAGGGATAAGGGCAGGTTGATGATGATGATGATGATGATGATCTATCAATTTATTTGTCTTGTTAATTTTGTTGAAATTAATACAATAAAAGAAAAAATGCATTGTTTACTATTGTGAAAGTTGATTTGATCTTTCACAAAGGAAAAATTTTATTCAGAAATTTCGAATAAACGAAATTGGTTTACGTACACAGAAATAATGATGTTTTTAATGTAAAACGCGAACGAACGCAGTGCATATGATTTGCATTTCAGATGGCACATTCCGCGGCGCGCCTCCGATTGGGACGAATCCGCATTTTAATTCAGAATGGATTCTCATGTCATTTACTTGGGAAATATTCAAGCAATCAATATGCAAAGCGGGAACAGAATAGAAATGAGTACCATTCATCGATGAGGTATTGGATATGACGGCTCTTTGTCACCACAAAAGCACTTCTACTTTCAAAAGAATAGTTTTCAAGCTTCGGAATACGGTAATTCTTTTCCAATGAAACATGTTTGCGTCTAAAAGACTTTCAAACTCAATACCTTACTGTGGATTACCTCTAAAACATGTGAACAAAAATATATTCCTCATTTTCTTTCACAAAAAAATGATGTCTGTTGGATACGAATATACGATAATTATCCTTTCGAAAAAAAAAGAACGACGCGAGCCTGTAAAAGGATAAATTATTTAAATACTGAAATTAAAAGGCCTACAAAGCCTTTTGACCTTTCCCTTCGCGTGAAGTGAGGGCGAAAAAAAACATTATTGAAGGGTCCATCTTAAATTTAAAACGTAAATTTATTAACATTGTATTTATAAAAAAAATACAGTGGGTTTTTATTGCTTTTTTTGTTTCAATATTTTTTTTGGACGATTTAAAAACAACGCACTACAAGATCGGATAACCATCGTGCTCTTGGAATGCTCTAGCGAAAGATCCATAGAGGAGATCAGGCTTAAGGGCCGACCGACACCGATAGCGGAACCTTTTTTTTTTTATAAAAGTAGGGGGCAAACGAGCAGCGGGAACACCGATGTGTTCAACTACACCCAAGGACATCAGCAATACCAGAGGAACCGCAGATGTGTTGCCGGCCTTTGACATAGTGACCTTGGCTTGGATTGTGACGCATTCAATGATCCAAGAGGATCAAAGTATTACTTGATTATTATTGACATTTTCGTCAGATAATAAAGTAGCTGACATACTGTATTTTGAATGAGAAACGCATATAAATTTAGTTTATTTTAAAGCAAATAAAAAAAAAACACTTTTTGTTTGGCGTTCAATTTTTATAAAGCTCGTATTAAAACAAAGAGACGATAAATGCAATGTATGGTTTTAAAATTTTATAAACTTTGGTAAATGTTTTTGTTTCAACTTTTAATATTCTCATATCTTAAACTGAACATTACCTCGGGAGAGCTAAGACCGTCTGAGTAACTCCCAAAGGGAGTTTATTTCATGTGCTTTGTTCTAATATTTATTATAGAAAGCACATATGTGACAAACATTGCCTTTTGAGACTCGTTTCAAAAAGCTTTGCTTGAAACAACGACAAATAAACTCTTACTATACAATCATCATCATCAGCTCACTATACGTCCTCACCGAGGGGATCGGAGCCTACCCTAAGTTAAGGGTGATTAGGCCATAGTCAACCACGCTGGCCAAGTGCGGGTTGGTTGACTTCACACATATCTTTGAATTTCTTCTCAGACATGTGCAGGTTGGATCATGATGTTTTCCTTCACCGTAAGAACGTCGGATAAATATATATATATGTAAATCGGATTTGGAAAAACACATTGGTACATGGCTGGATTCGAACCCAGGACCTGTAGATTGCAAGTCAAGTGCTTGACCCCTGAGCCACCGACGCTCTCCTCTATACAATCACATATTAAATTTATTGCACAAACTGTTTTTAAAGCAGCTTTAAATTTATTTAAACTTTTACACAAATAGGTGTCATTTTAAATAAAATACGACTAAAGTTAGAGTACTATTTTAAAGTCGCAAAGTCAACGTCTTACAAAAAGGTATATTGGATATGTAAGAATTAAGTAGCACTTTCGTAAATAACCACGAAATAGTTCGCTCGTAATCGTAAGTAAAGGTTGTTGATCGCAGGTCTACGATGTATACAGCCTTAAAACTTTGAGACTGAGTGCATACGAACATAAAACACAACGTGACATTTTTAATTAGCAAAATTATTGTTGACACTTTAAAAATAAAAACAAGGAAGTGGATATAAAAGGTAGATATGGAATTCTAGATAATATTAAAAAGAAGGAAGAAAATACTCTAATGAGCTCTAAATAAATTGAAGAAATATATTTTCTAAACGTTAAGAAAAATGAAGTGAGGTGGTTTAACTTAATTTTAAATTTTCTTTTAAAATTAATTAACAATTGCAGTTGCGTTACCTACCTTTAATCCCTTTAATCGACGGAGGAGCAATTCCTCTTCCGTCAAATTCCCCTTCCCATCCTGTCCTTATAAAAAGGAGTAAGTTATGCTTCCGGTACCCTTACGTCAACTCACAGATTCAAGTGCGTTATCACTTGAGAATTGTGTCAAACAAAACAACAAAAAGAATCAAACCGTTTTGAGAGTTCTCGTGTCTCAGGTTCAAGTTATCTGAGAGATTGTTGAACTTATAAATCAAGGCTACGTTAAGAATACTCGGTATTAACTTCAAGATTTTGATGCTTTTTAAATATACTTTTAATGATATGTTCTTACACATCAAATCGCGGTTTAAAAAAAAACCTTAATTAGTACCCCATGTGTTCTTCCACTTCCTTCTTTATGAGAAAACCATGCAGCCGTTCTGGTACCTTCTAACAAGCAATCATCCATCCATTTAAATATTCGCATTTATAATAAAAGTAAGATAATTGATATTCAAATGTTAAAGTTGATTTTTGCTATAGATATCCGCCAAATTTTGTTATGTTTTTTTGTACAGATGTTACGGCAGCGTAAACTGAAATGACATTGTATTGACACATATTGTCATCTCTTACATTTACCTTGAATAAAACAGAGACAACATGTATTAAGTATCAACAGTCGAAACCAATAGTAAAATCAACATTTCACAATATATTTTTTTTCTTTATTTCCCGTAATTTCATCGTCAATTTTTTCTCTGAATGTTAAAGTTCGCAACCTTTATAAAAAGTTCCTAATTCAAGTACGATTCTCTTAGTTGTTGGAATGTGGTGCGATACAGCGTTAAAGCTTCAGTGGCGCTTCAACCACCGTAGCGGAGGGTTGTTACCACCCTTAACTTCCAGTCGCGGATCCCTAATGAACTATTACGATGTCGATTTAAAGATAGACTTTTATTGTGTGAATGTGTATTTGTTTATTGATTTGGAACATAAAATAAAGTGAAAGAAAAAATTTCTACGAAAATTTCAGGTCAGTTATTATTTATAATTAATTTTTAATAAAGTTATATTTTTAAAAGAAATGGAACCATATCATATGATACGATTTATTTATTTATCTTATTAAATAAATTGTAATTTGATATGTTAAATAAACGTAAAATTGCAATTTTTCCACAGTAAATATTGACATAACAAATTTTCTTTTTTTTCGAGGCATTAAATAAAAGAATAAATATTTTATTCTTAGAAAATTAAATTAAAATTTATAACTTCTTTGAGCACAATTTTTTAATTAAAATATTTAAATGTATAGCGATGTTACTGGCACTAATAATTATTACTTTTTAATCAAATTTCGGAGTAACAATGCGATAATTTACATGTTTTTTTTTATATAATAAGGCAGCAAACGAGCGAGCGGCCACCCGAAATCGCTGAAGTAGCGAAGTGTTCGTTGCCCATAGACATACGCAATTGCATATGCGTTGTCTACCTTAAATCGACGGAGGAGAGGATGCACAGAAAGAAAATATTTTCCCTTTCCATGCATCCTCTCATCCGTTTCACTTCCCATCCTTTCCTTATAAGAAAAGGGTGGGAAGGGAAAGAGGACTAAATTAGGCCTCCGGGACGCAACGTCTATGTTAAGTCCTAGTTGAGTAGTCAAGATCAGAGAGTTAAGCTTCAGTACAAGTAACATCGCATTTCCCATTACGTATACACCTAGATGAAGACATCAGTAACTCAAAAAAAAACAGTATTGCTACATGAGTTATATTGCCATCTCGATGGTGGTATTCGATACGGGAATTTGAAAAAGAAAACTCCAAATTAGATTCGTTCTAATTAATGGGGTTTTCATCTAGGGGTGCGAAATTTATGTGACCCGATGTGAAACTATAATTATTTCCTATATCACAAATATTACAAAATTTGAGCCAATTGTCAATAAATCATAAATTCTGACAAAATTACCTCAATCACCGGGCCAGATAACTTAATTCCACTAAAGGTGGATTAAACGAAACTTGTAGTCATTAACTTTAGACGATAGGAACACAGTTATAGTAATTCTGATAAGTTATAAAGTACTAGTTTTCAGTATGAGTTCGGTGTAAAATACCTGAATAATAGAATTCTTGTAAATCTTGCGGTCTAAGGTCATTAGAAATGGAGGCCACTTTGCTACTCAGATATTTGCGTAGCGCTAGAATGTTAAGAATATACTTGAATACAATTTAAGGTATGTTTATATTAAAGATTTGAATTGCAGCATTAATTAGTAGTAGCAGTTGTCAACAATATTGATATCCCTCTTATTCTCTTTGAGAAGAACAAAGATAACAAAATATTTTTATATACTATGATAAGATTATTAATCATCATCAGCTCACTATAAGTCCCCACCGAGGGGCTCGGAGCTTACCCTAAGTTAGGGGTGATTAGGCCATAGTCAATCACGCTGGCCAAGTGCGGGTTGGTTGACTTCACACATATCTTTTAATTTCTTCTCAGATATGTGCAAGTTGAATCACGATGTTTTCCTTCACCGTAAGAACGTCAGAAAAATATACATATGTTTTTTTTTATATCATAAGGTGGCAAACGAGCAAGCGGTCACCTGAAATCGCTGAAATAGCGAAGTGACCGTTGCCCATAGACATACGCAATTGCATATGCGTTGCCTACCTTTAATCGACGGAGGAGAGGATGCACAGAAAGAAAATATTTTCCCTTTCCATGCATCCTCTCATCCGGAAAGTCCACTTCCCATCCTTTCCTTCTAAAAAAAAGGGTAGGAAGGGAAAGAGGACTAAATTAGGCCTCCGGGACGCACACTCAACAGACGAAACGCGAAATTGCTTCCACTTCACGCCTGTCTTCTGTGTGGTCGTGGTATTTCACCGGGCGAGCCGGGCCAATTCGTGCGAAGATGTTAAAGCGGGCTCTACCACTGTTAGATGTAAATCAGAAATCGAAAAACACGTTGGTGCATGACGAGATTCGAACCCAGGACCTGCAGATTGCAAGTCAAGTGAGGCCTTGAGCCACTGACGCACTAGATTTCTAGATTATTCTTGCTTTTATTAATTACAGATATATTTTTTTAGTATCTGCATAAGACAGAGCGAGTGAAATTAAACAAACTCAGTTACGAGCACTTTTAATATGAAAGATAAACTTTGTATCAAAAGTTGCAAAGGAATTTTATTAATTTCAGCTGCAAGTATTTTTTTTGTTCGCTGAATAAATTCTTTCGTGTATTTGAAATTACACAGTTCAAAAAGTTTGAAAGATATGTATACATTTTTTATATTAAATCTAACAAGGTAACATATGTTAGCAAAAGTTAACTGTAATCGTCGGAGGAGTCGCACAGAACGAGAATGCTTACCTATTCCTCCGTCATATCTACTTCCCCTTCCCATTCTTTCCTTATAAGCAAAGGATGGGGAGGGAAAGAAGAACATTAGGCCTCTAATTTACTCGTTATTTACTCCTTCAGTAAGAAAGAAAGAATGGGAAGGGGAAGTGGATATGACGGAGGAATAGGGAAGCATTCTCTTTCTGTGCGACTCCTCCGACGATTAAAGGTAGGCAACGCATCTGCAATTGCGGATGCGGTTGCTTCTTTATTTCAACGAATCTAGGTGTCTGTTTGCTCGTTTGCCACGTAATAATATAAAACCTTTATTTTTAGACATTATTAGTCAGAATTCTTTGGCGCCAATGGCGCGCTTAAATTACCAAGTCAAGTGTCAGATCGATTAGTGAGGGGACATAAACGTTAATGTTTTAATAAAACTAGTGTTGCGGTGATACACCGGCACAGTGTCGGATTTTCTTCCTAACACTACATAGACCAGGAGCTATTAAAATAAATCGATACCATAGTTATAAAATATTCTTCCTATAAAGTAGTAATATTAAAATCTTTTATAGTTTCGCTACTCAAGATGCATGATAAAGGTAAATAAATCACTCCAGTCTGCAGATGCCCTTGAGAGAAAGTGATCGCTCAACCTTTTACAGCTAAAAGCGGAACACTGTATGTCCGTGCATAATGTCAATATTGCGAGGTTGGCTTGTTTGAAATTTTGCTGCTTCGCAGATAAAAGGTTTAACACATTGAATCTGATTTATACAGGTATTGATTTTGATAAGCAACATACGGGTTACATGGTTCAGTAGATTTTAACATTATGAATAGCATTGCTATTGAAATTTTATATCTTATTATTGTAAATCCAAATATTTGGATGTATGCGGATAGATGTTAGTTAGAAGGTATCTGCAGAACGGTTGCATGGATTTTGCTGGAATTCGGAATAGATGTAGAACATAGTTAGGAAGAACATATAGGCTAATTAAGTTTATCCCGCGTTAACGGAGTTGCGGCAGCTAGTTTATTAATAGCTGAAAACTTAAGTGTCACTTCTATTAATTTTTAACTAACAAAATAATGTAAGATATTTACATAGCTTAAGCTTATTTTTTTATAGTAATTACATAATAGTTATAGGATTTACTAAAATATTCATACTATAATATTTTTCGATGAAAAGATTAGAAGAAATTAATTCTTTGTTTTTTTTTTAATCGAGTACATAGTCGAAAACTAACTACTTATGTATAATATAAAAAGGTTTATTCATGAGGACATAGTGACATGATTTAGTGTGTCATGAGTATATTGTAGTACAGAATTTATACAGTCCGTTTGTTGACTTAGGTTTAGCCTTGCGGTATCCGCAATGAAAACACTACAAATATTGGGAAGTTAAATATTTGTTTGGTACTATAATGATTATTTAACTTTGATCGAATTGTTTTTAAATGATAGAACATGACTTCATGTATAATTTTTTTTAAAAATATTTTTCTTTCACTCCTATTGATTTTTAAGTAAAAAGTAATCATTTTTTATTTATTTATACTAATAAAATTACCAAATCTCTGAAGCCCTGATTACTCGTTGTTTGAGTCATGGGATTCTGCTCTATATTTAATATAATATAAAAAATGTACTATATTTAGAATATGATAAATAAATAAATAAATTACTAATACAGTCTTTTATTAAAATAAATACGTAGTTTATTAATTATATAGCTACAATTTGAATCACTGTCAATTTAAGAAGCTTAAGAACATTTTAGAAAGGATTAATTGTTGAACTAATTCAGATTATGTCAAACTTTATAATGGTTTGATGACTACAAACTGGACGACTCCATTTGATTTTTGGATAAAATACTAATATTATTTTGTAGAAATACACTTACCTCATTTTATCCGAAGTGGAAATAAAAGTCCTATTAATGACATTTCCTTCTTCTATTCATCCCCTTCCCTGTCAAAGCCACATCCCCTTCCCGGTGTTAAATGATCACGTATATTTGTAAACATCTTGAAATTTCTACATCGATGACGGAACCCTCTTCAAATCTAGTCCGGCGGTCCCCCGTGTGCACTCAAAGTGGAATTAAATTCACGTAACTCCGTCCCGTTTGATTAAAATTCAACGTTTCAACATTTTTCCCATTTTGTTACCAGAATAAGCTGTCCCCTTGGTTTAAACTGTTTTCATATTATTCTTTATGTTATCAAGGGTTTCTTTTGATGATCTAATAAATATAATCGATAAATTAATTACCCGTGAGTTTGTCTTACAAATACTTGTACAAAATTATTTTTATTTCTCGTCTTACAATTTTTTTCAATTTACTCACCCCCTAATTTTAATGTCGTGAAAATATATAGACTAAACTGTGTCTTAAGTATAGGGTTTTTTATTACAAATAGAATTATTCAATAATATTTCATGATTGCTAAGATTTTGCGAGACAAAGAAGTGTCTGTTTACACTTGAGTATAGTTACCTATAGCTACTTAAAGATAAAGGGATTTCTCTACGACAATTGTCAAAGCAATGATAACAAATCTCCTTTTCGTTAACACACCAGCGCCCCCTTTGTGCCGCGTCAACAAACTAGCGTAGCGCTAGTGAGACAAAGAATCCAATAAAACTACGGAAACTCCGCTACTGAATTCAAAAGATACGCTTTATGAGATATTTTACATAAAAAGATATAAGCATTCTTAATAATTTTACTCGCACTAAAAGAACCCTTCAAATATTGAATGGAAAATTGTCCTTAAAGCATTACGTATTGTTATAAAGTATAAAAAGATGGCATTTACTACAGCATTGAATTTGGGAATTTACAAAGTTAGAGGAAGACAAAAGAAATTATGAATGGATTGTGTGAAAGAGGATATGCGTAAGAAAGGGTTTCAAATATGACGGTTGATAGAGATGTATGGAGGAGTACAACATACTGTACGGACAATTTGTAGGAAATGGGACATATTAATTACTACATTACTTATGTTTTTATCAATATATAAAACTAGCTATTGCTATAAATAAATAAGAGTAGAGATAAATATAAGAATTGAGACATAGTAGTATAGAATAAATATGTAAAAACACTTGTTTACATATGTTTAAGATAAGGCAGACGATTAGGGAATACAAAAGAAGAATAAAGTCAGTTATTTACACGAATACTGTCGCTTCAGTGGTTATTAACTAAGAAAAAATACCAAATTCAATCGAGATAAAAGCCAAGAATATGCCAGCTCGTACATAATTTATTTACATACTAGCTGTCGACCGTGATTGCGGCCGCGCGGATTAAGAAAAACTTAATTAGTAGTCTATGTGTTCTTCCAGGCTATGTTCTACAACTATGGCAAATTTTAGAGAGATACGTGCAGCCGTTCTGAAGATATCTCCTAACAAACATCTATACATCTAAACATTCGCATTTATAATATTAGTAAGATTGGGGAGGCTCTTATAAATACAAGACATGTTTTCGTGAAATAGCGTGTTATTTGTGACTATTTGAAAACACCATTCTCAAACATTGACCTCTAGGAAGAAAAAAGTTACATTTATTGGATGAGATATAACTTTTTTCGTCTCAAGAGTCGCTATTACTTCTCTTACTTACTTACAAAATTTACGTCTCTACAAAATAATTTTCATATTGTATATTTTTTACGTTCCTTTATTTTATTATCTTCGACGTATACAGTCGTATGTGTATTTATGACATTTTATTTGCACAATTGAGTTAGTTCTGAGCGTCTGCGCGCGGTAGATATTAGTCCTTTTTATCGCGATTCAAATGTCACGTACCTATTAAGATAATTGAATTGTAGTTGAGGGAGTTATTTGCATTCATAGTCCACCTAATAATAGTAGCTATTAAGACATGAATAGTACAGATGCAAGATTATTTATATTTACTGAATGTCTTGTTACTCAGAGTATGGAAAACATGAATAGAGTAACTGCCTGATACTAGCTGTTAGATTCAGTAATAATAAAAGTCGACAACAGTCTTTTAAGGTTATAAATTTCTTTTTATTTTACCTTTTAGTTATGTTGAATACTTTTCAGTCAATTACATTTTAATCTTACTAATATTATAAATGCGAATGTTTGGATGGATGGATGTTTGTTTGAAGTTATCACCAGAACGACTGCATATATCTCGCTAAATGGCATAGATGTAGAACATAGTCTGGAAGAACACATAGGCTACTCTTTAAGTTTTTTAATTCCGCGCCGACAGAGTCACGGGCAACGTTCGGGTTAGTTTTATTATAAAGTAATTTAACGGCAAAGTTAAGTTTCAAATATATTAATTGCGACACTTTTTTGTCAAACATTTTAATTTGTAAATGGAACCGATATTGTCTTTAACATAAAGGTATCAAATTCTAGCATCAATTCAATATTTTAGTTGATGAAATAAAACGATTCATTTTCGATAATGATTAATCGAAAACTTTTATTTAATATAATCAATCAAATAAAAACAAAAACATTTAAACAAACATCTTTAAATAAAACATTTAACATTTATTTTTGCGATTTATTTCTTAGTGAAGTTTTAAAACTAAATCACTTAAGTGCACTTTGTTATTCGAATAATTTTATTAGATTTTTGCTAATTATAATTTGTTTTTGCGATTTAATGAATCTAGGGAATTAAAAATATAAAATCTAGATCTAAAGAAGTTATATCTACAAAGAATTATACAAAAGTAAATGTTATAATAAAGTATTGTTTCAAAAATATGAATATTATTTTAATGTTTGAAGATTTAATTACTTTTAAAACGTAAAACAAAGAAATAGTCCAGTCATCAAATATGTTAAGTATATATTTTGTTTGAGATTAATTTTTAACACGAGCAGATTTAATTACTAGCTTAACCTGAAATTAATATTGACAAATAGTGAAAAATCATGTCTGAAATAAATATAAATTAAAGAAAATATAATTTGTAAAGTTTAATATTACACAATTTGAAAATAAAAGATGACGTATCAAAGCTTACTATTGCCTTCTCTCATCTTAATCCTACTAACAGACCCAAGCAGTACCAAACTATGTACAGGGCAGTTTTAATTAGTCGAGTTTCATTTCATACGTTTGTTAGGAAGACTTTCAACAAGTTTTTGTGCACAACACGAATACTACGCTCGCTAATTATCGTAGACCAGATTGTACGCATAACGCTCTGATGCCTGTTTTATTTCAATGAATATATTCTATGCTAAGTTTTGTGTTTACGCCCTCATTAACTATTACGAATTTTACGTAGTTGTAATTTTGTTATGAACATATAAATTATTGAAGGAAAAATTTGAAATAAACAATAGTGAATAAGGATTTCCATTTGGCACAGAACTTTCATCTTGTCTATGAATAAATGTACGTCTATAACACGCATTATTAATATGTCGCGTCTAGAAATATAATTAATTCTGTAATTAGAATGATTTATCCACATTCTATGCCTTAGCTTGGATACCCAATTCGAGGTAGGGAACCCTAAAAAATACACCCAGTGTAATTTTTAGGGTTCTCTACCTCGAAAGGAAAAAATCACTTTGTTGTCCGTCCATCTGTCTGTCACGAACCTTTTTCTTAGGAACGCGTCAAGGTATTAAGCTGGAATTTATTTTAAAATATTTATGAATTAGAAAGAAACAGATTTAAGGTAGCTTGTTATTAAAAACTTATCTCACTAATATTATAGGTATCTACGGAACAGGTGCATGGATTGTTGATATTTGACATAAATGTTGAACATAGTCTGGGCCAACACAAAGTAGACTAATTAAGATTTTTTTTACTCCGCGCGGACAAAGTCCACGGGTGACAGCCAGTATATTTATAATTTATCTATATGTAAATCATGGAGTAACCGTACAACGCTGGAGCTGTTCAGTAATATTGTTTATTGTTGGCAAGCCGCGCTATAAATTAACATTCTATTACAAAATGTTACGGTAATAGGTAATTTGTATCAAAAACATGAAGCCGCAGCACTAATTTACGTTCGGAAATGCGAAATAGATTTAATGGAAGCAACATTTTGCGGCGGCTGATGTTCATATGTCTTTAAAATATTACGAGTTTTGTCACTATGAAAGTAATGTTCAAATTAAAGACAAAATGTTCTGGAATAATTCTAATTTTATAGTCATAGCGCCCTCTATTGGAAAAATTATGAAACTAGAGACCTTTTCCGAGTCAAGGTGATAGCGAAGAATATTTTAAACCCTTTGATAAATGGCTGTTGTCTTTAGTTTTGAAGTAATTAGGTAACGTCAAGTACCCTTTTCAATTTAGGTCTTGTATACACTAGGACGTGTTTAAACATGTCACACAAACCTGGTTTAGTTTTACGTGATTTATAATGAACACAAACATACTTACCGCGGGTTTCGAAGACCGAAATCGATGTATAAAAATACATCGTGTTCTTTGACAAAACAGGGCTTATGGGGTAAGCTTTAAAGGGGGTTTTGGTCTCTGAAACCCAAAATAACTATCCAAAATTATATAGCAATCCCTCTCTTTATTTTTGGTCATGTTTTGGCAGTGGACATAACTAAGGGTCCTTCCAGAAGCGAGCGTATCACCATCTCAAAGCAACGCATCTGCGGTTCCTCTGGTATTGCAGATGTCCATGGGCGTCGATAAACATAACGGTGTTCCCACTACTCGTTAGCTCCCTAATCTTATTTAAAAAAGGTAAATAAGTGAAAAGCGATTGTTAACAGATATACAATTCAAATTCTGGTTTCGTTAAACTTAACAGTGGTAGAGCCCGCTTTAACATCTTCGCACGAATTGTCCCGGCTCGGCCGGTGAAATGCCACGACCACACAGAAGACACGCGTCAAGTGGAAGCAATTCCGCGTTTCGTCGTAATGAGTGTGCGTCCCGGAGGCCTAATTTACTCCTCTTTCTCTTCCCACCCTTTTTCTTCTAAGGAAAGGATGGGAAGTGGAAGTGGACTTTCCGGATGAGAGGATGCACGGGAAGTGAAAATATTTTCTTTCTGTGCATCCTCTCCTCCGTCGATTAAAGGTAGGCAACGCATATGCAATTGTATATGTCTATGGGCAACGGTCACTTCGCTATTTCAGTGACTTCAGGTGGCCGCTCGCTCGTTTGCCACCTTATGATATAAAAAAAACATATTTTAAAATTATTTGTGTTACTAGAGTCTTTCTGAATTTCCAAGATTTAAAATTAAAAAACATAAAACACCGGATAAAAAAATGTTAAACTGGATCTTCACTTGTAATTCAGTTAAAACTTATGTTCCTCCGTACCGTACAAGTGTTGTGCACTTATTCTTCTGTTGGAAACTTCAGACAGTTTGATTGTATCGTCTCGGATACTATTTTCATCTTAACGTTGACATTTTTCTTTTACGAATCCAATTTTCGAAGTAGCTTATGTGACTCGAATGAAAACACGACATTCACATACAAATTATCTCTAGATGTAAATATAAATAAGATAAAATAAATTGTTTTCCTCTTTGGGCAGGAGACTAGTGTCCAAACTGGTACCCTGTGTGATGGATCACAAAATTCCCGCGCACATCACAAAATATACAAATTAAACTTTTAACAATTCATTATTCAAAAAAATTACAAATTTAGTATAGTTTTAATAATTTATGATTAATATTGAAATAAAGTTTGATGAAATTTTCATTTGTGTTTGTAAATTGTACGAAAAATAATAGCAATGAAGGCTTCTGAATATTTGCTATTTTTTTTTACAGTATTTTAATAAGTTTTCTTTGTGTGATATTATCCACACTAATAAAGCTTGAAATACTTTTAAAAGCATCGTTCGCAGCTAATGGAAACATTCATCTAGTTTGTAGCATGGACGTGTTAATGTTGCTGTGAACTCGCAGAGCTCAAAGTTTGAGGGGCATTCGCAGTGGGGGTTTTAAGTAGAACTTACTAAAATATATAACATAATAAAACATTGTTAAAAGGGTTTTACGACTAATATGTTAGCTAAACATATGTTTTTAATACTAATGTGTCATATTAATATAAGAATAACTTTCATTACACTAATTAATGGCTTTATGCAATTTTAAAATTTAGTTTCTGTCTAAAAGCTGAAAATTATTTAACTTTCTGCCAACTAGTTTGTTTTTCATTGCAGCGAGATGAAAAAAAACATTGCAGCAACAACGTTTTTCTTTCTCGCCCGATTTGTGTTTTTTTTTTGCACAGTTTTCAAGTTTAAAAAGTTAATTCCCGTTGAACATTGGAACTACTGAAACAGACGTTTGTAGTCTGCAAAAAACATGTCATAATCGAATCATATGAAAAAGACAGACATTTAACGTAATTAGACTCATCATCAGTTCACTATACGTCCCCACAGAAGGCTTTGGAGCCTACCCTAAGTCAAAGGTGACTAGGCCATAGTCAACTATACTGTGAAGTGCGGGTCGTTTGACTAACCTTTGAATTAAACTAAAGAAGTATGAAAATTGACATCGGAATGTACAAAATTATTCAATCAAATCAGGCTAAAAGCAGTCACGAGGAACATAGCAGAAAACATTACCATCTTTAATAAAGATGCTTTAAATGATTTATAATAAGGGTAACCGTCTCGTCTCACTCGTGCGTTCGTGTAATGGAATACGTATAAATTTATGCTAAAAATGGAAACCTGGAAAGATATTAAAAGGAATCTTTATCAATGTAAAATTGTTTCGAAATCTCAAGTCGTGAATTCGTGGGAATTATTTGCTCCGATTTTATTTCGTATTACCTTTACGTTGATATATCGTCTGTTATCGATTTTCTTTTATCTCTGGTTTCATCATTTAACATTAATGATAATAAAAGAAAAGAAAGTCTTTCTATCTTATTTTTACTTATAATAATTAGTTAATTAAATAAATAAGAAGTCACAAGAGTATAACAGCGGGTTTCTAACATCAAAATCTCTGTATAAAATATATCGTCATCCCTGTCTTTAATCTTTGACGAAATAGAGATAAAATTATCTTTTAAACGGATATGTTGTCATTAGAAACCCAGGGTAAGTACTTCTATTACTCTAACTACAACTTTTTTGTCGACATTTTTGAATGGCTCTGATATGTATGTCAGATTGTATCAATTTATGACGTTAATCATTTAATTCGAATGGCAACATTGCTTGTAAGGTGCATGATTGACGTCTGTCAGTGTCACTGTGTCTGTCAGTAGTGCGCGTGGTCGTTTGACAAGTGATAGGCTTGGTCTAGAGACAGTGCCCGCGCTGGTGTGCGCACTCACTGAATAAAGCAGTATCAGATAATGATATCGACCATTTAAATAATAAACCGCTCTGAAATCTCCGACATATGTCTGCATAGATTTAATATTAAATCTATACTAATTTAAAGCGAAAGAGTTTGTTTTTTTAAACGCTCTAATCTCAGGAACTACTAGTCCGATTTGAATTTTTTTTTTGTTGGATAGTCCATTTTTAGATAATTTTTTTTTAATACCGAGCGGACGGAGTCGCGGGCGACAGCTAGTCTGAAATGAACCCAGTCTTTTCTACATATTCATTAAATTAGTATATGTATATATATATATAGTTATTTTAGTATGTCAGGATTAATGTAATGTAGAGTTGAGGCTGAACTAAATTTCCTCTCTATATGAATTATTATTAAAGACCTCACCGGATTAGGAGTTCTGTGAAGCATGTAAATATTCAATCGGTCCGTTCCGGCCATTATAAATAAGCTTATTGGGTCACGGCTTGCCCTCGACTTACCCTCTACTTTCCCTATGTGAGTTTTTAATAAAGAATTCGAATTTTATTTTTTTTACAAATTCTATCAAAAAAATATGTTATAACAATAATAGAAGCTAAATAATCTTATATTATATTGAAGATGTCGGTTAAAAAAATTGTTTTGGAAAATTTATCTTCTCCAATATAGAGAACATTTATTATAACTATCGCACTCAGAGTCGTTAAGAAAACCTTAGCTTAATGTATTTTGTATAAAAGTTATTTGATACTAGCTTTTAACGTAACATATTGTTAGTGCTACTTTTAACATAAAGATGTCGCTTTTCTTGATATCATCTTAAGCAATAGAGATCTAAAACTGAACGAACATCAAGTGAAAAGCTCTATCACTGAACAATGCGGAGTCTCGGAGACAATGTGGCAAATGTACTCCATTATACTAAACATTCAACATAATGGATGCTACTTTTTCACTTATCGTAGTGGATTTAAACTAAAAGAAATACTTTATTGGCTTTTACGATGAAAAATTTCCATTCAAATAAATTGCTGAAATTAAATCTAATTTATTTTAATTATATATAGCAAAATAACTATGGTATATTTAAAGGTGTCTGTTTAAAAACAGTAAATTAAAAAACAATTCAGTTATAACTTATTTTCGGTAACTAGCTGTTGAAAAAAAAACCTTATAAGTAGCCTATGTATTCTTCCAGACTATCTTTTACATGTATGCAAAATTTCAGTGAAATCCATAGAGCCGTTCCGGAGACACCTTCAAACAAACATCCATCCATCTAAACATTCGCATTTATAATATTAGTAATATAGATAGATGGATATTATTTTATTAAATGGTAATAGAAAAGATAATTAAGAGTTAACAAATTTCGACAAATGTAACCAAAATAACTTGAAACAATATTGTAGATGATTCGTACGCTGTTATATATGCTATCATAAGTTGTTATAAGGCTGCTTAATTTAAAGCAAATTTTATATTATCTCGACTTTACGCAGTCTTTTGTTACAATTTTGAGTTAATGTCGAAGAGTTCTTTGTTCAAAGTTAACGCAAATTGAAAATGTAAATCGTTCTGTGACGTTGTAACTCAGGACAATACTACTATTGAAATGTACCAAAATATTCTAATTTTATACAAAATTAATATTATTTTATGATCTTTTATATTTCACTTTGATAGACCAATTGTTATGACGAATAGTTGAACAAAATATAGCGATCTCTGTTTATTTTCTACTATTTTCAAGATTGATTAATCCTTTTAGTAATTACACTAATTATTAAAAAGTATTAAATTATTCAAACTTTCGTGAGACATTATACTAAACTGATTATTGATATACAGAGCGACGGGCCGCGTCCGCGAAATAATACCAGTGCCACTCATCCTGATGAAGGGCACCCGATGGGCTCGAAACTAGTCGGTGCCGCCACCGGACATATAAACGTGCGTGTTTAGCCGTGTTTATATATCAGTTTATTTAAAAGTATATAATATTAAAAATATATTAGTTATCAGTAACTTATATACATATGCCATCAGTTTGAGCTTTCACAAAAGTAAAACAAAGCTCTGATACTGTCAACCGCAAACTCTGCGGTTTTGACGCAAACACGAAATTGTTTTGCGGTATTCTTGTCAACGATGATATACACAATTTTATAATATTATGAAATAATTTTGGTATTTCTACGTAATTAAATGATTACTATATTATAATTAAAATGATTAAAACAACAAAATCCGCAATCGCTAAAATCGCTTCTTACTAATAAATTCGAATGTTTGGATGGATGTTTGTTAGAAGGTATATCCATAAACGGCTTTATGGATCTCGCGCAAATTTGGCATAGATGTAGAACATGGAAGAACACATGAGCTATTAAGTTTTTTTTTTAAATTCTGCGCGGACGGAGTCGCTGTCGGTTTTCAAACAGTTTTTATTTAATTTTATTATTTGAAGTAAAAAAATTATTTAAAAAAAATCTATTATCTGTCATTCAACATAAGATATGATCTGTGAATCGCTTTTATCTTTTCGCATCTCCAAAATTACGCGGCTGTTTTTCACCGCGATAGAACCTTTGGAAATTTCATTAAATCTTTTATTAATTCCTTTGAGGGATCCGACTTCAATCGATGAGAAAATTATATTAATATCATTTATTTGCAAAATAAAAAAAGTTTTAACCACAGATATCCTACCTTATTGTAAAATTCTGATTTCAGATTTTATGAAATTTCATGAAA
This sequence comes from Papilio xuthus, assembly GCF_000836235.2. Classification (NCBI taxonomy): domain Eukaryota; kingdom Metazoa; phylum Arthropoda; class Insecta; order Lepidoptera; family Papilionidae; genus Papilio; species Papilio xuthus. The sequence continues at coordinate 5,223,510 of NW_013530472.1, forward strand.
ATTTATAACGACTTATTTCTAATTACAGGTGTTTTAAAGGAATCTTTTAATATTAATAGAATATAACCGAATAAAGTTTCGATGACTTTATTACATATTTTGTAACATTTTAATAAAGTTAACTTATCTGACATCTTTCGTGAATTTATCCATAATACTAACTAAATTCCTATTTAGGTTAGAATAGAGTCATATTCAGTATTATATATCTCCATTTTATAAACCTTTAATGTAAATATTAAATATCGTAATATGTTACGTTACATTTTCAAAACATGTTATGAGCGATGTCATTGTAACGCGGCGAGGCGGGTTTGATTGATTTGACGTGCATGCGAGAGACGCGATGACAAATGACTTGTCTAAATAAACATGCGTTCACGACGTCTACGCATTCTCTGTCGGAACTTACTCGGAGCTTTATTGTTAAGTCGTTCGCTTAGATTGATCGTTTTCTTTCGCTTTATCGAAAGAGAAGAAAAAATGTAAATACTCTTAAATATCTCTTAGAGTAGTTAAGTTTATTACAGATATAATTTCTTTTCTCAATAAGAGCGGGGTTGGCTAAGGGGTTAAACTAGACTTGTAATCTGCAGGTCCTGGGTTCGAATTGCGCCATGAAGTAATGTATTTTTGATATTTCGATTTACATTGAATACATTTATCTGACGTTCTTACGATGAAGGGAAACATCGTAATGAAACTTGCACATATCTGCAAAGAAATTGAAAGATATATGTGAAATCAGACTGGTAACGGTCAGTGTGGTTAGCGTGGATTAAGGCTTCGTCGGCCCTTACTTAGGGTAGGCTCCGAGACACTCAGTGGGGACGTAAAGTGAGCTGATGATATTTAAATATAATAGTATGCATCATCAAATAAATAGCAAAATTGTATGTACAAAGTGTGTTCTTGAATTGACCCTTAAAATATCTTAGGTCCATTTATTTCACGGTCACGGTAACATTGTGAGTGTTCTGGTATGTTGCATAATTCATGCAAATTACATAACGCAAGGGGTAGCGGTGTACTTCGGGGGCGGCTGAACCTTGATACTCGGCAAGTGGTGCTTTGTTTGCGAAAACAAATTGGCAATTACACGTGCAAATTGTATGTGGACTGGTACTATTAAAATGCATTATTTAGAAGGTATTTCTTTGTATTTTTTTAGTTAAGAACTTTTGCCTTAGTCAGTGTAAGTTAAGTACGATCGGTTATGTCTTTTATACTTATAGAAGTTCGTATTGTTAATGTGCTCTTGAAATGTGTTAAAAATAATTAAATAATCCAACTGTAGTTAAATGATAAGTTCTAATTTTCCGGGTTTTCTTAACATCTATATATATAAAAGAAAGTCGTGTTAATTACACTATTTACAACTCAAGAACGGCTTTATTGATATAGCTGAAAATTGGTGAGGAGGTAGCTTAGAGCCAGGAGACGGACATAGGATACTATTTATTCGTTTTTTTTCGAATTTACGCCTTGCTTTTTATTTAACTTACTAATATTATAAATGCGAATGTGTAGATGGATGTGATGTAGATGGATGGATGGCTGGGCTACACGAATTAAGTTTTTTTACATATCCACGCGGACGGAGTCGCGGGCGACAGCTAGTAATAATTAAAAATAACTGTAAGATTATATTCATATCATGAATTTGAATCAATTCTAGTGTAACGGATGAGGTGTAATTGTTTCAAATCACCATACAATGTTAAGGTAATCAATTATGATTTTAAATATATGAGGGAACGCATAGAAAGGGGAGATCCTATCCTCTTTCTTTATCCGCAACTGCAATTGCGGATATGAGCAGCGAACGCTTTGCTATTTCAGCGAATTCAAGGGCTGCTTGTTGGTTTGCCACCTTATAATATAAAGAATATAACATTATATTAAAATTATTCGATGTTATTATACATTTATAATATGACAAACAGTACGATAAAGAGAGACGTATCACAACATATTGGTCACGACAGTAGTAGTGGTTCTTTGAGTCAGCCTTGACCGTCGCGTTTACACTGACCTCGTTCCAACTTTATATTTATTTAATAGCTCTATTTTCTTTGCATGTTACATTCTTTAATAGTCAATACAGTATATTCTGACCTTATAAATCATTAGGGGTGTGCGAATAACGTTCGAATCAAATCCAATCGAATATATTTGATTCGAAATTCGAATTTAATGGTTCAACTAATATTCGATTCGGAACAAACAATTCGTAAGTTCGAATTATTCGCACCCCTAGTTAAGATAGGTTTATTTCGGTCTATCTCCATATCTCCATTGCCGTATTAAGAGGCGTTAAATATCAGTAAGGAAGTTAAAGCAGATTTCTCAAAGTAAATCGAATAGCTATGAACAATCACTTACCGTGGTTTTCTGAGAACGAAATCCCAGTTTAAGACATTGTTATCTCAGTTTGGTTAAAAATAATGACAGGGATGATGATATGTTCACAGATATTTTGGCGTCAGAAACCCACAGTTAGTGACACTAAGTGGGGCAGTTACTTTAGTTTTGTACAGGAGGACACGGTGTATGTTTTTCGCTTCTTAAGCTTAAATCGCCTCAGTAATAAAGGTGTTAAAATATTTTAGTAAATTCTATGAAGTGTCAGCACTATTCCGTAAAATGTGAAATTCAAACGTCTTTAACTAATTATTTTGCACACCGTACAAAACTTCACAACTAGTGTTGGCGTTGCATGAATTAAGTAACGTAGTCGCCGCTATCGCAAATTTGCAGCGGCCGTGAAGCCAACATTAAACAAAAACAGACATTTTTCGTATATTACAGTAAATATTTTGACCTCATTTTATTTTATGAGCTTCGTAGAACGTAATATAAATGAATAAAATACAAGAACTTTTCAAATTAAATGGTTTAATGCAGAATTCCGAAAAGTAATATTTATTGTACGAAATATGTACAGAGTGCAAATTAAATATTGTTATTTGCTTTTACTTCCAAATATGTTTTAATTAAAAAATTCGTCGCTGGCTGTTTTTAGTTTTTTTTTTCACCTTTAACGTTTAAAGATAATAAATTATACCTTGTTTTTATCTTGAAATTTAACACTTTAAGAAAATTGCTGTACAATATTTATATTTTCTATTTAAATCTCACAATTTTCTCGTTGCGGCGCAAAAGCAAAATCAGCCGTTTTATATTTTCAGGAAAGTGGCGCTCGTTGAACGCATTCGTTATACAATTTTCGTGTATTATGCAAAAAAGAGAGGAAATTTTACTGAATTCATCCTTTTCACTGACTTAAAATGAAATTTAAGTTTATATTAAAAAAAACAGTACAAAGGAATTATAGCAAACGTTTTTATTTATATTCTCTTTTAAGTTTTAGTTATATTCTTATACTTTTATGGTTAAAAAGTCTTCAAAATAAATAGTTGAAACAATACGTTAGGAAAAATATAAAATTGTAGGTTAACCAGAGCTTTGCTTTGATACAGAGTGGACTTCATAGTTTTTTTCAAATGCGAATATTTTTTTACTGTTCAAAGTTTTTGTAGAGTTGAAATAACAAACGTTTTTAAGACCATGCCCAAACTTTTTTTTAAACAACAAATGAAAAACAATATGTACAAAGTGTGTGTAATATTGTACATACAAAAAAAACACATTTACAATTTTCGAAATTTAAATTAATACTAGCGGACCGGACAGACGTTGTCCTGTCTACACGTCTTTAGTTTGAAAATTTCAAACTTTTTTTAATAAGCTAAAATTAAAATTCGAATATTATTTAAAATTTGACACTGCGACGGTAGCGCCGTCTGTCGGATCCAATGTAAAACATTCCAAAATCAACAACTACTAATAAATTAAAAATTAATTAAAAAAACATTGTCCAGCGGACAAAATTATGAATCTAAACCATCCTCAGATCCCCTTGAACACACACAAAAAATTTCATCAAAATCGGTCCAGTCGTTTGAGAGAAGTTCAGTGACATACACACGCACAGAAGAATTATATATATAAAGATACATTTATTTGTACTAATACAATAAATTACACTTAATTAATTTTATGTTTTATTTAAGTGTTTCAGTGGAAACGTACTCTAAGTATCGTATCAAGGACATGGTAATGGAGGTTACCAAGCCAACGCTGCAGATCGTGTCGGACGATGCCGGATTGTTTACGATGGCTTTGTTTGGACGAACTAATTGCCAATTAGGTGACCTAAGTGTGTGTCCACTGAAACTATCAGACTAATTCATGTACTAAATACTATTATTTTTAATGTAAGCTAACATTTTGTTTAGTACGACCTAGTTGAAAAAACAAAGGTTAATAAAATAGTCACCGGTACTAAGCGTTACAATATTTTATAAGAAAAGAAAGGAATAAGATGTAACTTTTAAGTTACATTTAAATTTATTCTCTTCTTATTTCTTTACAATTTTCTAGAGTGCTATCATATTTCGCACCTAAGAAAGGCTCGAGGCAAATTTAATGCCCAAGTAAAAAGATTCTTTCTCAAGACTTATGAATAATTCCAAGAAGGAATACCAATTGTATTTATTTTATGTTTCAATTATATTTCTTTACTATAATATTATTCAATAGCACATGTTCCGATAAATGTATCATCAATGTAAAGGAAAGTTGTTAAGGAAATTTTTATCAACCCGCAAAAATTGTTACGGTCGTCAGATTTATTTACTTTTTAAAATTGAAATATATTAGTCTTTGTATCAAGTTACTTAGACGAGTAATGCTACCTATTTTTAGAGCACGCGTTGTACAGTATGTCCTTTGTTTTTGAACTAAAATTAGGAAATAATGAAGTAAAGTAAATGATTATTTTGAAAAGACGAGTCAAGTTTACTTTCAAGGTTTTATGTTGAAAATTGTAATAATCATATCTCATATCATTATCATTTGGTAAATGATTGGTAGTCACGCTAATATTAGTCTTTATTTAATTTAAAACAAAATAAATAAAAAAAGTTGTCTTGACATCATGAAAAAAGTATTTATATAATTTGGTTTAGTCCTACTTCTTTACATTTCTTCTACTAACCGTTTATATACTGTTAGGAAGAAAATCAGTCACTGTGTCGGTGTACTGGCACAACACTAGCCTTACTAAGATGTGTACGTCTATGTCCTCACCTAACAAATCATTCTGAACTTCACTTTGTAATGAAAGCGCTAAAGGATTATATCTAATAATGTTAAAAAATACAAATCTATTATATATTTACTCTTTCACGTTACGGTATACTTGGATGAAATGGAGGATGGGAAGTGGAAGTGGACTTTCCGGATTAGAGGATGCATGGAAATGTTTTCTTTCTGTGCATTCTCTCCTCCGTCGATTAAAGGTAGGCAACGCATGTGCAATTGTGTATGTCCATGGGCACTTCGCTGTTTCAGTGATTTCAGGTGGCCGCTCGCTCGTTTGCCACCTTATGATATAAAAAAAAACTTGTTTCTTACATAAATAACTTGAAGAATATTCATGCATGTTAAAAGTATACTATGTTTTCGCAATGTAAATGTTTTTTAAAGCAACTTTTTTTTTCTATTTTGTTTTTGAACTCAACGAGGCACTTTTTGTTTAAAAAATTCCAACGGCGTATATTAACATTCATGGCACATTTTCCCTAACTGAAAATGGCACGTCGTAGATGCTTATTCTTGTATGAAGGCACTTCCTGACAAGAAAGTTGGCACTAATTCAATATTTTATACAGAGTCGAGAAAAACAAAACCTCTATTTTGGATTGGTTAATATCTTTAACTATTGAAAACTTTTCACTGATTTGTCGATTGGCTCGACATTAGATTTGTATTCTTTTCCCTTAAGCATTTGGATAGGATAGGATAGGCTAGGATCCTAGCCTATCCTATCCGACATCGATAGCCTATAGGCTACTTATTATTCTATATATATTGTGAACTTGTTTCCTAATATATATAGCAGCAAACATTAGTAAACAGAGTACAAAGTCTATGCTAAGTGATATTCAATGAGCTGATACATTTAAAGAGGTAACATACGTTGCCAAGTTTTAAATAACCAGTCAATAGATGGCGCTATTGACATTTTTATTAAGATTGATTAAATTTCTCTGCGTTCACGAAAAGCTCATCTATTACTGTTTACGTTGAGCGATGGAGGCTTTCATGAACGTAGTTACTGAGCTTTTAGCTGCTGTTACAGATGTAAGACGAACTTTTTGTCGAAGCTTTAATTTAACTTTATAAACATGTGAAAGCTTTTAAAAAGCTTTAATGTAATAATGAGTAGTTATGAAGTTTTCTTATTTAAATATTAATCATACATTTATTTTTATTGCAGAACGAATTAATGCCACTACTCTCGTTTGTTATAAGAGATAGGAATATTGTTCCAGGGTATGTTTAATGCAGTATATTATACCCAAAAAGTGCCATAAAAATATGTATAATCTGTATCATAAAAGGCATAGCTGTCTTACGTAATAATCTAAGAATATATTTGTTAGAGTTAGTTACAATTCTAAGACTTTTATTGGGTCATACAAAAACAAAGAAATTGTTATAAGTTTTATCGTATTTGACACTTGACCGGGTTTCACTTGTGGAAGGCTGACAGCCGTAAAATGCTTTAACGATGACTGTTTCCGATTTGTATACAGACTTAAATCGCTCAACTGCTGCTTATCTTTTATAATATCCTCTTATGTCAAGAAATAAGTTTAAATTTCTCACAAAAATATCAAGATGTTCAACATTTTTATGTTTAAAGTTCGATATTATAAAAAATAGTGGTCAAAACTGATATATAAACATGGCTAAACACTCACGTATATTCGTCCGGTGGCGGCACTGACTAGTTTCGAGCCCGCTTCACTGCGACGGGCTGCGTCCACGAAATAATACCAGTACCACTAATCCTGATGAAGGCCCCACGATGGGCTCGAAACTAGTCGTTGCCGCCACTGGACGTATATACGTGAGTGTTTAGCCGTGTTTATATATCAGTTTAGTATAATGTCTCACGAAAGTTTGAATAATTTAAAATAGTGGTCGTCAAAATTTACAAAAAGTACTTGTAAATATAAAATTAATTCAAATCATTAACATGAAATACTCATTAAGAGATGAATTTAAAATGAACTCGATTAAAATTTTGCTTAATTAATGACATTCTAGTTGAGTTTAGGCAAATTCTTGAACACGGAAATGCTATTAAGAGCTTAAATTTATTTTGTCGATAGATGGCGACACTTGTGTGTTTATTTACCGTATTAAAATTTTGTTACAATTATTATTAAGTTTATATTACAGTTATTCTCTTTGCAAAATCCTGATACTTTTTACATGTGTTTCGGCAATGGGAACTAAAAGTAATATGCACTTACCATACATAACTAATATTCTTATAACATACAATATCAAAAATATTAATTTTGTTCCGTACTACAATTTAGTTTTGCAAAACATACTGGTCACTATTTCACCTGGCCTGATAAATGATTAAAATAAATCCTACATATATGGTTAGGCAGCCTCAAGCGGACAACATAATTTATACGTAAAAATGTGTTCCTCCCTTATTATACATAAAATATTCGTCTCGGCAATGGACGGTCGTTAGTTACGATGATAAATTGTGATAAATATCAATCTAATATATTTTTCACTCATCATAAATCGTGTTGGCACACATTGCTTACATAATGGTACTCTAAATAACCGTTTGAAGAACTAACTGTGGGTTTCTGAGACTTAAATTTCCGTATAAAACAAATCAAATTTAAATTTACAAATCAGAGATGACATCTCTTACCAAAGATAACGTCAGAGAGGACGATATGTTGTATATACAGATTTTGGTCTCAGAAACCCACTGTTAATGTATTACATGTTGTGAGTATATCTCATCTGTAATTTAAAAATAGATTTTAATATAATATGTAGTTTTACTTTAGCAGGACTTTCATTCCGATGATTTAACGTATCGATAGCAGTCCTATCAGTTTCTTAAAAGAACCTTTACCTTATTATTATTAAAGATGTGAATTGGAATTTAAAATGACTTATTTCAACGACAGATGGAGCTTATTACAATTTTGGAAAATGTTTTGACATGTCAGTATAACACGATTCAAGTCAAACTTGACCACTGACATAGAGCTAACCACGTTCCAGCAAATATGTTTACTTTATAATGATATCTTTACTCTGTTTCTAGGCATTCCTTTCAAAGGATATCTGTGGTTAAATCTAGCTTTTTACATATTAAAACGTCATTCTCTAACATGGGATAGTAAAAGCAATTTTACGGGTATGAACACAAACGAATTCCTATCTCATTTTTGTCAACATGTTTTACTGACTACGGACTTTGCTTTTATTATTGTTTGAACATTCCACTCAAAGGTGTTTAAACATAGAAAAAATAGTGGCGTGTCGAAATAATGTGACTTTTATTTGAAAGAATATAAACACAATAGGACTGTTTGTTAACCATTGTGATATAAAGCTATGTTTTTCATTTTTTGACAAATATTTGTTATTCATAATTTTAAAGATATTAAATATAATCAATTTGCAATATCAGATAAATAAAAAAATGTGTATATTAGAGGAAGTTTGGAAATAGCGCCAGTATTCGAGAAAATGAGAAGAAAAAGGTTATCGTGGTTTCTATACAGGTTTTTTATTAGCTTTACTAGTGTTGAGTTAATATTATTTAACTTGGAACCCCGAGTTAGTGGCTACTACAAAATATGTAAGTTTATAAACCCAAAAGCTTATTTTACGTACAATTAATTAAATTTGTCACTGCAAACTTCCTAGACCCAAAACTTTGTTTTGTTCAACGAAATTATTATGCCATTTCCTATTTAACTCGTAGGGTTTGGATGTTAGGGAATATATTTCACAGTAATAAATATATATAAGAGCGTAGATGGCTCAGGGGTCAAGCACTCGACTTGCAATCTGCAGGTCCTGGGTTCGAATCCCGCCATGTACCAATGTGTTTTTCGATTTCCGATTAACAAATGTACATTTATCCGACGTTCTTACGGTGAAGGAAAACATCGTGATGCAACCTGCACATATCTGAGAAGAAATTCAAAGGTATGTGTGAAGTCAACCAACCTGCACTTGGCCAGCGTGGTTGACTATAGCCTAATCATCCTTAACTTAGGGTAGGCTCCGAGGCCCTCGGTGGGGACGTATATTGAGCTGATGATGATGAATAAATATATTAGAAAATTATATCCATCATTCAGTATTTTCATGAGCGTCGATTAGTCCTATCTATACAATTAAAAAAATAAATGTAACAACGAAAAAAATGACGTAAATTTTACTGGAAGGTAGATATAAAATATAGATGTTGTATACGGGAATGTAATTCAGCTATTTTTTTAATTCCGCGTTGGCATCGTCACAAGCTACAATTAGTTTGCTATAATATCTAGACATAGACCTTAGGACTATTCAATTAACTATTAAAGTCTATGACCGTGAGTTTCCGGGACCAAAATCCCCGTTAAAAACATATCTTTGTTATGTCAAAGATAATGATAGGAAGGGAATGGTCTCAGAAACACACGGTAAGTTTTTCAATCAATTAAGATTAGTTAGTAACACGTTAGATCGCAATGCATCTACACAAGTATATAATATACCTGTAGTATTAATTACTTGTTTTTATGTATGTGCAACATTTTAATCACATGCTCTGTGTGATCTCAACAATATGCTATTTTAATTAATATCAGACATCGTTCGCATGTACGTATGTTTACAAACTCGATAATGCGGGCTTTTAACTTGATTAATGAAAATTCAACGAAAACTAACATTAATCTCTTTAGTGCTTTTTTTGTTTTTATTTTTTTATTAAGTTTTCAAAAGTTTATTTCATACTTTAAAATTACAAAAGCAATGTTTGAAATATACATCATATTAAGTTTATAAACCAAATTGCATTTTTAAACTAATATTAAATTAAGAGACATTTTTGAGTTTGAATTTCGAACGTTTTGTTTGTTCTTTTTTTAAAATTTTAATACAGTTTTTCATTAAAACTAAACAAGTAAACCAACAAAGGTTTGTAATATAAGTTTTTAATGCAAGCAATGTTGGCTGACTATATACATGTTTCATAAATCTCTGGCAACAGTAAGCTCTAGGAAAATCTTTAGTGATAAAATATTAAGTCAAGGAAAATATTTAGAGTATTATACAGATTATGTGGAACTTTTTAATAATAGTGGTCACACTTTGCTCCAAATTCAACCAAGAATTGTTAATTAAAAGTATCTTTCATATATATTTAGAACCTGGATGACCGAGCTTTGCTTGGTATTTTTATTTTTTTTGGAAATTCTATTTTAATACGAATTACTAATAAAATGATGAAATATGAATAATATTTTTCGATCTTACAGATAGAAAAAGTTAAGTTTATGTTAAAGTTGATTAACGATAAAACACGAATAAAATGACATTTTCTAAAAATGATTCCTAGCTAGATTGATTTATCGCCCCCGAAACCACCTGTATACTAAATTTTATGAAAATCGTTGGAGCCGATTCCGAGATTCCATATATATATACGAGTATATACAAGAATTGCTCATTTAAAGATATAAGATTTATAACTTCAGGTACCTTCCTTATTAAATGTAATATTATATGTTAATTTTTTATTGTTTTCTGTTTTTTTTTAATTTTCACTTCATGTATTAATAAAATGATTTTTGAACTTATCACTACAGAATATAACATAGAGTGCTTTATAATATAAATGAACGCAATAATAACTCCGTACTTTTGAATCGTAAGACGTTATTTTTTTGGGTGCTTATGTAATTTGAAATTCAAGTATTAACAAATTAGTTTGTGAATAATTTAGGGCAATGCATCGTACCGTATTTTGTTTCTCTTCTCCCAGCTTCATTTTTCAACCTGTTTATATTTGTTACGAAAACGTTGTTTTCCTGCTTCTGTGGATAAATAACGGCGTCTGTGTGAATGTATATTTCTTTCTTGCAATAGTTTTGTTTTTATTTGTCTTTATTTATTTGATGTTATAAATCATGGTTAATTGCTGAGTAAACGGTACTAGTCACAAGCCTTTTAGAATATTTTTTTTTCAATCAATACTTCGTTTCGATATAAATAAACCGTTTTTTATGGCATTCTATTAATGTAAATGTAATACAAATTAAAAAATTCATCTTGATTTTATTGTAAGTTATAAATATTTTATAACTAATATTTTTAGACATAGTGTCCTTTAGCGCGAATGACGTGCTTTCGTTACAAAGTCCAGTGTCAGAATGAATAGTGAGGGGACATAAACGTCGACATTTTAGTAAGGCTGGTGTTAGGTCAATACACTGCCACATTTTTTTATTTTCTTCCTAACATTATATTTTTTTTGTTTCTAAAGGAAGTCCACTAAAGGATACGTAATTTTTCTATTTGTATAGCACATAACTGTGTTTATAGTCATTATTATACATGTTTTTCAACAGTGAAAATTCAACGTTAACTATTAATTTCAATTTTATAAAGTTTTCAAACACACAGTTTGTCACGACCTCTTTAGTTCAACATTAGAACTAGGTTAAGTCCATTGTTCAAGTCCTGAGCTGCATTTATCTCTGAGTGCAGTGACTTCATCTCTGAACAATGGTTGTTTTAATTTCCTTACTTAACTTTAAACAATATATTTTGTGGAATACAGAGAATTTGCTTATAACATTTGAATACAACTTAATTTTAAATAATTTTTATTTATGAACATTTTGTTGCGCTGATTAAGATACGTAACGCATTTGGAATCGCCGATGTCTATGGGTAGCAGTCGCTTCGCTATATCGGCAAATTCTATCGGCGAAAGAAAACTAGTTGTCGCCTGCGACTCCGTCCGCACATGATTAAAAATAGATAGTAGCCGATTCTCAGACCTACTGAATATATATATATAAAACTTAGAAATCGGTTATGTCTTTTCAGAGAAGTATGGTAACTAATATTGTGACACGAGAATTTTGTATATATTAAACTCTAAATTTTGTCATGGTTGAAGCTAAAGGGCATTTAATATAATTTCTAGACCACAAAGCGAAAAACATATCACAAACATGTGTAACGCGTGAACGTCTGTTTGTGACCCGCGCGGATCGGAGCGGCGCACGGTGAAGGCTTACGCCGTAAAGCCTTTCATAGGCACTTTGATGTCTACCACTATACCTGTGCACATTATATTTTGTACGTTACATTTAATATGTAATAATTAACATATAAAGAAATTAATTCGTCTCCCATTTAAAATTCGTTCAACAAATTTTAAAAAGCTTTTAGTAAGTAGAGATGTTGTTATAAAATTTGCAACCTAAATAATTATGGATTTTTTTTGCTAGTAACACTAGAAAAACTAAAGAAGATGCTTAGCCAATAATTTGAACGGAGAACGAGTTTTTTTAGTGAAATTAATTGATATAGTTAATTTCTTTAAATAAAAAGCGAAGTATCACACGTTGAATTATTCAAAGCAAAATAATTAAATTACCGTACAAATTGGGCCTAAAGTTTCAGCTTCGAATGTTCGATTGCTTTGATTACGGTACTACTTTCACCCTCGAATCATGTATCGTGTTTCGTTATTTTATCAATTAATGTTCTGTAACCAAAGTATTAAAAACAAAATTAATTTGCAGACAATGTGTTCTATAGACTACTAAGTTTTTTTTTCATAACGCACGAACGGAGTCGCTGGTGATAGCTAGTTTTCGCTATAAATAGCGCCTTGTAGCGGTAGAACCATCAATTGTGTAAAGGAATTAAATTCACTCGGTGGTTTAGGCTCGTTGTAATTGCCTTTATTCCATTTATATTGTCTGACGTCAAAGTAATTAATAACATTCCGAGCAAAAGGGATTAGATTAGGAAACTTATTAACCTGAAATTCGTTTAAAGACAAGATTAATTTCTTGTGTAACCTAAACCAGAATTAGTAGTATCACTATTGCATTATGTATTTATGAGTTGGCATTATCACTAGCTTTCAGGATAGGAAATTTTATCGTCATAGTGCTAAAATATTTATGAACAAAGCCACAAACTTAAAGTTCATTTTCGATATGAAAAAAAATACAATTTCATAAAATTCAAAAAAGATACAAAATAACGCATACCTTTAGAGATCCCAGGACCAGTAATATTATTTGATGATGGTAACCAAAAGGTTTCTGAGTACAAATCTTATATAATTCTGTCTTTCCCCTACAAGACACTGTATCTTTTGCAGTCTTCCAATTACAATACCAAAAAATATAACAAACGCAACGCTAAAATGAAATTTCCTTACTAGATATGACTTATTTAAACCTAAAATAAGGACAGTGTATATCTTAATATCAACTTATATTAACCTGGATATATGTAAGTAGTGTTAGCTGTAGATGGAGAGTGTCGCTTCTACATTCTTAGCTCTACAGCCATTTGCGGGCTTCGGCTTTCACGACCTATTTCTTAACACTTTCAGTGCCACCGATTGTTAATATTACAAACATATATCGTAATGACACCGAAAGTGTTAAGTCTCAGTAAATTTATTACCGTTCGTTGCTAGTAGTATTAGCACTTTGGTGGAATAGAAAATCAAATTAGCGATGATTAAAAACGGTGTTAATTAATTTTTAAGACTATCTAATTGTCAAACAATATTGTTGCTCCTCGGAGTACAGCTTGAAGGTGACGACTTCAATTACTTTTATACTTAAGTTTCACTTAGCAACTTCAATATTGTAGTGGTTATAAATTTATGTAGAGAAAGGAAAATTTAAGTTTACATTTTTGCTAACGCTATAAATTATGACGGTACAAAATTATATTAAACTTTCATATTTTTCACGTTATAGTTGGGTTTTGTGCGGTTCGCTTAGTTCATATTATAAACGAGTGTTTAGATGTATGGTGGAGGGTTAGATGGGTGGATATTTGTTAGAAGGTATCTCAAGAACGGATCGACTGATCTCACTGAAATTTGGCATAGATGTAGAACATAGGTATAACATAGGTAGAACATAGGTAGAACATAGGTATAACATAGGTGTAACATAGGTATAACATAGGTAGAACGTATAGTCTACTTACTAAGTTTCTTTTAATACCGCGCGAACGTTGTCGCGAGCGACAGCTAGTTTATAAAATATGCGTCTTTTAAATTTTTTTTTTAGCTTTCGCTATAACAGAATTTTTAAAAGGGTATACGTTTTTGTATTTCGCTGGAACAACTGTACGTCGACCGTTAGTAAAAATAGTGGAACGTTCTCTGTAATTTATTTGATTGGAACTTTTGAAGCGTGCTTTTAATTAACTTTATTTTCAGATTTATTGCTTTCTTACTGCCTGTTACACTTGTGCTATTAAATGTTTTGTTAATTGAATAAAAAATGTCATTCATTTTGGTGAATTCGTTAAATTTTGCTCAGTAGAATTTCAATATAACAGTATTTGAACCAAATAGCTTATGGAGCTTTAAGTTGAAATTTATTTTAAGTTACATGCACGTAAGTTTGGACAACTTAAAATACTACAGTTATAGGAGGGCACTTAGGGTTTATCTTATCTTAGTGCTATGTGATTCTAAAATCCAAAAGAAATTCTACATAAACGTTATATATCTGAAATTTAGTTGCATAAATTCAAAACGGAACAAAGGTGTTTTCTTATATTTTTTAATTGAATTAAAAATAAACTTACTGCCATATTCCCTAAGAAGGGTGGGCAGAGTATGTTCAATACATATCTTTATCCGTAGTACTATAATTCATACATATTTCCTTAGCTATTCCTCTACCTTTGTAGCCATTCAAACTCTTTCTTAATTTCTTATTTGTATGCCCATCATCAATCCATATAGAAGATACCGTACCTTTTGCTTCTCAATTACAACAGAGTAATGTTTTCGTTGGTATTACGAGTTCGTGCGAGGCAGCCTCGGTGTGCGCGACATCGCCGACAAGATGTAGTAGAGTAGGCTGCGATGGTATGGGAAAGCTGACCCCACCACTTTGTGGGATACAAGCTAGGGAAAGAGACAGAGAATGTTTTCGTTGGTATATAAGTTGGTTTTGAAATGTGTGTTTGTATGTCTCCCAATTCTATTGTGACCTGCAGTTTTTGACAACTGATAGTTATTAAAGACAGTCATCGAACTTCTGTCGTTTTTTTTTTAACAAATGTGTGTTATTATTTATATTCGAGTACATACATTTGAGTTGTGTATAACAGCACTTTGTACACAGTAAGGCACTCCGCAAAGTACGTGCCGGAGGCTCACGTACTCTGGCAATATTTTCATTTCTCAGATTGAGTTTCAACGAGTGCGTTTGATATTCGAGAACGTTCATAGCTTGTTACGTAACTCCCAAGAGAGGGAAATCGAATGGAATTGAAAAATAACATACAGATCTAATAATTTTTTTAATTTTGAGTGATATGGTAAAACAAGAAATTCTTAATAACATGCTTCATAATAATAGCTCTATGTTATTGATGTACATATACATTGAGCGTCGGTGGCTCAGTGGTCAAGCACTTGAGTTGCAATCTGCAGGTCCTGGATTCGAATCCCGCCATGTACCAATGTGTTTTTCGATTTCCGATTTACATATATACATTTATCCGACGTTCTTACGGTGAAGGAAAACATCGTGAACCAACCCGCACTTGGCCAGCGTGGTTGACTATGGCCTAATCAGCCTTAACTTAGGGTAGGCTCCGAGCCCCAAGGTGGGGACGTATAGTGAGCAGATGATGATGATTGATATACATACATAATTTGTTGTATATAAGATAAATGAGGACTTATAGAATAAATTCTCATTTCTCTTTAGTTATAAGTTCATCTCTAAGTCTGGATAACATGAGTTCCGATAACTAAATGCAGAAAATACTATGAATCTGATTTTTTTTAATTATATCATTGAAATCGTTAAAACAAAATGAAAGAGATGTGTAAAATGTACAATTTATCATTAGTGTAGTAATATTATAAGAGTTTATGATATTATTTATTTCAAATATTAGATTATAGAAAATTATATTCCGTATATAAAAGAAATGAAGTCGGACACCCAGCGGTCGTACACCTTTAATCTATTAAATCTTTGCCCGAAAAATTTTTCGTTTGTATGCCGTAACTGGTGCGTTCTGTATTCGGCTTCACGAAAAAAGAAGAAAACGACACAGCGACCCAAACTTTTTTTCAATGAAAAGTTAAAAAACGTCACCATTCTAAAAGCTTTTGAACTTTACCGTATCTACTACCAGTGAATTTTTTTCATGCCATACAAAATGGGTAACACATTCGAAATTTTTTCAATATTTTACAAGAATTGTTTTAAGTAAAGTTTAATTTCAGCGTGATACCTTCAAGCGTCAGACAGACGGGCAACAATCTGATCAGGGCTATACGGGTTCAGTTTTTACGGAACCCTAAAAAACCTCAAATTAAAAATATAGATAGAGCAAAAGATTTACTAACGTATTAAAACAGAATTAAGAAGTCACAGTCTTAAGCGAAAAAATCGTCTAAATATATTTTGTAACCGAAATAAAAATACAGAGACAAGAATCGCAAACAATAACTTATCAAATTGTTTTCTCGACGCGACATTCGACCCTTGTTACTCCTCTCATTGTGTGCGAAGATATAGCGAGAAATATGACAGATATTTTACCAAAACTACTGGCACTCGAAACTTTCCAGTGTGAATTTGCGACACTTATTTCTCCTCAACGAAGATGAATGCTCGAATTCGGTAAAGTGAGTTATTTATTACGTAAGCGACTTCAACTTTTGTATTATTCAAATAAGTTATTATATATCTCCAACTAAGCGAACGGACTACACATTCTTTCTAAAAAAAAAGACGGAAGCAAAAATTATAACCATAATATCCACTGCATTTATACTTCTATAAATGCATATTGTGGGCTCTATTTTATCTGTTTAGGGTCTAAAAACATTACCCTCTTTCTCATTCGAGTAGAATCAAATGAGTTGCCAAAATGCTTGATATCACGTTACCATTAATAGCCCCTGTTTAAAGTTTAAAACATTTATTTTTGTTTGAACAATTGCTATTTAAAAACTGAAAATTAGTCAAAGTTTGTTCATTAACTAATTACGAGTTAGAAATAGGATCTCGACACGCATTTAAACAATTTACACGTAAAGGTTAAACCGCCTATAGAGTTATTTTAATTATTTATTAAACTATTAAAATACTTTGTTAATATTTTTACAGTGTTGGAATATTGTTTGGAAATTTATTGGATAATTCACAACATTTTACTGTTTACAAACATAACCTGTATATAGCATGTTTTTTTTTAATATCATAAGGTGGCAAATGAGCGAGCGGCCACCTGAAATCGCTGAAATAGCGAAGTGACCGTTGCCCATAGACATACGCGATTGCATATGCGTGGCCTACCTTTAATCGACGGAGGAGAGGATGCACAGAAAGAAAATATTTTCCCCTTCCATGCATCCTCTCATCTGGAAAGTCCATTTACACTTCCCATCCTTTCCTTATGAGAAAAAGGGTGGGAAGGGAAAGAGGATTAAATTAGGCCTCCGGGACGCACACTTATCAGACGAAACGCGGAATAGCTTCCACTTGACGCCTGTCTTCTGTGTGGTCGTGGTATTTCACCGGGCGAGTCGGGCCAATTCGTGCGAAGATGTTAAAGCGGGCTCTACCACTGTTAATGATCTGATATATCTTTTACGGATAAGTTTTCTTGGTTTAAAATTATTCATGTCAATTTGAAAACAAGACGATACATATCATTTTAACGCTACTGAGTAATAAAATAAAATAATAATGAAATAATTTACACATTTAATAGTCTTTAAACGAATACTTGATTGTTTATCTAATCACTAGATGGCGTTGTTCTTAGACTTTCAGAAATTACCATTTTAGCGTCGTTAAGATATGATTAGAAAGAAAAACTTACTAGAAAGATACTTTGTTACCTTCTGGAGAAAAGCGGCACCGTTAAATCGCATTACGTCATATCGTAAATCTCATAATAACAACTCAAGTCTCCGTAAACAGCCATAAATGCTCGATAGTGATTCTTTCGGACGACATTAAAGTTGAGTGACTCGAGATTTTATGTATCAATGTCCAGACAACAGGAACAAAGAGCTTATAAATGGATATATGAATACAAGATTCTTTAAGCGCAAAAAAATTAAGCAAATTATTAGAATAATTTCTAGATTGATCTGTTGACCGAAACCTCCACTCCGAACAATACAGTACTTTCCTTAGTCTTAGTCTTGCTTTGGAACAGCCAGTATATAGTATATTTATGTACAAGTAACACGTACGTTACTAAATCATCATCATCATCAGCGTACTACATGGAACGTCCCCACCGAGGGGCTCGGAGCCTATCCTAAGTTAAGGGTGATTAGGCCATAATCAACCACGCTGGCCAAGTGCGGGTTGGTTGATAGTCGTTATATAGATTATTATTTGAATTACTATGTGTACCATTGTATATTTTTTTGTCTGTATGTTATATGCACTTTGTAAGGTTTGTTATTTAGTTTCAGCTTTACTTCTGTGAGACGAAATTCATTGTTGCATCCGCTAGCTTCGGTCGTAAATGCAACATTGCTGCAGACTATTTAGTACCTTGTTGTACTCTCATTACGTTTTATTGTTACTAAGGCAAAGAAAATCTTATTATTACACTTATTTAAGATAAAAATACTGAGAAAACTCATCCTTTGTAATCCTGTTTTTTGGGATTATGTGATTTGATATCAACTTTTGGCATTAGGTAACTTTCTCATGGTAACATTCCGGGAAATGAGGTGCCGGAAAACAAAATAATAGTTATGAAATATTGCACAGTGGCACATAAACTCTCTTCTGTCTTATCCAGTTTGAAAGAATTTTTTGTTATCATCTTAGTTGAGTATATAGTAGTTTATGAGTTATAAGACTATCATACTAGTGTAAGCCATTTCATATATTCTGTAATTCCTTAACGTAAGACGTTATTTAGTCTATGCTATAAGTCAATAACACTTTTGTTTATTTAATATAAAAACATTAATCATTTGTATTACGATCCAAAAGATTATTTAAATATTTGATTCTCAAATATAAAATAGAAGTATTCAACTTATCATGTTAATTATCTGACGGTATTTCGTTATCGTAAATTAAAAGTATTGTAATTGCTCGTCTGAATGACGGCCATGTTTTTTCTGACATTGGGGGAATGAAAATGACAATGTAACAGCGGTGTTTTTGAAAAAGTTGTTGTTTACAATTCTAAAGGAAATATATGAGTTAAAGAAGACTATGTTTTATTTGAAAAAGTATTCTCCGGCTGTGACTCCCACAGCAGTTATGTTTGTAAAACTTATATTTGGTAATTGTAATCGTAAGAGTAGCCATTAGTTTTTAAGATGTGACCTCTACGTCGTAGCAAACACGTAGATGCTGAGTTAAAATTATTAATACTACTGTAACATAAATACATCGTGATTAATAATAAATGGAAATAAGATATCATAAAGCGCTTGTTGACTAAAAAAAATCCACGGACTATGAACACAGTTATTTTGACAAGACAAATAAGAAGTAAGGAAAAGCAGTGGGACAATTGAACGAATCTGTTTTATCTGTCCCGCTTTGTTAGCCCTGTGTAACGTCAGTAACTTGTTGTCTCGACTTAAACGGAATGAATAATGGATATCAGAGCCAAAGCATCACGCATTGCCCGCGGGAAAAATGCCATTACGAATATTTATTAGTAAAATATACGTTTATAAGTTGTTTTTTTTTCTTTTTCTTATAATGCGAGAATATAAATCCTGTTGAGGTTATTTTCTTAATGTAATCATTATTATAACAAAATTACCTTCTTAATAAGATCTGTACTTTTTTTTCCAACGTTTTGAATAACGAGGAAAATCAAAACAAGAGAATTAGACTACTAATTTAGAAGGAAAAAGTATAGCGTTTCTCTTTATAATATACTAGCTGTCGATCGTGACTCCTTCAGCATGAAGCAAGAAGAATGCTTAAAAACTAGTATTTGTATTCTTCCAGACTATGTTCAACACTTATGCCAAATTTAATCGAGATCCATGCAGTCGTTCTGGAGATACCTTGAAACAAACATCCATCTATACATTCGCATCTATAGTATTAGTAAGATTTACTTTACATACTGTAGAGAGGACAGGAAATTTACACAATCTATGTATTGTGATATTTCAGCGGAGAGCAAATAGTAGGAACTGGATATGTTACATTGTTAATATTTGCAGAAAGCATAAATGCGTTACGTTACTCTGACGCTCGTAGTTACCGGACTGAGTGTAGACTGTAGAGTTTAAATATAAGTATAGAACTATGAGACCTTCCTAGAGTCTAAAATTACAAAATGTAAAGACATCATGGAGTATATTTTTCCGCTTGTTCTATCTCATTACTGGTTCTTTCTAAGTTGTTAAGTTTAATAGACATAAAATATAACCATATCTTTTTAACTTGATGAAAAAAAAATAAAGTTACAAATGATAAGGTTTAACTGAAAATTTTATTAGACCGTCATAAAAATAACATTTTATTTTAAACTAAAATAAAACTTATTCTCTTGAAAACATAAATATTATTACGTTACAATGTCATATATGAAACGGCCTGTCACGTGAGGATGGTCTGAGTAATGTACAGACATTTAAAATAGAAGGTGACCCGACCCTCCTATTTTCATATCGTATTATAAATTACAAGCTGTCGCCTGTGACTCCGTCCGCGCGGAATAAAAAAAAGTAGCCTATATGGTTTACCACACAATGTTTTATATCTGTGCCAAATTTCATCGACATCCATACAGTCGTACTGGAGATACCTTCTCACAAATATCCCCATTTATAATATTAGTAAGGTAACAACTGAAGATAAAAACTTGAATGCAAAGTCTTAAATTTTTATCGGAGATTAATTTTTCAGAGTCTCTGAATGAGCCCTAATTTTGTTCGTATGTCATGTGAGGATTCTTTAAGATGTTAAATTTATGACATCATATTTAACAAGTATAATATTAATAAGACTTATGAATGGAACAACTAATTATACACACGTACATACTTTGATATCAAATTATAAACAAAGAGCCGCGATACATCAAAGGAACCGGCGCCGCTGTTAATTCAACGAAATCTAATTAATGCTAATTGCGCTACAACTTACTGAGTTCAATTTAAATATTAACTGCTACCTATATTTAAATCTTTAATTGATGTCGAACGAGATTTTTTAAAATATGAACATTAAAGGCTGAAAGCAAAAAGCTCAAAGCTAAAACGTGGCGAAATTCAGCACCAGGTCCAGTGTTAACCGCGGCTGTAGTGCTTATGATGATGATGATGATGATGATGACAATAATGATAATTTATTATAGAGTAAAACGACTATACTAATCCACAACTTGATGCTTATTAATGTAAAATGTAAAAGCAAATATCAATAGTTAATATGGATTGAAATTCATTTTCAAAGTTTATTGCTAGAAAAGAGTTCTGTAGAATAACCGTATGTTATGTACAAAAATATATTATCTACCTATTGCCAGTATATTAGGAACCTTGCCTAAAGGGACTCCTTTTATTATATATTTTAGGTAATTATTCGTTTTTAATATTTTATTTAATATCATAAATTTAAGACTCTTCGTGTAAAATATATAAATTTAGTATGATAAAACTAAGATAATAATATGTTTATAAACAGGTATTGCCACAGCGGGTATACAAAAAAGAAAAGTTGAACGTACAGGCTCAGATTGAAGTTTTCTTAACAATTTATTGTCGACAAGTTAGTCTGTCTATCTTCTTTATACGTCACATCATACTTGTCTATAATTTACTTCAATAAATGTATTCTTACTGTCACTTATAGCTAAAGTTTTAAGTGCTTACTTAAGTTTAAGTTAAAGTTTGATGGACCGTATAAGTGTTATCGGAGTTTAAGATTTATTTGACTCTTGATAGTCCCATTTCATGAGTTAAGGGTCGTTAAATGTTGTCCGATCATTTTGATGGATCTGTAGTGAAAAAGGTTTGACGAAGATTCTATTGTAAAGTAATTTAAAAGTATATTAAAAGTTTTTTAAACCTAAACTACGATTCATTAAATGTGATATTTTTTTACATTGTTTTTGTTATAATAGATTATGTATCCTTTCTGTAATTAAAATCATTATATTACCTGTTACCCTTAAATTTATTTTCTGCTCGAAGACATTTAGAAAATGGTTTTCTTGTCCCTACTCGAACCTTGTTACCGACCAAATCATTGTGTTGAAAGAGGTCAAGTACAATGAGTCTATTTGTGCGATTACCTAGATTGCTCAAGTTCTAAAAGCATTTTTATGTTTATACTTCAAAAGTATCACCTAAGTTCTTACGAGTAGAATTTCTTAAGATAAAAAATATATTAATGAAAAAATGGCAAAACTCTTGATAGCATTTGTACAATGTAGAGACATTTTTTATTCATTGAACTTCGTGAAGCTTGAAATATATCAAAGAAAAAGAAGTAATACATCTTCAGTTCTAAACATACATAAGTCCCCAGCGGTGAATATAAATCTTACTAATATTATAAGTGTCAAAGGTTAGATTAACTGCTGAACAGATTTTGATGCAATTTGACGCAGATGTAGAACATAGTCTGGAAGAACACAGAGGCTTAATTTTTTCTAATTCGACGCGAATGGAGTCGTAGGGGACTGCTTGTATTGAAATAAAGCAATAAAACGAGTTTGATACACTTACGTCGTGTAGATGCGAAGTGAGGTTAAATTAATTTATAGTCCTGTCTTCCGCTTGCCGCAGACATCGATATTCATTGCGTGTTATTTCAACTCCCCCTTCGCCACGAGACATTAATTTGATATGACCGAAGTCGGCACTCGTCCACGAAAACAAGCCATTTATATTGTCACTATTACTGTCTTTGGAAGTGCTACGACTTCGCATTGTTTTAATGAGCAACGATGGATCAGGGGTTAATCACTTGACTTGCAAACTCCAAATCCTGGGTTAGTATCCCGCCAAGTACTTATGTGTTTTTTGATTTACATATTTATCCGACGATTTTACAGTGAAGAAAAACATCGTGATGCAACCTGCACATATCTGAGAAGAGATTTAAAGGTATGTAGGGTGGTTTGACAATGGCCTAATCACCCCCAACTTTGGATAGGATCCGAGCATCTCAGTGGGGATGTATAGTGAGCTGATTATGATGAGTATGTAATGTAGTATTCGAGGGGTTTTGTTTGGTGATTTTCGGTGTGCAGAAATCAAACAGATTCAGTTCGTACGGGCCCCTTAAAAATTACACGTAAATTGTCTTAATATAACATGTGTTTTGTGAAATCAGTATTGCAAATATTATAAAGTTGAAAAAGAAATTACTTGAATAAAAACTGTAATATTGAGTTGCAATAAATAAAGTTAATCAAGTAATGAAGTAAGTTTTAAAATTTTTCAACTTTTTCTGATTTTATGCTATAAACTACTTGAAGCAACAGCGAAGCTAAGTTAAAGACTTTCTTAACAAACTTAATATAGAAAAAAAACTTCGAGAATTTGTTCTTGACATAAAGTTTTTTTTATAGAAAATAACTGTTAAACTATTATACAAAACCTTAATTGTTAATACATTTTAGAAAATTGTCAATATTATAGAGTAAGTTTAATGAAATCAATTTGAATATCCTATCATTTATATATAATACTTCGTATTTAAATTACAGAGGAAAATGCTTTATAATTAGTAGAATTTTAGATTCAAATTATGCTGGAGTATTTAGGAAATTGATTTGTATATTTATGAAGAGTAATACGTACTTTAATAAACCATCATCATCATCGTACTACTTCGAACGTCCCCACCGAAGGGCCTCGGAGCCTACCCTAAGTTAGGGGTGATTAGGACATAGTCGACCACGCTGGCTCACTGCGGGTTGGCTGACTTCACAAATATCTTTGAATTCCTTCTCAGATATGTGTAGGTTGCATCACGATGTTTTCTTTCACCGTAAGAACGTCGGATAAATGTACATATGTAAATCGGAAATCGAAAAACACATTGGTACATAGCGGGAGTCGAACCCAGGACCTTCAGATTGCAAGTTAAATGCATAACCACTGAGCCACCGACGCTCTGTCGTTACTAAATATTATATTAAAAAAAATATAATTCCGAGCAGACGAAGTCTCAGGCAACTGCTAGTTATATAAGCTATCATTATATGTTGATAGAAACATGCCATATCTAGTAAACAACTATAACTTTCCACGTAATTGTAACGTTAACGTGGGTTTCTTAAACCAAAATCTGTTTAAAAATATTGTTATCTCTATTTTGTCAAAGATTATAACAAGGATGATGTTTTACAGAGAGATTTAAGTCTCCGAAACAGAAGTTCTTATAAAATGTTCAACTTGATTGAGAATTAAACTAAGAGGATCTTATTATAGTTTAAGCTTTAATTAAAATATGTTTTCAAAAGCGAAATGTTAAACAATTCAAATCGTATTAAAAAGCTAATAAGTTTCTTCTTAACTTGAGTAATGAATTAATGAATAAGTTAATTTCTAAATTACCAGCTTTTTGACCTTTTACGTATAATGAGAACGTTTGAAATTAAACCTGAAGAGTCTTTTCTAAAAGGATTTCGCTAGATGAATGACTACGTATTACTTATAATATTTAAATTGTGTAATTTCTATTAATTTGATTTTTGTATGTTTTATTTTTAATATAACTTCATATATAAAATTGTCTATAAACAGCGTATCATTTTAAATTGCGCACTAAAACGTATATAGGTTTGTATGAGTGATCGAAACCGCACGCAGTTTGTTACTTGAAATGTACAGTCATGATCGTATTTGATATATTTTTTTTTAAATTATTTTATTTAAGTGCATGCTTTATTTTTAATTAGTTTATATTAGTTTTGCACTGTCATATATGTTAACTAATGAATAAGTATACTTTGAACACAATAAAACTCAAAAGTCTTCGACTATAATACAAGCAAACAAGCAAACTTATAAAGTTTGAACGTTAATAAAAACTTATAAAGTAAAAAAGTCTTCAATAATTTCCCCAGAATTGTAATATAAATAACACAGCAGACTATAATTCCACTAATTTTCATCAAGACCATTTTATTATTTTTAAATTATTTTATGTCTACTTTGTACGTGACTGTATCAATCTGCATTCGAAGGTCCATTAAGAAGCCATGTCGTTCAATTGTAGAGACAGCGGGGCGACAGACACTCCATCTTGTCTTGCCTCTGCCTTTAGTGACGTAGTTTTGTTCAATTTAAAGCTAAGTGTAAGGAAGACGAATAAAATGCCATAAAATATTGTGTAAATGTGGTTGCAATTTTTTTGGTGCATTTATAAAAATTGTGTTTGGTTTTAAGATATTTCAAAATGGATTTTAAATTACATTTTATGTAAGTGATAATATTTTTTTATACTTAATACTAAAGTATTAAAAGAGAGTTATTTTTAGCGAAGAAGGTTTAAGAGACATCCTTTTTTTAGGTAATACTAGCTGTCGCCTGCGACTCCGTCCGCGTGGATATATAAAAAAACTTAATATATAGATAAGTTAAATAAAAAGCACCTATTCAAAATATAAATTCGAAAAAAAAATGAATAAATCCTATGTTTCTATCCTAAAATGCTATGTCTGTCTCCTGGCTCTAAATTACCTCCTCACCAATTTTCCGGCATATCAGTAAAGCCGTTCTTGAGTTATAAATAGTGTAACTAACACGACTTTCTTTTATTTTAGGTAATATTAAGTAAATAACTCAACCTTAGTGATATGAAGTGACAAGAAATATTATGTGTCCAATTTAAAAAAAAAAAGAAAACGACAAAAATATAAATTAAATAAAAGACGGCACATATACATACTTGTTTGCGGAAAACGTTACTCTACTTAGTCAGTCTGATAAAAACAAACGAGTATCGTATATCTGAGCAATCATCAATTACTAATAAGTAATAAGAGAATAGAAAAGGTCGTCCACTAATTAATTAGTTACATTTGGGAATGATTTTCTGTGGCTGAAGGCGCACCTACAAATACTATTAGACCAATCACTGCCCCAAATATCACATATCAAAAGCTTTGTGTGCGAAATAAAGTAAAAGAATTGTGTAGATATAAAGTCAATGATTATTGGAAATCTATGTTGTTTTTTCAGCTTTTATACAATAAAACAGTGTAGATAAAATGTTTGGTTTAACCTTTTGTTCATTTCTTTTAGTGTAATTAAAAAAATAAATGAAAGAAAGTATGAAATAGGATCTAATTTTGTACAATTTGCTGTATGTTTTGTTTGCTTAGTACATCAAATTGGTGATATAACATGATAGATGTATGATATTCTAACACTCCACATATCAATCTGAGTAACGTATTATAAATTATTTATTATTTAACTTTTTCCTAGAAAGTTCACAGTTAAGAATGCCAAAGATCAAATGTGAAAATAATATATAATTTATATGAAGTAAGAAGAAGTAAAATAAAACATGAATAAATCTTATAACGTCAGTAAGTCGAACGAATAATTAAATTTGATCAAAATTTAAAAGCACTCTATTGATTTGCAGAATATAGAAAAGTAGAATTTAAGCCGGAGTGGCCCGATACTGGAGGGAACATTTCCTCGTTGTTTCCGAAACCTTAAGACGAAATCCAATTAGAGTTAACCGCACAAACACAATTCAATCTTTAGTTATAATTAAAATGAAATGGATAATAGATAAATTACATTACATTTATTAGGGTTTTAAAACTCCTACCACAGGATTCTTGTTTATTATAACGTAATATTTGTTTCTGTTTATGTAAAGGTTCAACTGTTTATTTGATAATTAGTATTTTAGTTTACACATTAAACTAATAATTAAAGAAATTAATACTATTGATATTCACTAATTCATGTATTAAAAAAATATACAAAATATATTATATTAAAAATAGAACACCACCGGCTGCGGAGTCCCATGACTCAAACAACCAGTGGTCAGGGCTGCAGAGACAGGAATCTTTTCACGATGCGTGCGGTTTCTAGGATAACTGCCTTTTGTATCGGGCCCTTAATCCAACTGTTTAGCGAGAGCTTCTTGAGATATTGGTCGAAACTCTTCGCTATCAGTCCATTACTATTGATTATTATTAAGTCCCATTCATGAGAAATAATTTTGGTTATTTTCCACAGCAAGTCAAGTCTAAATCTTGTAGAGTAATGTTGATATATCTTGTTACAGAGTTCGCAGTAATGAGCTTGGCGGGAGAAATCGAAAATCCCTTCCAGTTCCTACACAGGCCAAACAAATAATAAAAAACTATGGACGCAAACTTCAGTCTTAACATACAAGAATTAAAGATGGATATCCCAAAGCTGAGCTTTTGTCAAAACAAATGCCAAAATGTATCGAGGATAACGACCATCGTATTCAAACCACCAGATCCGGACTCGGTGAATCGAACGTTAATCGGAAGAAGTGAAAACGAAACGAACTTACGATCGATATTCGATAACGAGATTAATTCTAGTGATTATTATAATATTGAAAGAACGTTGAACGTATCGTTTTCTAATTTTAGTACCGATAATGTGACTTGCAGTGATGTACAAGGATATAATTTGTGGGCGTTATCATTGTTGGTGTTCCCAGTGTTGACTCTTTTTGGTAATGTGTTGGTAATACTGAGTGTAGCGCGGGAAAGAAGCTTGAAGACCGCCACTAACTACTTCATAGTGAGTTTGGCTGTTGCCGACCTTTTAGTAGCAGTCGTTGTCATGCCATTCGGCGTTTATTATTTGGTGAGTTTACTTTAAGTCTTGTGTTTTGCGTTAAATTCACATCATATTTCCAAGGTTCAAATATGTCGTTTATTTTAAAGTTCGTTAACAATAATAATCTAAATTAGTACACGTTATTAAATTAAAAAAATACCCTCTTAAAAAGGAAAGGAGTAAAAAAGCTGCTACGACGTACGACGTTAAAATTTTTAATGAAAGTTTTATAAAATGCATTTTAAGTTAAAATTGTTTTATATGTATATCAGTTATAATTTTTATCGTTCAATGAAATTAGGAATGACGATACATAAAATATTAAATATAAACAATTAGCCTAACACCAGCAATAAATTTTCACGGTGTTTTATTCTTGACATTTTTCTATTGTATAAAATTTGATTAGTTCAACGGGTCGTGGGGCCTGCCCGCCTTCGTGTGTGACAGCTACATCGCGATGGATGTAACCTGCTCCACGTCCAGCATCTTCAATTTGGTCGCCATATCTGTAGACAGGTAATGAAAAGGAATTATCTTCATAAACTGGTAATATATGGTAATATAAATACTCCGCTGGCGTAGAGACCCAACGTATGTCTTAACCTCCGATAAAAGGGATCGCCAACGCCGCCTTTCCTGCGCCATCACCCGCTAGTCGAGTGCTCGGATATTATTGAAACAAAAGACGATCATTATGGTGATTATTTTTAGATACATCGCTGTAACCCAGCCGATTAAGTACGCGAAACACAAGAGCAGCGCCCGCGTGTGGCTGATGATAGCGGTCGCGTGGCTGGTGTCCGGTGCAATCGGCGCGCCCGTTGTGCTCGGCCTCAACGACGCCCCCGACCGCAGCCCCAACGCCTGCCTCTTCAACAACACCGATTACGTCATCTACTCCTCCCTCGGCTCATTCTACATACCGTGTATTATCATGATGTTCCTCTATTACAACATTTTTAAGGTTAGCTATTCAATTTATAATAGGCCCTATAGAGTCTACTTAACTGCCTGGCAATAAGCAAATTAAATATATTTGGTCACTTTTGTGGATAACACAGCCTCGGGCTTATTTGGAATGGTTAAAAGAAATATAAGTAAATAATAAAAAATCCACTCGTTATTGCTTTTGTTAGAACAATATAATCTGTTCAGTGAACGAGGCAAACAACAATATGCTAAGCCATAATATAGCAATTCTGAAATTTTATTATTGTTCAAGAATCCAATGTATAATAATTTTCAGGCAATACGAAAAAGAGCCAAGAAGCAACGTATAGGTAAGAAGACGTCATCAGCAGTGGGCTCTACGGTTTCCAGTGGGACAGCTGCAGTGGTCGTTCAGAACGTGAAAGGTCTACCACGGCGCATTGACAGCGGAGTGCAGGATGACAAGCCGACTAACACTGGCTCAGGCAGCAATGAAGATGAGGAAGATGAAAAGTAAGATCTCATTAATATTTTACTTTCAATTAGTAAGTACACAATGTTCCAGAAATTGTAATAAGAATTGGATAAACTATATTAGAATGATTCTATTTAATAATTAGCTTAGGTCCTTTTCTTCCAGTTTCGATCGAACTGAGATGGGAGTGTTTGCGGATGAGCTTGCTAATTCAAGATCGACAAGATTCATGCTCGCTGCTGTTGTGGAAGAGACCGGTTTGTAAGTAAGAAATTAATTATACTTAGCTAAAAAAAAGATGATGATTATAAAATAGAATAACAACGTACCATAAGTAGTTTAACAAAGTACTATAAAAATAACGTATCAAAAAATGTCATTAAGATGTTTTGATGTAAAAATTGATTTTAGGATTATGGCAAATTTAGCATCACCGATTCCAATGATGGATCCAAACACGAACAATGATTCCGGCTACGTCACATCAAACATAGATGGAGAGAAAGAGCACACTCCACCTCCATCGCCCAGCAGTAGAGCACAAATACATAAAGAAGGAAACAGCTCAGGACCTAAGAAACCAGATTTGAAGTAAGTATGATTTGAACAAGTCGAAATAATTGTAATAGAACTAAGAAATACAATTGAATGAAGAGTATTAAATTGTTTGCTTACCCTACATACAGAAAGAAGTTGAGTCGTCTTAGCAATAGTTCGATGATCAGCACTCCTAGAAGAAGGTTCAAGAGCGCGGCGTCTGCAGCGCGGTTTACAATCTTCCGAGCTAACAGGGCTGGCAAATTACGAGCCAAGTCTTTTGCCAAGAAAGAAAAGAAGGCTACACAAACTCTTGCAATTGTTTTAGGTAAATTTTATACATTACATGATCCGTTACAAAAATCAAATAGCAACAGGAATGAAAAAAATGTATACTTTTTCCCCAGCTATCGTTCGTGTGTCATTTAACAATCAAATTCTCTTATTTTCTGTGCTGTTATTATATATTTTTATTTTATCTTGTTCACAGGTGTCTTCCTATTCTGCTGGGCACCGTTCTTCACCTGTTCAGTTCTCGACGCAGTCTGCACCAAGTTTGGTCTCTCCTATTCTCCAGGGGTGACCGTCTTCATCTTCACCACGTGGCTAGGTTACATCAATTCATTCCTCAATCCTGTCATCTATACTATTTTCAATCCTGAATTCCGGAAGGCGTTCCGAAAAATTCTACACTTCGGTACATAGCAAACAGACTTCTATCTTGTGTATACGTAAATAAATAAATACGTGAGTTTCGTTTTGCAAAGAAATTCACCGTTAAAAGAAAACGTAATGTTTGTCTGTAAACTTTTAATACAAGTGGAGATAATTGTTTTTGAGGCGACGAGACAAGATTCAATGAATCATTTTCATTAAAGGATTACTTGTAGTGAAATCTCATTTAAAATATTTAAATATGTAAATAACGAGGCTGTAGATACGCTTTTTTTAAGATACAAAATGTATTTATGATCCCCTGTGCCTCTGTGATTACCTTAAAATTGTGAATCGAAGATAGAACGAATTAAGCTTGATCTTTAGTCTAATAAAGGTGTTATACAAATATTTTTGTATGGAGCCACTTCGTTGCATAGATTAAAATCTCTATCCTTCGCAAAATGTGTACATACTTGTATGATAGTTGTTTTTACCAGCGTTTCTCAAAGTGTGCTGCGCGGATATTTTCTTGGAGGTCAACAAAAATAGACACTGATCCTAATTACAAAAATACAAAAGAGGTACTATAAAGTTTCAGAGGAAAAATCTGGCAATAGATTAATATTACGTATCTACAAAATCAAATCTTGTATCTAAGATTATGTAAAATCCATCGTTTCTCAAAAGAATTCCGTATTTAAAATAGTTTGAGAACCGCTGGTATTAACTTAGTATTGTGGTTACTTCCTCCGGTTGTGATATGTATAGAGTGATTAGTTTTTAATTTTCTATCTAATTGAAGCTTTAAATTTGTTTTTTTTTATTATATTGTACTTTTAAGAAACCTTAGTTGTTATCTTTGAACTTTGTTATCGTGTCTTCAAGCCTTGGGACCTACAAAAATAATACGCTTTCTTATTTAAAAGTTTAACTTGTAAATATTTAAGGAAGGCTCTTAACTTAGCTGTTACTTTAATATTTGTATATTTTGAAGTAAATACATTGTTTATAGCAACATTAAGCCAAAGAATCTGTATATTTATGAATGTTTTAAATATTTATTTATGTACGTGTTAGCGAAAGTTGTGAGATTTATGTCTATTAATAAATTAAATATGTTTAGAATTGAACAATAAATTTTTATTTTTTTATATCATACGATGGAAAACGAGTGAGGGGCCACCCAAAATCGCTAAAATTGCGAAGCGGCCGTTAGCGCTGCCGTACCGCTGTGTACCTTTATCGACGGAGAAGTGGATGCACAGAAAGAGAATATTTTCCCTATCCATGCTTCCCCTTCTCTTTTCTCATAAGAAGAAGGGAAAGAAAAAATTGGACCAACGTGACGCACAATCATCCGACGAAACGCAGAATTGCTTCCACTTCACGCCTGTCTTGTGTGTGGTCGTACTGCAACGAGCGAACAGGTAAGTTCGTGCGAAGATGTTAAAACACCTCGATTTTTTTTTAATTAGAAGTATCAAAACTACTTCAATGAGTACAGTATTATATTATGGATTACTTATTTCGTCTTGGTTTACTGAGAATAAAGCCCGAACGTAACTTAAGCTCTACTTAATCGATACTTAGTTTAAGTTCGCCTGCAAGTTTCACATTTCAGTCTGGAACTGTGAAATGAGCAGTTTAATCTATAACTTTACATTGTTGCTGAAAGCTGAAACCTTGTAGCAAGTTCTATGATCAATATTGTTTCTTATACAAAATACATAAGCAATTGCTTGATACATTTATTTGCGGTTGTGTGTTTATAATAAATTTTATTGATTTATGGTTTCTATCTATTAGGTATACTTGAAATACTGCTTCTTCTTAAAAATGTACGGTTCGTGTCGTATATTTGTTTTTTTAATGACTTAATAATACTAATAGCTACAAAATAAAAAGCTATTTAATTATCTTTTTCATTTTATGTAGACAAAGCAGTGGGTATGATTTGGTTATGATAACATAACCTAAAAAAGAAGAAATTATGTCAAATAAAACTAATTTATAAAATAGAATAATATTCATCAAAGCTTATTCAATATACTATATTATTAACATTGGTCTTATTAAGAAATAATGTTTTCTTTAGTCCGAGTATATTTTTTCCCCGTACTCCATCTCATAACAAAGCGGGATGACAAAGGACTATTGACTTTATTATAAGGTAAAAGATCTTGAAAACTTAGGAACGTGTATTTTATTATCCACTTTTATATTTTTCTTATAATACGATACAACAGTTTATTCTTTTTCGATTTAATTATAAACAATCATGCGTTTTCATTGCCGAAACAACAATATAAAAATATACTGAGCTCTCTTTGTTTTTTGATCGGCAGTGAATACCCACCAATAGACTTTAGACTTAACTACCATCTTATCCTGTTGCGCTTAAGTAAATAAAATCTATTATATAACAATTTGAACTTCCAGCCGTGCATTACTGCATTGTGGAATGGTCTGTCCACGGTATTTCCGAACCGCTACGACTTAGGGTCTTCAAGAAGCGAACGTATCACCATTTCAAAGGCCGGCAACGCATCTGCGGTTCCTTTGGTATTGCAGATGTTTTTTTTTTCATTTATGCCACTTTATCTTATGAAGAAATATAAACATAAGTGATTAATTGCTAATTTTAATTGCGAATAAGAGATTTTTTACTAACTACTTTAATTGTAACTTTATTA
Source organism: Papilio xuthus (assembly GCF_000836235.2). Taxonomy (NCBI): domain Eukaryota; kingdom Metazoa; phylum Arthropoda; class Insecta; order Lepidoptera; family Papilionidae; genus Papilio; species Papilio xuthus. The sequence continues at coordinate 5,256,769 of NW_013530472.1, forward strand.
TGGCTTGATTGATGAAATTTAAAATTATTTATTTTTCATATCTCATCACATCAAGTGAATGTTCATGATGATGCATTTTTCTTTCACAATTCTGCATGAATTTAATATTTCTGCAAGATGTAAGTCCTCAGTTCTCTGTAAAATTGACCTGTCGCTTAGAATTTTCATCCATTTTATTGATTGTAGCTTTCAATCATTTTTCTTTTGAAGACAATGGTTTTAAAATTTGCTTTCAATATTCTTTATCTTAGCAAATTAGTGTTCTTAACGTACATTTAAAATAAAGGATTTATTGTATTTTGGTACTTCTAGAGTATTTTAACCCTTAATTCGATGGTGTTCAGTGTGACGAACAACTAATAAAAAAAAACTACTGAACTAGTTTAGAGAAAATTACGTAAGTATGACTTTACTAAAAAAAAAAACATTTTTTTTGCTACAAAAAATTTCGTCGAATTAAGGGTTAAAGTGAACATTTAATTTTGTGTTCCTGAATATCAAAGTAATTATTTATTTCGTGAAAAGAGGATGAAAATGACGTATTAATAAATCAAATTTTAATAAAACATTGTAAATAAAACAAAGATCTATGTAGTTTGCTATATGTAATTTGTATGTGTAAAATTCTTTGTTATAAACCATACTTATAATAATACTAGTTGTCTGGATTTAAAAAAAAAACTTAGTTCCAGACTATGTTCTACATCTATACCAAATTTTATCGTGATTCGTTTAGTCATTCTGGAGATACAAACATCCATCCATATAAACTTTTGCATTTATAATATTAATATAAGTAAGCAAGCTTTATATTACTAAAAACCAGCGGTCGCCCGCGACTCCGTCCGCGCGGAATTTAAGAAAAATATAATTAGTAGCCTATGTGTTTTTCCAGACTATGCTTTATATGTATGACAAATTTCGCCGAGATCCGTCTAGCCGTTCTAGAGATACCTTCAAACAAACATCTAAACATTCGCATTTATAATATTATTAAGATAAGTAAGCTACCTCTATATTATTAGTTTTAAAATTGTCATATAGTTTGCCGCTAACTGTAACTTTTTGTTAACTTTTTTCTACGGAAATTCAACATAAAATGTTAAAGTTAACGCTTCAAATTCTCTCAACATCGTCATTAATGTCGTTAAATGGCAAGGACGTAATTAGTAATTACTGCACACGAGGCAATTTTGTACCCTCAGATGACAACCCTCCTATTTCCCTAATATGTAATATGGGTTGAATTCAACATAGCTACTAGTTTTACTATTATATATACATTTATAAGTTTAGATATTCTCCAGAGAAATATCTTTCAATCGCCATCGCGTGCTTGGCTATTATAATCCATTTTGACATAATAATTTAGCCATTATAGCAGTAGTCGAATGAAAATAAAGTTTGGGATCGTGGATTAGTTGGGATATAAAAATTCTATAATAAACATTGAAGGGGCTTCTAATGACAAGATTGATTATATTTTATAAGAAAATGACATTACGACCAAAGCCTAGACCTAGACCCTGACGAACAAATACATAGAAATAAAGAACTTAATAAGAATGAACGAATGTCCATAGATGTCATCCCGTAGGTCAAGTGCCTCTTTATATTTACCTGGCGTAGGGGCTACCGTGATCACGAAGGCGGTTCCCCCAGGGCAAGGCCCCACCATTGCACTGCGGTTGGGTTTGACCCCTGCGATTATCCCTAATGCGGATAACTTGAACGCGTATTTTTTTATAGTGGCCTTAAAAAAGAGCCGCGGAGGAGAGCGAAAGCGTGCCCGTGGCCCAGTCCCGATGCATTGGAGGAACAGAGAGGTCTAGTGGGTATGCCTCCGTTATGGAGGAGAATCCCCCATAACTACCGCGTCCCCCCTGGGGTAAAGTTATGCATAAAGCATTCCTCTCTGAAAAAAAAAAACATGTCAAGTGCCTCTTTGGATCGTTTTGTTACCGGAGTAAGTATTCTTTGATGATGTTTAGTATATATTTATCAATATACGAGCCTTACTTGACACCGTGCCTGCAAAATAAGATTATTGAGGCGACACACTATCTAATTGCTGTAGTAATTACGACGTTAACAACGCGCCGGCAATCTCTGACAAAGCGTATCGCTTAATTGCGCTGAATATCTCGCACGATACGACACAATGCGACGCGATACGCGATACGACATGATACGACAAATTGCGAAAGCTTTCAGATGAATCTACGTTTGACATGAGTAGGTCACATTCACATCGATCGATACTTATAATGTATTTTAAACTACACTCTTTAGATAATAAAACAAAAAACAATAGGTATAAATAGAGGAGAAAAGCATGCAGCTATGGAGGAGTTGGGAATAATATTTAAAAAAAACTTTGCCCATTAAAAATATAGGCATAAAAATTAACGAAGAAGATTTTTGACTAAAAAACAACTTATAATAATATAGTAAAAGATATTAATCAATTTTATTCAAAAAAAAAGAATCAACAGAGAAAATTCTCGATGTCACAAATCAAATAAATAGGGTAACAATGACCGTCGATGGAGATTACATCTAACGTGGCCTCGGACGTGCGTAGCGAGACGAAATGGGACAGCTTGCACATTCGAGTCATTCATCTTGAGGTATTCTACCCTTCCGTCATGATTCCCTTGACCGGACCAAATAGACTTGATACATTAAGCTATGTTATAAATCAAGTGTAAGGAAACTTTGCCGGGACATGTTACAAAAATTTATAGCAAAAAAAAATCAAAATCGTATTTTTTTCATACCGTTTGGTTTAATATTTTCAACTCACATCGTTGTTACGGTGATTTGGTCTCAAGTGTGTACTATTAAATATTCATTTCGGAGTTTCGTGTCATTAAGTCTTCCCTAAAATATGACGTTGTCGAGTATGTGGGTATATTTCGACAACTCACGGCGCCGCAATTTCGTTGAAGAGCGCTCAAAGTTGACAGCGGCACAGACACAACATGCTCCAAAATATTAATAAATTTAGATGCGTGTGTACACTACACTTGCCATGAATATTTATAGACACGCATATCGTTATGCGTCAACTTTATATGAAAATTTAGGTATTTAGGTATATTAACAAACTGTACATCAATTATATTTGTTCCCACATGTATATTTAGCGATGTAAATATCATCTTACTTAATGAAATTTAAAACAAAGAAAACAGAGGCTACTTATTCAGTTTTGTTTATTGCTCACGGACGAAGTCGCGGGCGACATCTAGTAAAACATAAATCTTGATGAACAATGAAATATTGTTACAGCAAAGGTTACGGCAAACGAGCAGGATGCCACTTGAATTCGCCAAAATAACGAGGTAACAGTTGCTCATAGAAATCTGTATTTACAGATGCGTTGCCTTTCTGTATTCCACAGTGTAGGGAATGCACTGAAAGGGAATAATTCCTAATCCTAGGCGTCCACTCCACTGTCAGCTTCAACAATGTAAATCTACGGTAAGATTGTGTAAAGTGTAAAAAATTTACTAACCTTTTATATATTAATTTATTAAAAAAAAAACCTTCGAAACATCGAAATAATCTTGTTTAAATGTTATACAAAAAGGTATAAAAATAAAGGTGAACAAACACGTGCTGTGTTTCTTTTATTTTTGTGAAGTGCAGGCAATTTGCACCGGCGCGAGAGAGGGAACTGCCGTGATGAATTATTAAAACTAGACGAGCAGTAAAACGTGGTACCACCTTATTGCCAAGATATACAATATAAACATGAGAGAAATTTAGACAAACATAAAGTTAAGCATGTCATTTTGTTCTCCATACTTATTTTAACCTAACAGTACAGTATTCAAATTCAATTAAGAAAAAAAAATAACGTTTTCATTATAAAAGACGCTAACGAAACGGAAAAGTTGTCGCTATGTGACCAAGACATCTGAACTTACGCAAATTAACACAAAAAATGAAATGCAGCCGACAATAACATAGTCCTTTGCTCTTTTACCACTTAAAAAATATTAGAGTCTTGGATATATGACCAGCATTTTTCTAGGAAAGAGGGAGATAAAAAGCGTTTTTCACTACATTATCTTTTTCTTCTTTATGACCTTTTTGTCAAAGATTATGTAAGGGATAACAATATGTTGGTAACAAGGTATTACGACAGTGGAAATTCACCCTTAAAATGGTGACGTACGCACGAGTGCTATTTTTTTTCTGTTTGGTATTTTTAATTGTCACCAATTCGATTTCGTTTTATTTTTACGGCCAACGCGAGTACGGCAACTAAAATCTTTATGACCTTTTCATTTGTTTTTCTGTCGATAGTAAAGTGGCCAGTGTCACCGGTTATCACAACTTTTACTAATAAAAAAATAACTGATAAAAATTTGGTTGACTACTAACGATTATCTTACGAATATTATAAATGCGAATGTTTAGATGGATTGATGTTTGTTTGAAAATATCTCCAGAACAGGATTGCGATGATATTTGGCATATAGAACATAGTTTGGAAGAACACGTAAGCTACTTACTATGTTTTTATTAATTACGCGCGGATGGAGTCGCGTACGACAGCTAGTTATGTCATAATATATATTGTTATACTATTGTATCAAAATTGATTAAGAATTTCATGAAAGTTCTTTTTTCTTTTAACCGTAACACAGCGAGGCTGACAATTTTTTTTGTAGTCGAGATATTGTAAATTAAATGCTAGGAAAAAATTATTTCTACAATTAGCAAGGAGTCTTCGATACTTTTTACTTGTTTAAGGCATTTTTTAAATTATTCTAAAGCCATCGTGTAAATGAATTTCAGGAATTTAAAGGTCTAAGTACTGTAATGAAAAACACACAAAACGTAATTTAATCTTTTACTACAATTTTTGTTAAAGTAGGTTTTCAAAGTTCTCTTTTAATCGTTTTTGTTTTAAGAATATTTAATATGTCTATTCTTCTCAATACCGATAGTTCATAGTCTTCGTAACTGCAACACGACTATTCATGGTATAAAGCTATTGCGTGGCTTTAATACTTTTTGAATTCAATGCTATTTACTTATAAATCCTTAAAGAACTCACGCAAATAAATTCTTTGAGGTAAATTATCAGAGTCGCAGTATTGTAGCGTGCCTCATTTATTTCAATATAATAAAACAATCCGATGATACTGAAACAGGAATTAATCTTGTTAATTAATTGCCTTTTAACATGACAATGTTTTATGAAAAAATATTTTATAGGCTTTCAATTATTAAGTTTTAATCCAATCAAGAATCCAGTTGATACCTCCACGCGTCCTTCAGAAAAAGAGATAGCCAGACAGACGGACGGATAACAAAGTGATACTAATAATATAGTTGCATTTTTGTCCTTTCAAGGTACGGAACCCTCAAATCGAAATGACACTTTTAAATCTCTACCAAAATATGCTAACTTATTTATTTTTATTAAAAGTTAATGATTAACTTTATCTAATTAATAAAAGACTAGTTAAAATAATTAAAAGAATGCCATTTAGTACTAAATTTATAGCTAATGGACGTCTAATATAACTATTTCAAGGTCAAGTGCGCTATCGGATTCAATGAACCGTGCTATCCCTACGTCCATACACAAGGCTGCATTTAATTGACTTAAATAGGCTCCAGTAAATTTTATTATTTAACAAGAAATTTGTAGAGATATAAAATTGTTCAGACTGCATAATAAAATGTCTCTCTCCTTTACAGTTCACAATTTTTCCCCGTGTTCAAGAGTTTTGCCTATCGAAACTCTGTAGCAACTTTAAAAAAATAATTTTAATACTAATTGCATTGATGAACTTCAAAAATTATAATTATCAGAGATGATAAGAATCTTTGGAATCAGTCCCTAAATTACTGATTCATCTTATTACCTCTACTACGTTAGTATGTTTGAATAAATACAATATTAGAAAAAGTTCTTTACTCGTTTGTCGACAAGTTAAATGACCCATTATATCATTCCAACTGTTTGTTTGTCATAAAATTTACATACAACTAAAGTTTATGTAGAAGAATAAATCTGTGGAACTTGATGCGAATGGCTTGGAAAAGGTAACATGAATGTACGAGAAACAAAGCTGAAACTTTAGCTATGGCAATAAACTAACAACTTACTTGATCTATACAAATTTTTATAGGATACAAAAGTTGTAGATAAAAACTCCAAAAATATAATTGCAGTGTCTGTGTCAATTATTTTTAGATTTTAGTGTATTTTTTTATATCATAAGGTGGCAAACAAGCGAGCGGCAATCTGAAATCACTGAAATAGCGAAGTGACCGTTGCCCATAGACATACGCAATTGCATATACGTTGCCTACCTTTAATCGACGGAGGAGAGGATGCACAGAAAGAAATATTTTCCCTTTCCATGCATCCTCTCATCCGGAAAGTCCACTCCCACTTCCTAACCCTTCCTCATAAGAAAAAGGGTGGGAAGGGAAATAGGACTAAATTAGGCTATTAGTATGTCTGTGTATGGCCGCGTTTGTTCCGGATAATCTCCGAAACGGCCGAACTGATTTTAATAGCACTTTGACGGGAAGATAGACTGTTGTAAACGGGAATATTATAGGTTATTTTTTCATCTCTGCGTTGACGAAGTCGCGGTTTACCGCTATTATTGTTACTAATAAACAAAACCTTCATATTGTAACCTTTGTACATGTTAACTTGAAAAAAAACTCAAGCATACTATTAGAAATAATATATAATAAATATATAATATAGTAGATATTTTCACAAACAAATAGTGAAATCCATTCTTAGAAGTAATTTCCGGAGCGGGCTGAAGGCATCGCATCTCGGCCATGGATACCAATCGTTGCGGTTTCAATCTGTCTCAGAGTTAGTACTTTATTGAATTCTATTCAAATAGAAAAATAAAACTAGATTTGCGGTTACACTCATGTAAATATTCACATAAAACATGCTATGATACTTATAATTTAAGGGACTTGAAATTACATTCCAAACTGCTACGACTAAGGGTCTTTCAAGAAGCAAGCGTATAACCATCTCAACGGTAATGCATCTCCGGTTCTGATATTGCAGATGTCCATGGGCGTCGTTGAACACTCAGATGCCCTCCCTCTCGGCTGCTCGTTTGCCCTCTATTTCATAAAAAAAAACATATTTTATGGGAAGCCTAATTCTAGATTTCTATCTCAATTTTTTTTTATAATAAAAGTACGACCATTTCTTCCTCTGTGTCCAGTGAAGTTAACACAACTTTAAGGCAATCTTTTAAGACAGAGGCTAAATGTCTGTACGTTCAGTGGCAGCGGGCACTTTGGTTAGTATATAATACTAACCAAATCCTATCCTATAAAAAACATTTCAGTAATGCGTATTTAAAGACGCATTTAATTTCTTACTGATAGTTTAAAAAGAGCAAGTTAGTTACTAGATGTTAACCTTGTTAATATTATTAGTTACAATGTAAGATAGTTTGTAAAAAACAACTTTTTATTTCATTCATCAAAGAGTTTTGATGCACGTAAATTCACGCTCCAATTCCCGTCCGCTCATTTTTGAAAGTAATAGCAAGGAACTTGAATAGTACGAGCTTTTCTTTGTCTCTTAAGTAAGTTCTAGAAGTTGTTTTAAGAAAAATGTTACTACTACTGCTCTCGGATATGTTAAATGGTCACTAAAGGCACCACTTGGTATAGATTTAGTACTTGACAGCAGCTGTTAACCTTTTTTGTTAAAGGTAAATGAGCAAGAGCACTGAAGTAGCGAATCTTATGTCTAAAAACATTTCTCATTTTCAAAATTTACAGTGATGTTTTTTATCTAAGTTGGAAAATTTTTAGTCTATAAAAATCGTAATTCAATAAATCAAATTGGGTTTTCTACCAATACACATCCATGAATTACGAATTTCCGCATTTTATTTTCAATGGGTGACATGTCAAAATCAGATGAAAATAAATTTACCCCTATGCCCTTCACGTTCATAAATAGCTTCTTGTTAATGGAGTAGAGTCGTGTATGTATATATATAATGTAGGTTAAGTGCTGTTTATATGTTAGTGAAAGCAAACTTGTTACTCGCTACTATTTGTCGAAGAGAAACAACTTTAATGATATGTTTTCTTACATTTGCTTCGGCAGTGAAAACTCATGGAGTTTAAGCAAAAGTGGGAATCTTAAAACAATACTACATAGCACTAGCTGTCGCCCCGTCTCCGTTCATGCGGGATTAAGAATAGCTTATCAGACATACTGAATGTGCATATAAATTTTTATAAAAATCAGTCAAGTCGTTACAGAAATACGTTTTATTTATGTACAGTTGTTTACTAAAATGTTGTAAACGCTATCATACAATTACAAACAATGTAAATTCATTTGCTACATGCTGCACGATGATTAAATTTCAAACGGAAAAGTTTAAATTAAAAAATTCTCGTTCAGCAGTTTTCGCGACACTTAGTAATTGCGGTCGCTTGATGAGAAAACTGTTTAATTATGTACTGCAGAAAAAAAACAACAAGTACCTCGTAAATTTACTTTAAAGTTAACGCCCAAGCTACAGTAGAGGACGTTTAACTCTGACCCATTTCAAGGAAATATCTTTAAACTCGCCAAAGTCAAGTATTATGTGTTTAAATATAGCTTTTGATAAAATTCGAAACTTTGTGGGAAGGGAATTTAATTCCTTAACTACAATAATTTGAACGAATTCAAACACAACGTTGCATAACAATGGAATATAGTTAATTTTAATTTAAATAACTGTGACCTATTTACGAGGTATCGGAAATCTGCAACGGGAAATGTACACAAATTAAACATATAGAATGAAAAGCTATGCTTAAATAAATTATTATGGGTTTCTGAGACCAAAATCGTCGCTTATAACATATCAACTCTGTTTTGTCACAGAATGAGAGGGATAAATATATGTTTTATATAGATATTTAGGTTTCTGAAACTCACAGTTAGTCAAATTAACAATAAAACAATACTAAATGCTAAGAAACTTGACAAATCAAAACCTTTTATTTATCAGACACTAAATAAATAATTTTTTCTTAAGACTTATAATTAAAATCGGGTGTTGAGTTAATTAGAAGTTAATATTTTGTTGCTTAATTCTAAAGTATTATATTTGAACGAATATCTCCCGAAGGGTTCGTGAAGAAAGGAAATGGTACAGAAAAGTGTCTACATTTGTGAATTATTTAATCCGTCTGGCCATGAAGCCTTAAAGATTGGAATCCACCCAAGTATTTACATGTAAACTATACTTAATCTTTTTTATTGTTTCCTAATCTTTTTATATATTGTCGCATATAACTCTAAGATAAAACTAGTATTTGTATCATATTATTTATATCACCATCATCAGCTCGAAGCCTACCCAAAGTTAGGAGTGACTAGGCCATAGTCAACAACGCTGGCCCCGTGCGGGTTGATTATTAAGTTAATATTGTAGAAACTCTTTGATTTGTAGCTATTCATTTTAGTGTTATATATTCAAATGTTATCTCTTTCATTTGAAACCAGCCAACGGTTCTGGCCTACACGCTTTATAAAGGCCGGCAACGCATCTGCGGTTCCTCTGGTATTGCTGATGTCCATGGGCGTCGTTGAACACCTCGGTGTTCCCGCTGCTCGTTTGCCCCTGTTTCTGTTATAAAAAAAAGATAAAACTATTAATATTACTGAAAAAAAAGTATTTTAAAAATCGAATGAAAATTACTGGTTTTATAGAAAAGCTATAAAGGAATAGTTTTTTATTCATAAACATCAGAAAAAAGGAATTAAAAAAAAAAACTTAAGAATTGATTCCATAGTTAGATAGATGTCGTTTGAAATAAAACTTTCTTATTGTTAGTGTTATCTCTATTGATATATTAAATACTTAAATTAAAAATGAGCCTTTAATTATAAAGTATAAGAGACATGAACAAGTATCGTTAATTTAAACTTTAATAGAACAGACGTAGCCTTTCAAGTGTCGGTATAGCTTAAAATTTTTCTAAAGAATGTTCTGTTTTAAAAATCTTTTAAATGACACATAGACAATGGCTTCTACTGTGAAAACTTGACTTGTATATCTTATATTAAGATTTAATTCGTAAATAATGAATAAAATAATATAAGCTGCAACTTTAGATTTACGTATATCTTTCTATCTTCTTCTTCTTCTTCTAGCTCTACAGCCCTTTGTGGGCCTTGGCTTGGTCCAGCAACTTTTTCCACCTCGGTCTATCTCTGGCCACGGACTTCCAGTTTGCTATGCCCACTATTTTTTATCTTTCTAATATTATAAATGCGAATGTTTAGATGGATGGATATATGTTTGTTTGAAGATATCTCTATAACGGCTGTAGATCTCTTTGAAATTTGGCATAGATGTAAAACGAGTCTGGAAGCACACATATTTTAATTAAGTTCTTTTTTTATTCCACGTGGACGAAGTCGCAGGCGACCGCTTGTATGTGAGTTAAACAAAAGTTGTTACACTTTATATAATTTGACGTGTCTTATAAAATCCTAACTTTGCTCATTGAATTGTGTTATTTACAATGGCGTAGAATATACGAGTAGTGACAACTTTGTATTCAGTCCGCAGACTTTTGTTTGTTACATATTCCTAAAGGCTCAAAAATAATAGCCGTGTCTCGTATTCGTTCTACTTTTGTAGCTGTAACACGTATTTAGCTTATGCGACTGCTTTGAAATGAAATTTTTATAACACCAACACTAAATTGAAAGATTCTTTTGGTTTTATTGAATACAGGTTCAGAGGTTTTATAAAAATTAGAACACGCGTATACACGTGCGTAGTATAATACATTTGGTAATCCCTTTTATTTACATTGTAACCGATAGCTAAATGTTTTTGTTTACATTTAGCAAAAATGGCTAAAATAAATAGCTAAAAATACTCACCGCAGTCTTATTATTAATTGAAAATATTACTACGTCAAAGAAGTTTTTTTTATATTCAATAAGATTCTTCACAAACTGTTCCTATCGAAAACTATTCAAATCTTTGAAGTTAAAGTTATGGAGCACAAATTTTTTTGCTTTCATTCTAATATTTTCTGTCGCATTCGAAATTTAAAAAACTTCTATTCGATTTAAATCATTTAATCTTCAATCTAATGAAATGTTTACCGAAGTATTGTGTTTTATTTTCTATTATGTCGTTATGTTCTTGTTTGATTGTGGTGTTCAAAAATTATTTATTAATAATTCTTTTTATTATTACTTATTCTTTAAGTTATTTCATTATTTTTCATAAAGTTGGTTTGTGGTATAATAAACCAACAAATAATATAAGTGCAAATATAAAAATATCTCGAAGAGAATGGACCAAGTTTTGTGAGAGGTTATAAAAAAGTGCATAAAAACTGCTGTATCCTGAAATTTTTGTTGAGATATGAAATTGTTATACTTATAAGCTCTGTACAAACAGGCAGATCGTAAAGTTTTTGTCCGCTTTCACTACTGATAAATAAAACTAATATAAGAAAATCACTTTAATGTTTAAAGACAATATACTCAGTTTCAAAATAGCAATTGGGCTTTTTTTTCTTTGCTTTCGTTTTTCGTATCTCATCATTATGTCAAATGATTTTTACGAATATCATTGGTATTGTTCGTTGGGCTTTGAGCGTTATTATTAGTGATCAGATGATCAAAACTAACTAGGATGACGCAGCGACCTGAAGTGAGCCTTGGCCTCTGGTAACAAAAGATTGATATAAAAATGAAGATCAGGTGATCACGTCAAATGTAAACGTACAATATCTAATATTTTATGAACTGTTCGTGCCATTCCATTCCATTGGTTCGCCATCTCTGGTATAAATGTTTATACCATCAAAAATATATTAAACGTAAAGGTCAACATTTGTAATTTGACGTTCGCAGACGGCGCGATCGTAAACTTCACTTTACGACCAATGCATTTTATACATTATTCAGGTGCATATTTTTGAAAGCAATAGTTTTAGTTGGAGCATGAAATTTACTACTTTCCTATATCAATGGAAGTCTGCTATTTGAGGATATTGTTTGGAACAAATATTGGTATCATTTACGTATTATACTCATAAAATTCACGTTCTGTTAGTCAAAACCTGGTAATAAAAATATACTATAAAGTTTTGTTGATTTTTAATTCGACAACTCTAACGTAAGAATTTTTTTTAAATAAAATGTATTTTTTGAATTTAATGAAATTTGGAAACATAGCCTTACATGTAACGGTGACGGGAAAATATTCCATTAATTTGAATGAAACTTTCATACAAAATGGTTTAATTGTTTACGAAAATTCACTAAAATGTGTGTGCCTACTCTTCACAACCGAAGGTTGGACTCGCTGAGCGCTCCCTGGATTTCATTTTTCTAAACTTTGAGTCAACATTTTTAAATGTATTGATTTTACTACCTAACACTAGATAACGTTAATTTTAATTTCTGAAGTTAAGAATAGTGCCCTCTATCAACACAAGGGAAACTAAAAATTGTCGACTTTCTACTATCTGACAACAGGTGGCGTTAAATCGCAAAAAAAAGATTTCAATCATAACTATTTAAATTATAAGTGTTTTATTTTCAACTTGTAAATGTAAATGAATCACTTGGGTTCACATTCTTTCATAGTTTTAAAATTTAAAACCATCAGTTGATTTTTCCAAAAAAATAAAATTCCATGGTTACAAATAAATAATACTGCCATCTAGATTTGTAATTTAAAAACTAAGTAATTTCGTCTCACAAACAGTTCTGCCAGTTTCCGCTAGATGGTAGTAAAAAGCCAATATTCAAAAATGCATTTGTTATAAAAGAGTCAGGAAATTCATTTTGTCACTAAAATCACAGCTAGTACCAACGAGAAATGCAAAAAAACATCTAAAGGAGGACGTTTTTATTCCTAATACTTTTCAAGTAAGTTCCTAGCTTTTAGTAACATCTAATGATTTGATCAATTGAGTTATTAATTTGTAAACTGTGATTTACTTAATTGCCAAAACAATTGGAAATTAAAACTAAAGAATGCCACGTCTCGGTAAGATTTTTCAATCGCAGTATCTTAAGAAAGAACATGTTTACTTAACAGCAATCCCTAAAATAAATAACTAAGTAAATGTTTCATCGTACATATTTTAACCGTTAAGAACAAAATCCTTTATTTTATTTTAAAGCATTAGTAAACGTATTCTGTTTGAATTAAATTGAACGGACACTATTGTCTAGGATTCTTACTAAATCTAGGATAATGTAGCGACTAATCGCCCTGTCTAGACTGGGATCGTGTAAATTCACTTCCATCAAATAATTACCACATACTTTATTGATGTTAAGTCAACTTGAAGTTATTGAAATACCTTTTACTTGAACTTATCACATATTTGGATTCTCTAATATTGGAACAAATAAAAATATCAAAAGATTTTATTGAAGTAAATTATTTTATAACTACAATTAGTGAGTTGTTTTTGAACCATATTTATCGAGTTTTACAATGAACTTTATCTCAAGTTTATATTCTTTATTTCAAGATAAAGTAGCTGCGGTCACTTAAATTAGTTATGCTGTATACTCGTTTATCCTTTTAGAATTACAAAAAATTCAATTGTATCTTTTTATTAAAAGAAATAAGGCTTTGATGTTAAAACAATATCAACATTCCGATCACGTTTGGAGTTTTAAGAAATTTATACAAAGAAAGACGAACGCCAAATGTTCCGGTGTACTGAATAACAATGTCTTTAATTTACAAAAATAATTTCCTCTCACATAAATCAAATTTGTTATATTCCTTGAAATAATAAATAGACAAGACCAAATAGCTTTTATTGACTTAGATACAAAACTCTATATACTGTTAGATGAAGGTGGAACTTAAAGAATGATGGTGGGGTGATACCTTATAAGCGACCGCACGCTCATTTCGAGACACACTCGTCACCAGACACTGAAGCCAGCGGAAGCTCTGCCAGTTTGAGTAGCGCAAACGATAAATCATTTTAAGTCTGGTGAACTAGTTATTTTGTATTTGAAAATCATTTAATTGTTAATTTAATTTAATCAATTTTGTTAGTTTTGTTATTAAATCAGTAATGTACTGTAGAAGTATATAAGAGATTGTTGTCTAGAAATAATACAAATAATTGTTGTTCGTAGTTATTTCTTACACGTCTCCATTCGGGAAAGGGATGTAGATATGGTGTTAGAGTAGATACTGAAGAATAGGTAAAATCTTCTTTCTGTTCATCGCCCACTCTGTCGGTTAAAAGTAGGTAATATATCTGCAAATGCGAATGTCAATTAGCGGTCACTTTGCTATTTTGTCGTATTTAGGTGTCAGCTTCTTCGTTTGTTAGGTTATTAATTAAAAAAGATAAATTTCATATAGTTAAGCAAGAATTGTTAATAGTAAAAGTTCCGAAATTATGGTAGCGATTCTAATTTTGAATACTTCACTAACATTTGTCTGGAATGGGTTTGTAGGATCATTTTCTTCACGTTTTAAAGTGCATGAAACGAGTTTATTTGTAATCATTTGCAGCTGTTGCAGTCTGCGTTTAAAATCGCATTAGAAAATATTAAACTATTCAGAAATTATATTTATTTGAACATATTGTATGTTAGTTTTTTCCACGATGATTTTTAACATATTTTTACAAGTATATTAAAAGCTACTAAGTATAAATTAATTAGAATTTTAAGACAATTTTAATTTTGTACATAGAAAATTACGGACCTCAAGGCATGTCACTGAGAGAACAAACTTTTTGATAATTCAAAGAAAATTTTAACTAGCCTTAACAAGTCAGGTTCTAATTATAAACTTGTTGGTAAAGAAATATAAAAAGACGTAAAAAAAATAGAATATCTTGTGGTGATTGTAAGTGACAGTTTGATTAAACTCTGTGATTGTTCCTACTAACATCTCAAGGCACAACGTCATGAATAAATTTATTTGTTACGAATCTTTTAAAAGATTTATCTAATTTAATATTCATAACAATTTTCTTATGAAATTCATTTCGAGTTACAATTTTTATAATCAAAGTTAACCTAAATGTTAAACTTAAATTTAATTTCAATCGCTTATTGTTTTAACATTCTGTTTTATATATTTATTTTATGGTGTATTATTAAACTTTAATTTCACACTGTTTCTACATATTAGTCGCAAGTTTTTTACAACCAAATAATTTTATTTTCACGTATCTGCAGAATGGCTAAATAGGTCTTGCTGAAGTTTGGCATAGATGTAGAACATAGTCTGGGTGAACATATAGGCTTCTAATTAAGTTTTTTTTTATGCCTCGCGAAATAAGATGCGGTCAGCAACTAGTAGTCACACAACTCTCATTTCCTTTGAATAAAAAGATAGGTGCGGGCGAAAAGCTTGGAGTTACTCTATGTATACCTCAGCAGTGACCACTCTGTCAGCGTGTTGCTCTGTGATGCACTAGTCGTGTGCCACGGGCGCACTCGCTGACCCTCATTCAAAATGAAACGCTGCTACAATCCACGACCCCGGCCCCGGGGACAAGTTGAAGCGGCTCTTAATTAAAACTATGAAACCATCTCATTTTACACTTGATTAATTTTTTTTTAAATGTCATTTCATAAAATGAGTTACATATTTCATTTTATCATCTTGTAAGATTTTTCATTAGAACAAAAATACTAAAGTTTTTTGAGAAATAAAAAAAACTAAATTGTGTTAATTGTTTGAAAGAAACCACGATTGAAAAATGAATTCTGTTTAACATTATTTCTAGCATTTCTTCGAGATTTTACTTTATCCTAATTTATATGGCAGCTTCATACTAAGACCCGGACGATAAGTTGACCTAGAAATTTTCCCCGTGCTGTAACAGGGATCTTAGTATTTTCCACTTATCACAAGCAAGCACTTCTCTATTATGTCTTTAACATGAAAATAATGCTATGCCTTAATATAAATAAATATGAAATAAACACACTACTTACAGATTTCTAAACCGCCAACTTTTTATACTACGCTTTGGGTCGATGGTGGGCAGAATTAACAGGGTTACGTGTGACTGTAATTTCCAGATCTGTGGGATCCCTTTCTGTCCAGGGTCTTTTTTTCCCAGAGAGGAATGCTTTATGCATACTCCGCGCCCCCGGGGGGACGACGCGGTAGTTATGTGGGATTCTCCTCCATAGCGAAAGCACACCCACTAAACCTCTCTGTTCCTCCAACTCATCGGGATGGGGCCACGGACACGCTTTCGCACTAGTCCGCGACCCCGTCTGCTCTGTCTGTCCAGGGTCCTGGACGGTCGCCCAACTGCCCAGGGCCTATTCTTGCGCCAGTACTTATTACTTAGAATGATAAATTGATGGTTTTAAAATTGCCTTCAGTATCATTTTAGAAAAAAAAAACATTTTACAGCAGTTTAAAATTTCTAAAAGAATTCTCAAACATTGCAAATAGATAATACGATTCCAATTTAGCGATGTAGCGATGTAGGGAGGAATAAAAGAGTTTTATAAATGAATCTCAATTGAAATTGATAAGATTACGATCACATTCCCTTTTATGTATTTCATTCGACAATCGTGAACAATACGAGTACATTCGCCTCCATAGTCCAAGAGGTAGCGTCACTCACGTCGTATTTATATCATTGCAATTGTATAAAGTTGTAACAATTTTATAAATATTTTTGTAATCTTATTTATCTCACTAGGGAATAATGTATTTCATTTTTTTATATTATAAGGTGGCAAACGTGCGAGCGGCCACCTGAAATCACTGAAATAGCGAAGTGACCGTTGCCCATAGACATACGCAATTGCATATGCGTTGCCTACCTTTAATCGACGGAGGAGAGGATGCACAGAAAGAAAACATTTTCATGCATCCTCTTATCCGGAAAGTCCACTTCCACTTCCCATCCTTTCCTTATAAGTAGGGTAGGAATGGAAAGAGGACTAAATTAGGCCTCATGCGTATGTTTTTAAGTATCTACATTATGTGACCACCTGGAGCCAAGACGACTAAATCAATTTTTACAAATAGAGTGTCATTCGCTTCGTATTTTTCTCCGCAGTGTCTGGAGAGTACAGTCATTCGGACTTTGGTTTTTTGGTAACTATTCGATGTTTATAAATGTTACAATTTGTTTTAGAGCCATTGTATTTTGATGTATTATAGTTTTAAGGTTATTTAATCTGTTCGTTATCGATTGGTTCGATTATAGTGTAGGATAGAATTTGTCGTATAGATGAAGTTTTGATGTCGTTCGCTAAAGTTTAATTGCGCTGCGCCCTATATTTAGCTGCGTTTGTTGTTGTGCATCAATCGAAGCAAATGCGTTGGTTTTTAATTATAAAACTAGCTGTCGCCCGCGACTCCGACCGCGAGGGAAAATACATTATTAGTAGCCTTTGTGTTCTTCCAGACTATGTTATATGACTATACCAGAGAGAGAGAGAGAGAGACATTTATCCATCCATCCGTCCAACCATCTAAACATTCCCGTTAATTATATTGTTAATATTATATAGTATGATTGGTTAGATTTAATTTAATTATGATTCAGATGACCTCGTATATGTATACATTCCTATAGTATTTGACAAATTGTGTACTGCGTTAATTGCTTGTTCATGATGACGTATCGACGTGACGTTTATGAATGATTGTTTTAATTAAAGTTGAAGCTGGGTTTAATAGCGCGCGACAGTTCAGTTAACACTTTGAGCGCTACGCGTATTTCCAAGACAATGCCGTTAACACCACGAGCGCCGCTTATATGCACTGGTATAAAAATTAATTTGTTTCGATACTGAGTATTAGGAAGACTATGTGATGTAAAAGTATGGAATGGCTGTGTTAAAAAGGATAAGCATAGGATGGCGGTAGATTCAGATGACAGCTGATAGAGATGTATGGAGGAGTATTACATACTCTGCCGACCCTCCGTAGAGATAAGGGCAGATTGATGATGCTGATTTTGGGTATTAGGAAGACTGGTTACTATATCTATTTTATAATTTTTACTGACTTAAACAGAAATTCAATCCATTTACAGTACTTAGTGAACAAGACATGAAAATTTTCTAAGTAAAAGACAGGACTCTTAGATACAGAAGCTAATTTGTGAAGCAACAAACTAAACTTGATTTATTTGCGGTCCACACTGACAGGGAACTGCGAAATAAACGGAGTATACTTTCCTAATTGGGGGTATTATACGTATTAAGTCGAATGGAATGTAATAAAAATATCTTTATTAACTAAAAACTGTGTTATATTTTGGTTGATACATATAATTACTTTGAGAAATTATTAAATATCGCAATATCTACAATAAAATCTAATATAGTATATTTTTAGGGTTACGTATCCCGAAAGGAAAAAACGGAACCCTTATAGGATCACTTTGTTGTCCGTCTGTCTGTCTGCCAAGAAGCTTTTTTCAAGAACGCGTGAAGGTATCAAGTTGGAATTTATTTTATATTTTACGAAAAATTTTGTAAATCCGTCAAAACTTGTAGGTTCTTTTTTACCATGTTTTTACTTTATTAATAGAAGATTTATGTAAAAAAAGATTTGTTCTTTTCAAATAAAATATCCATGTTTTATTTCGTAGCTCGTGTACGAAGGGCTGGAGCAGTAAAGTTGTAACAAATTACCTATAAAGCTGTGCCTGATGAGTTTTCTTTGTAAACTACTGGCTGGCTAGTCCAACATTTTTGTTTTAAAACGAAACGCAATACTCGGATATATTAAAAAAAAAGTAAATTTGAATTTCGAATAGTTAAAATTACTATTGATTCTACATTAATATGTGTTATATTTACAGTAAAGTCATAATTCTTTGTTGCGTTTACCGTAAGTTTCTGAGACCCGAATCGCCGTTTTAAATATGTTATTATCTATTCTTTTTCAAAGATGACGATATGTTTTATACCGACTTTGGTGTCAGAAACCCACGGTTAGTAAATTAATCAATACATTATAATATCTCCTTCCTTTAAAGCAGCCAAATAATACTAAGTTAGACTTAGAAATTTTGATTTTTTGACTATAAAAATCATTGTTAAAAAATGGCCTTGATAGACGGACGGACAACAAAGGTAATCCTATAAGGGTTCCATTTTTTTCCTTTCGAGGTAAAAATACCAAAATATATAGCTTTGCTAGAATTTAAGGTGAGTTGATATTTAATTAATACTGTAAACAATTTCTAATCGCTATAATATTTCTTAATATAATTTTGGTATGTTTAATAAATCTTATAAGCATCGTATGAGATTAAATCTATGTTCTAAGTAATAACACTATATAAGTTTTGGGGGCCATTTAATTTCATCTATATTAATAGGCTAAAGCTGGAGTGGCTGCATCAATTTAATGCTCTAGAGTTATGAGGAGGCGTGCCCTAGTTAAGGTTTATGTACTAACACGTCAAATGTCTATTTTAAAAGGTGTCGGTTTTAAAATATTTGGAAAATTTTATCTAAAATTGTTTATTCTATTACCCTGTACGTTATGTCAAATTATCGTTGGTTATAAATCCAATAAAGTGTCTTACTAATAATAGTGGGTAATTTCTTCCTACGTTGTTAGTAGTTTAGGGAAAAAATCGAGTCGGACATCATTATGTTATTGTTTATTTAAAATGGCTGAACAATCTATAAAAATGATAACCGTGGTTTTCTGAGATTATAATCTCCGTTAAAAATATATTAATGAAATGACAGGGATGGTGATATGTTTATTACAAAGATTTTGGTGTCAGAAACTCACGGTAAATTATGTTAATATTTTTTTCTTTTTTTCAACTATCCATGGTTTTCGAAAGGATGTATATAAGTAAAAGACATTTTTTGGATACCATTATTTTGAAATTTGTATGTATCCAAACTGAACTTTTCCAAATATTTCAGTTGAAATCTGACCGGTTTTCTGTTATAGAATGTAATATAAAAAGTTTTGTACTATAGTTCAATAGTTCCATACAACAGCTCACGTCCGCGCACATATTTGATTTCTCCGGGGTCCGCGCTGTTGACGGCTTGTACCCGAAGGGTATTTGTTGAAATATGATAATTCTGATTAAATGACCTCAAATATTGTTTACATATTGTAGATACTTTAATTAAATTTAAATATAAACATAAATGTAATTTATAATATTAATTTATATTCTCACAGACTCCGATGGCTGGGCCACCTCACGAGGATGGGGGAAGATCGAAAGGCCAAAGCAGCATATCTCGGGACCCCGACTGGCCACCGACCCATCAGTCGGCCCAGGTACCGCTGGCGAGACGCCGTAGAGCTGGATCTGCGGGAGCTACAACCGATGGATTGGCAGGAGAAGGCGCAAGACAGGCGACTTTGGTGATCTCTTGTGTCGGAGGCCAAGACCCACTTTGGGTCGATGTGCCAGCGGAGTAAGTAAGTAATTTAGATTTTCACTGGCAAAACAACTTTGAAAAAATTATATTCCTATCTTTGTTATTTAAAACAGAATGAGAGGGACATATATGTTGTTTCGGTAGTTTTTCTTTAGTGGAAACGCACGCATTAAGAAAAAGGTAAATTAATGTTTTATTTTCTTTTGTTTCATTTTACATTAATTTTATCTAATTATAAGTATAAAACATATCCTCATCTCTATCATTATCTTTGACAAAAAAGAGATAACAATATGTTTAAAACGGGTATTTAAGTCTTAGAAACCCATGGTTATTATTGTTAAGTGGTCACTAAAGGAGTTACAGTAAGTGACTGATTAAAAAATCATTAGTTTAGTTTCTGAGTGCGATAGTAATTCCATATAATCATAGAGGGGTGTGTTCATAAGCGTTTGTTATAAAGCTAAAAGGACTATATGAGCTTAAAGCTTTCGTCCCGGGAATTACGTGCGGCACGCGAGGCATCGCAGCGAAACCTCCTCGCTAAGGCTTCATCGGGAAATTGGTTAAATACGGTTTAATCTACACATTACACGATATAAACGGTTATAGGGGAACAAGGTATAAATTTTAGCTAGAGTTCTATATTATATAAAATACATAGGCTAGGTTAGCTAACATACCTTTAGGTTTATCGAATATTTTGGATCGGATAATTGGATATGTAACCATTAAAAATTGAACTATCAACGACATTTGATTTATCCCACATTTGAATTAAAAGTTGTAAAAGTGACTCCTGGCAGTATTTCCGCCTGGTGCAAGCGCATACATCAAATTTCAAAGTGTCAAACAAAATTTTGTTCAATATAAAATGTTCTAAATTTATTGCAAACATTTTAAATCTACTTCCGATCGAACCGTATCTCTGGCCGGATTCTGATAAACGACTTTGTTGAATCTTGGAAAGTTACACGAGTTTGTAAGAAAACTCATAAGTTCACAAAACAATAGAGAATTTCATAGAACTTTCACCATAAGAGCTATAATTAAACACCAATGTATAGGTATGTATGAGAGTGTCGGTGGCTCAGTGCTCAAGCACTTGACTTGCAATCTGCAGGTCCTGGGTTCGAATCCCGCCATGTACCAATGTGTTTTTCGATTTCCGATTTACATATGTACATTTATCCGACGTTCTTACGGTGAAGGAAAACATCGTGATGCAACCTGCACATGTCTGAGAAGAAATTCAAAGATATGTGTGAAGTCAACCAACCCGCACTGGGCCAGCATGGTTGACTATGGCCTAATCACCCTTAACTTAGGGTAGGCTCCGAGCCCCTCGGTGGGGACGTATAGTGAGCTGATGATGATGATGATGATGTATAGGTATGACACGTTGTCTACAAAATTATATTGTGAGTGTGAAATCTAATGGGTAGGAAATTAACGTCCTCAACTGTAAATTAAACCAGGATTGCAATAAATGTTAAGTAACAATTGAAAAACAACTTTATCCATTTATACTTTGGCGCAACAATTTGTGGGCTGAGGGTCGTATAGTTTCACCCTTTAGGCCACAAATTGTGTGCTTCACTTGGTAACTGAGGGGACCATTTTATTATACGTAACAATTGTCAGAGTTACAGATCCATTCGCACGACAATTAAAGCTATTTATTAATGCAGCTTTTTTAAAAGTGACTATTATTTTAATTTAATTTGTATATCTTAAAAGCTTTTTTAATAGTGTTACTTTCCCTTCGAGGTAGTTCCATCGTGAATCCCCGTGGGACCCTGGTATGTTTATCATAATAGTTGATCACCTGTCAGCTGTCACAAGTTTAGCAACCTTTAATATAAGTAATTCGTTCGTAATGTCTTTAAATTTTAATCGTTGGTTTCTGAAATCCTAGTCCTTATATATAATATACTGATATCTCTATTTTGTTAAAAACAATGAGACAATATGTTTTATACAGGAATTTAGGTGTCAGAAATCAACAATAAGTGAATTTTCTCGCTACTGCTACGCTGCCTGCAGCACTTAAGCGTGATAACAAGAAACGGTAATATAAACAGAAGATGTTCCACACCTGATGGGTGCGTTGTCACGCATGCGTGAGGTCTCGAGCACTGCCCGAGTTGGACTACGTTCAGTGCTCGGTTCGTTCCCGTAGGACGCCGACGGGAGAAGGGCGGGAAAGCGCGCGCTCTTGCGGCTACGAGATAAAACACGTGTGTGTATTGTGAATGTGAATTGTGTTTTTATTGAGGTAAGTTGTATATAAAAATTTGTATATATACATTCTATATGTAAATAAATTATTATTAATGATTTGAGATGTATTTTCAAAATTTATTTTCTATTTTTTTTTGTCGTATATTTTTGGAAAATTTTAAAGACGGAGACAGATAATAATTAGAACAGTATTAAAATGATTTTACATAATATTTAAAGAATTATTTAAGTATTTGATGCTAAGGTACATTTTTATAAAAAATATATATTTACTATATTTTATATTTTATTTTTAAATATTCATCTACATAGATAACAAATTATATCGTATATAAATTTAACTTTTTATTCATATCTCTTGACATTTAACTTCAGTTATTATGATCGCACGAAGGTTCGATACGAAACAACTTTTCAAGTATTCACAAAAAAAGTTCAAAAGAAATCGAGGGAACCAAACCCTAAAAAGGTTCTTTTAGAAGGAAGGACTTAAATAATTCAAAGGGCGATATAAGTTTTAATGTTTTGCAATAATTTATTTTAAATCGTTGATAAATTGTCATAGAATTTTAATTCACACATTTCTGTATTTAGCATACTAAAGTTTCAATGTTGAACGCCATTATGAGGCTTTTAAAGTTATATTAAAGACCTAGTTTTGAGAGAATTAATAAAGTTATGAACAAAATTTATAGACCTTAAATAACAGGACACTAAGTTATCTTGTTCTGATATTAACTTATATTTTTTAACTTAATACAAAATAGTAGAACATTGGTCGTTTCATGTACTAGCCGTCGCACGCGACTCCGTCCGCGCGGTATTAAAAAACCTAATTAGTAGCCATGTGTTCTTTCAGACCGTGTTAAATACGCCACATTTCATCGAGATCCGCTGAGCCGTTCCGGAGATATCTTTAAAAATATCCATCCATACAAACATTTGCATTCATAATATCAGTAAGATAAATAACAGTTACATTAAGATTGAGATAAGATTTTTTTTAAATAACAACGTGTAACTATAGAAATCCTACTTTTAGCAATTAATTTAAAGATATTAAAAAAATATTTATAATTTACTAAATGCCTTTTTCTCTTCGTATGACCATCTAAAATCCTACGAAGAACATACTAGGCAGTATAAAGTAGGATCTTTCATATGATGAAAAATACGAATTATATTACTGTTTAAAAACTACTAACAGCGATCCGTTAAACATGCGTGGAGAGTTTTAATAAATACGGTAATATGAAAACTCTCTTTTAAAAATGTGAACATATTTTTGTGTAACTTTAATTAGAATTTGAAAATATAAATTATGAATTTTATTTTGCTTAAGTGTATATTTGTTTCTTAAAGTAGAATTTCACTGTCGTAATTTTTGTACTATTAAAGGTTATTTATTTAATTGTGTTTGACAAAACAGAGATAACCATATCTTCTATAAAATGTCATTGTAAATAAAATGTAACTTAAATTATTAAGACTTTAATAGAAATTAAACTGATATATAAAAACGGCTTAACACTCAAGTATATTCGTCCGGTGGCGGCACCGACTAGTTTCAAGCCCATCGGGGGCCGTTGATCAGGATGAGATCAGGACTCATCCCGATGAAGGGCCCCCGATGGGCTCGAAACTAGTCGGTGCCGCGCCCGGACGAATATACGAGAGTGTTTAGCCGTTTTATATCAGTTTACTATAATGTCTCACCAAAGTTTGAATAATTGAATAGAAATTACATTAAAATTAAACTTTTGTAGTCTTAAATGGAATCCCAACTTTAAAAGTCGGAAGTCCAAAGTGTATAGAATACTAAAATTAAACCGATACATCATTTCCAGCAAAAATCGCTCGAAGGATTCTTTTATTAACCTTCCTAATGAAACTGATTCGATACAAAAAATCTTTTCGGGTCAAAGATTAAAAATGGATTTAGGATAAAAATAGGTCAATTCACATTTTATAACTTCCTCTTATCTCGATGGCAAGCCGAGCGCACTTATTGAGTCATCAACTTGAGAGGTTCGACAAAAAAAAAAAGCTGTGACATATTATGTGTAGCTATCGACACTTTTAAACACCTTAAAGAATAAGGACATTTTCTGTTTAAAACTATAAGTTGTTGGTTAGGTTAGAAGGCAAGAAACATGACTCATACATTCAAAAGATTGCTAGATTTTTATATTAAGTATAGCCGCGACTTCGTACTCAAGGAATTAAAAAATAAATCCAGTAACAAATGTATTCTGTCATATAGTGTAGGTTTCAAAACCCTAATATTTTAAAACCATTTTTTATACGCATGATAAACCAATTTGTTCTGTGTGATCGCCAGAACGGCTCGACCGATTTAGACTGGAAGATAGCTTAAGCAAACGTACATATTATATAGGCTATTTTTTTAATTCTCTCCGGAAGAAGTCGCAAGCGACCGCTAGTTTAATAATAAAAATATGTGAGATGGTCCAGATAATATTGAACAACCGTAAACATTTATACTAGTTATTTGCACTGGCTGCGGTCGCAAGTAATCTGCGTTATGAAGTATCCATCGCGGATATGATCTTTTGCGGACTTCTTTTTAACAAAACTCCAGCCAGCGGACTCAGGAAATTATATGTCACACCGACATGCATGTGAATATGAGTATGGAGAATGCAAAATAAGATTTATCATACAAATATTACGAAAACAATTTCTTAAAAGGAATTTACTTCATAAGATAAATGCCTATAGATATTTTGTATTGATTCTAACGGTGTGAGAACAGACCACACTCACATAGTGACAGTAAATGCTTTGAAAGAAATCTTAAAAAAAAAAGCAAATATAAGTAGTAAATAGCTTTCGAGCAGTGTAACTTTTTATTTCTAAAACTATTAGTGGGTAGACGAACTTTTACGTGCTATAAATATGAATTTATAATACCAATATAAATATGAGGGTACATTCATTGAGAGATTATGTCCGGATTAAAACTGAACCTGTTCTGATAATCCGGACAAGAGCCGGATAATGGCAATTAACGCCCCCCGGCCATCGGCCGGATTATCTTCACCTTAAATGTACGTATTCATTTATTAAAATACAAAACTATAAATGTAGTGCTTGATAATTACTCGTGTAATTACGGTTTTTCTCCATACATTCGTACATATTATAATAATAAAAAAAAATTGAGTGTTTATGTAAAATCCAAGTGTAAAATGGCCAACTACGATTCCGCCTGATGTTTGGCGGTGAAGCGCTAGATAACTAGCGTACGTTTCTAAAACGAAAAAGGCCGTTTTAAACATATCCGTTTCTCTATTTTGTCAAAGATGATAAACAAGGATGACGAAATATTTTCAAACATAGACTTGTCAGAACCTCACCTTAAGTAATTATATTTAAGAGCATTATTGCTTATCCAACTAAATCCAGTTTAGACATCTTTATATATATAATTCTTCTGTGAGTGTGTATGTCACTGAACTTCTCTCAAACGACTGGACCGATTTTGATGAAATTTTTTGTGTGTGTTCAAGGGGATCTGGGAATGGTTTAGATTCACAATTTTCATCAAATATTAACTTCATATTAATTTATTCAAATTAAAGACGTGTAGACAGGACAACGTCTGTCGGGTCTGCTAGTTTATATATAAAATATAATATTTGTAGTGCAGACTAGTTTCTCTGTAAATAAGAGATTTATGCTTTGCATTATTTATCATAAAGCTCTATTGAGAGATAAAATAAATACAATAAGCCAGGAGGATCGTGGCATGTTCTATAAAATGCTGTATTACGAATTTTGTATAATATTGCAGAAAATACAGCACTATTATATCAGTGGACAAGGAACGTAAGCTGGAAAGCTTATGCGCTTTTAATGTAGTCTTAGTGTTTACTATACGGTTAAAATTTATCCTGACATTGTAATAATAAAGGTTTTTTATTGAACTGCATTTTATAGATATTGAAAAAGCGCCATCTATCGTTATTTCTTAAACAAGTTTTTAAATTTGGTAAAATGCTAATCATATTACGAGCACAAATCGCGTAATGTGTTTTAAAATGTTTTTAGAATTACTCAAAAGTAACCAACATTATGTGACATACGATCTATACATTTAGATAAAAAAAAAACAAATTAAATAGTATTTCTTATTAAATTTAATTAAATTATTAGAAAATTAATTAAGTTTAAAAATATTATTTATACTCTATTTACAAAGTAAATTAAGTATAACATAATAATTTTTGTAGCCATCAAACTGTTATTCCGACTGAAAAAGTCTGATATGTATCCTTTATTTGTGAATAAATGAATGTTACTTTTAGCCCTATTCAAACAACATATAGCTACAAAGCCAGGAAGTTAAACAACTTGCAAAGAGATTTAGATAGTTAAAGTTTCAAAGGATATTTCAAATATTCACGAATCCCAAATAGTGCGGAACACTTGAAATGTTGTCTTACTTAATTTGATCTCTCGAGAGTTTCGAGACTGAGTTAATAAACTCTTAACAAAAGAAAATAAATTCAAGATACGTAATAAATAAAGATTGACTAACATTAATACTTTAGATTAGAATTTGGTGTCTACAATTTGATATTTATTGTTCAAGTACCAAGACGTATTAAGTACACTAAACATAAAACACGCACTATTCTGGATGGCTGTCATTCCACAACGGTGCGATTTTCGAGCAATGTCTTGTCTCGCACAACCGCGTTGTGTAACGATCTGTCCTCGGCGGTATTTCCAAACCAATACGACTTAGGGACCTTCAAGAAGCGAGCATACCATTTCCTTAAAGGCAGGCAACGCATCTACAGTTCCTCTGGTGTTGCAGTTGTCCATGGGTGTCGTTGATCACCTCGGTGTTCCCGCCATTCGTTTGCCCTCTTCTCTTTTAGAAAGAAAACATACTCATGGCTCTTTAGTGAGTTTCTTAGTCCAGATTTAGAATTAAATATTTACACTGCGTACACATTAGCACGCTCATTTTTTCTTTTACTTAACGACGTATAGATCAAAGTAATTATAATAGATATTTCGTCGCTATTAAATATTCACGAGCAATTATTTTCCAGCGAGATATAATAATGAACGTCGTAGTTAAGACATAAGTTTAGGTAATAAATAAATTACGCTTCAGTCTGTTAACATATCTCAATATTTACTTGATTAAAATCTGACATTACCTACAACTAATTTATGTTGTAAGTTTTTGAATTATAAATTAAAAATTATTAGATTCGTTTGAAAATCAACAAGAATTAATTAAGTGCGTGTTCATTCTAGACTAGATTGCTTCTTTATATCAGAACTTTTGAGTCTTTGGAAAAATGAACAAGTCATTGTCTTCATATGATTAAATACCATGCGACCCGAGCACATACTTCGCATACCATTGCGATCCTTAACTTAATTTAATTTTATCTTTTGCCGACTAGATGTCACTTCTTTATGTTGGTATTAATATTTGCCGATATAAGAATTTTTACGTGAATTGTTAATTAATTGTAAATATTTTTGAAAATTAATTCGATACAAGTTTGATAAATAGCGCCACGACAAAAGAATTTAAATGTAATAAAATGTATCGTTAATTTAATATAAACGGCTGGAGATTTATGAAGTCTTTATTACTGGTAAAGTAAATTAATATAAGTTTTTACATGATTAAATTACAATATAAAATTAATTGTATAAAAGAAGAAGAAAATACTTTTATTTATTATTTTATCTTTTAAACCTCTAAAGAAAAGTTAGAATTATAATTTTAAGAAATATCGTGATTTATTTTTATGTTACAAAATAACCCGTCTATGGTGTTTACATTACACATACAGACACTGTCTAATCGTCAAAGTGTGAGGGATGTTTTCAAACAAGTTTGTCGACAGTGTAAACTCATACTATTATCGCGTCGCAACGCATCATATGCTACCTAAGTCGTTAAGATATGTGTAAGATGACAGTATCTAAGATAACAAGATTTTTGTAACTTTTGTAACATTTCCATTAGGAAATGAGAATATATCAAAAGATGTTTTAGTTTTGATGTTTGTTCAACATTGTTGGACTTTAGGGACATTGTAATACTTTTAAAACCCTTCGCCTTAAATAATCTGAATGTTTAATCTTATTGTGAATGGAATTTATTTGAGTGTCAAAGAGAAATCAGATTCGAACCCTTTTATTCGGAATTCGACAAAATTTACTGTGAATTTTGTTTGGTAAATTCTAATATAAGGTTACACAATGTGTACACAATACGTGTACTTAAAACACATAAAACCCTAAATTACGGTAATTTGTTGTGGAAAAAATTTTTTTTTGCTCTAGGACTTTTATTCTAGGACATGTTACGCTTGTTTTTTTAAATATTATAATAAGAAACAGAGTTGTTCGAAGGATAAAATTTTTTTTGGTAAATACTCAAAGATAAATAATGTACAACATACTTAGCGTAAATAAAGTATTAAAGAAGACTGATATATAAATGAGCTTCGTTCTTTTTAATTACTTTAACATAGATTCCATTAAAACATAATGCGAGAGTGAAATGAGTTTGGAACCCTTTCCAGGGCCCTTAACAATGTACAAGCGGCGACGGACTTTTACGCGGCTATAGAAAGCTCACGTTCCATTATCGTCCTTAAAGTTAACGGTTGAATGGTTGATTTGGCTTGTAACAATATGTTTGGTAAGATCGATTCTGTTGATCTGGATGTACACATTAATTTTCAAGTTACACGACTCTGGATGCGAACAGTATTACTTCTACGGTTATCTGCTACGTTTTGTTGTTTATTTACTTCAGAAAAAACACGTAACAGTCAAAACACGTTTAAACAATAACTAAATTAGTGTTAATAATCTTACTAATATTACAAATGCGAATGTTGAGATGGATGGATGTTTGTTAGAAGGTATCTCTAGAACCGCTAAACGGATCTTGCTAATATTTGGCATAGATGTAGAAAATAATCTGGAAGAACATATAGTATAGTTAAGATTTTTTTAATTCGTCGCGGACTGAGTCGCGAGCTAGTAAGCTAGTAAGTGATATTAAGGAATTGCCTTCAAATCAATTTTGTATTGTTTATAAGCCACTTGATTATTATATCATCAGACGAAAAATAATTTTGTAAAGTTAGAAAATTACAAATATTATTATGTTATTTCATATATTTATCGAACAAAAAGTCAAAATAAGTTAATTAGTCATCCCACAACATTTTCGACTTCAACATGTACGAAAGTTTGATGTGATTAAGTAATTTCCTCCGTACATAATTACGCGTGAGTTATCAGATTTTAATCAAGAAACTTGTTGCGAGATCCAAAGTAAGACTCGAGTCTAATTTATTTATTGCCCAAATTCAAGCATTAACCACAACGTTCGTTTCTCTCGTGTGTATAATTGGCCGTGAAAATTTAATGAAGATGGAATATGTTTTATTTCATTTATTGTGACGACCATTGAAAGACATTTGTTACATTCTAAATGTCTTAATAAATTCTTGCATTACATACATTTTATGTATATTTTAAGAGCTGTGAATCTGAGAATATTATTTTTCTTTACTTTTACTTTCAATATGTTATATGTTATGGTGGTAGCGACGTAAGGGCGAGGTGGGGCGCCCAGGGCGCTGGCATAAGGGGGCGTAAAAGGCGCTAGAATCGAATATAGAAAATCGCCTTTGGTGCCCTTCAAGATACCCTATCTTTGGAAGATTTCCTACGACACCAAAAAAGGGGGCAGTGTAAGAATCTTTCGTGCGTATGTCTATGGGCAACGGTCGCTTCGCTATTTCAGCGATTTCAGGTGGCTGCTTGTATGTTTGCCACCTCATGTATAAATAAAGAATCTCGCCAAGGGCGCCTGGTATACTAAATCCGACCCTGTATGATCTGATTACTGAAGTTTATGTTCTGTAATATCCTGGACGTCGAACCGTCGAAATAGTCAAGGTCGAGCTACTAAGTATATTAGAAGGGCGGCAAAGGCACAAATTCGTGATGTTTACGGTCTGTAACAATAGTTGTAACGTTAGAATTCTAACTGGTAAAAAAAATAATTCTATATTCTTTGATAGATGGCGCTGACATGCTAAATCTCTACGTCTCGTAATAAAACACAAGAGCTTATTATAACAATCCAATGAAACGTCGCTCAACAAATAAAATAGTTATTACTCAAATAAAATTTATTTAACGATTTTGTTTTGTTCTTAAACTTTCTTATGAACATATAACGAGCAGTTTTGTGATGTCCTAAAAGTTTAACTGGCAACATTTTAACAAGCGCGCTTTGAGTACTGCGATGTTAGTCTAAGCTCACTTTATTGTGTTACTTCACGTTGTTACATTTCAAATTAAACACGTTTTATTAAATGAATATTAAAATAAAGCAAGTAACTATTATTTGTCTAGAAAACAAAAATCGTCTGAACGTAGAAACGATTAAAGATTTTATGATAAGACTTGCTGTCACCCACAACTACGTCCGCGCGGAATAAACAAAAAAACTTATTAAGGCCCATGTTTTTCCTGGCAATGTTCTATATCTTTGCCGAATTTCAATGAGGCCAGGAGGGCTGTATGGACCCATTTTACAAACTCCATCCATACATCCGAACATTCGCATTTATCGCATTTATATTACTAACAAAATATAATTACAACTTCCTATGTCATTATTCATTTAGTTAAGAATTATAAAGTACATTTTGTAACCAAAGGTCATTGAAAATGGACGACTAAATTACAAATTATGATTTAAAAAAGTCATGAATACTTTTTACCTAGTTAGAAGTTGTAAATGAACGATTGAATAAACTTCGATGAAAGTTCACTCAGGTATTGTTTTAATAATGCTCTTCGTGCTCTTTAAAGTCTAGTTTTGCGGCGTCTTTAAACTTTTACGAGGATCGTTTCGGGGTACGCTCCAGTTTTAAATGTATTTTGTGCTTAGACACGGTTAATGTATTTTTTGTTTCATTAAAAGTTACGACAGATAAATGGATAGTTATGTCATTTAATATTGGCCTATGGTATAAACTATTTTACCTACGTCTCAGGAAATTATATATTTTTTGATTTTATAACGTGCCAAACGAGCAAGAATTGCTGCCCATAGACATCTGCAATAGCAGATGCGTTGTTCACCTTTAATCAAAGGTGGAGGTAACTCAAAAAAGAGAATTTCCTCTTTTGAAAATTCCATTTCTCCTTCCAATCATTTCTTTAATAGAAAAAGGAACGTGGACTACTAATTTTAATTAGGACTTCGATACCACACTCACGTATGTTCGTCCGGGGGCTGCCCATCAGTGGGAAGGGAAGGTGAGCGCGTCCGCGAAATAATACCAATCCCACTCACTCTGATGAAGGGCTCCCGATGAACTCGAAACTAGTCGGTGCCGCCACCGGGCAAACATACTTGATTGTTTTAGCCGTTTTTATAGAAACTTAAATTAAGGTTAATTGACATTTAATGATTTATAATTAGGCATAAATATTAGGTGATAAAGTTGTAATACACTTGTCAAAAGTTGTATAAATGGTAATAAATGTAACTTGACATCTGCTCCTGAGGTAATCAGCGGCTCCTAATTGTCAAAGTTTTCCTAATGAAAGCAATCGAAAAACCTTGGCAACTTGAGCGCTTAGTATCGATTTCTACTGAATTCAGCTCCATCTTACACTCTCTACCAACTTACTTTGAAAACTTTCATTGACGACATAAGTTCTTGTAACGAAGTAAAACTTTTCAGCAATATTCAGAGGAAAAGAGTAACAACAGATATTTATTGCCGGAACAAAGTTAATTGTTAAAAAAATTACAAGAGTCTTAAGTGAAACTTAGCCTTAGTTACACTAATTAGTAATTTGTAAGTAGCTTACTACCTTCTTTTATACCTCCCTCCATTCTTGTCTACTCTTATGTTTTATGGAGAGATTTACATTTTATTTATTTATTTTTCTGTGAACTTTTAGACATAAATAGCTTAGAGCGAATGGCACGCTTTCGTTTCCAAGTCAAGTGCCAGATGGATTAGTGAGGGGACATAAACGTCGACATTTTAATAAGGCTAGTGTGGCGCCGATATACCGGCACAGTGTCGGACTTTCTTCTCAACAGTTCCAAAGAAAAATGGTAGTAGTATTAGATTATTATCAATAACATAGCTATATTAAAAAGCGAAGCGAAAACTTTCTACACCCTTTAAGGATTGCGCGAACTGATACGTAAAATATTTCACAGTTAAACTGAATTTCGTTTAAGTTATTTTAAGGTTTTTTTTCAAAGTTAATAGAGTTACCGACGGACAGTCGGCCGTATGTAAAAAATTAAGCCAAAACATTAAGGTTTTTAAAATTATGTGCGGTGACCGTGCACACTGAGCTGGTATTAGGCCAGGGAGATGATGAAAGTTAAAGTGGACATGAAATGCTTTAAGCTGTTTTAATTAAAAATAAAGAAACAGACCTCTAGTATTATTAAAAACGTATACGTTGTATCATAAAGGTCCGTGTTGATTGCTTGTTGATAGCGGCAGTGTGCCTGTCACACGATTTGATGGAGTTGCATCGAGTGCACTACAGATTTAGGCTCTATCAGACGTAGTAGAGTGATAGTCATATTGAACATTTCAATTCTAATATTTGGTTCCGTTTGTTTTGATGTGGATGAGGTGATATGTGTGCCAGGATCGTGCTAAAACTATGTCCATTATCTCTGCCTACTTCTCAGTAATTGGCCTTCGTTGTGTTATTTTCTGAGAATATTGATCTAAATTGGCATGGATGAGATTTGGATAAAATTTAAATTACTATGTAAGTAGAAATACAAAAGAATTTATTTTTTATGTAAATCCTCCTAAACTCCCTTGATATGCTTAAATGTTCGCGAAAAGCATTTTAAAGCAAAATTAGATTTTTAGGATCCATAAAATTTGTTTTAATTTACATTTATTTAAAACAGCTGATATCACGATACAATTTCAAAAGTTCCGAATCAGCAGGTTGTGTTCTATTGTATACTCTACGAATGAAAACAAATATCAAACACAACGATTGCATTTAAATATTTCTACGCGCCCGCTACGATACTGCTACGAATAGATAATTCTTGAAATAACATTATAGTTGGGAGTTTACTGTTTCGTTATTTAAATATATATTAACATGTTTGTTATATCTACACTTTAGTTAATGCATTATAGAACATGTAAGATTTTTATTTAAAAATGTTGTTTTAGTGATAAAATTGAAATAGTAATATTCTCTCCATGAATAGTTAAGAGTATGAATAATAAGCAATTTTACCGGTAAAATAGAAATGAACTGCTATCAAGTAACTGCATGATGTAGGAAAAGACTTAAAAATAATAAGAAACGACAGACAATGTAAAAGTTCAAGTTATTTGGTTCGTCTTTCGCCACTTACCTTTGTTATAATTTGTGTATTAATTGTGTTATTCTGTTCCATAGACTTTATTACAAGTCAATTGTTTATTCAGCTACAGAAAGGCTTTAATTACAAAGGAGGAATTTAATTAGAACTCAATATCTTCTCACTGAAATTTCTTATTAAATTCTCTTCCTTATTGTATTTGTCGCAGGAACGAAAGCTTCTGTTCAGGAATAGACGCTAAGTGGATAAGTCTGAAACAATACTATACAGTCGTACCTACAGATACTTTAAGTTATTATTTGGGCACTAATACTAACGCTAACTGTACATTAGAAGCATCAATAGTTTAATGGTTAAGGTTACGGACATAATCACGAGGTCGGAGGTTCGAATCCCGCTATTGGACTATGGTCGTAAACCATGTCCCACCACAAGTATAGAGCTTAGTTGGAATGATACAAGAAATATAAGTAAATTTACAAAAAAATCTGCTAACATTAAAAAAAAAAACCTTTTCCCCGTACTAAATTTCTGCTATGATAATCACTTAAAGACTCTGATGTACACAAGGCTTTGTAAATCTTTGATACTAATGTTGCCTAGCGTCGCGAGTTTCGCGTACCGTGCACTGAGTACACACAACATGGAATCGTCGATGCGAATAGTCTGTTCGGTTAGTAGCATAGTGACTACTTTGCTAACAGGAATTAACAAAATGTCAACTGTAAAATCTCCGCCATCTTGGAAATCATGACGAGTATTTCGCGATGTTTTCCACAAACAGAGATTCAATAAGTGTTATGTATTTTAAATATTATTTATTGTGTATCTGGAAATTAATTTGATAAGGCATTTAGATTATACTTATTGATAATATTTGTATGTATGGATGGATATTTCTTAGAAGTTATCTGCAGTATGGCTGCATGGATGTCGCTTTAATTTGGCATATATATAGAACATAGCCTGGCAGAACACAGGCGACTATTTTTTTTAAATCCGCACCAACGGAGTCGCGTGTGACAGATAGTTTAAGAGTGGTAGAACCCGCTTTAACATCTTCGCACGAATTAGCCCGGCTCGCCCGGTGAAATACCACCACCACACAGAAAACAGGCGTGAAGTGGAAGCAATTCCGCGTTTCCTCTGATGAGTGTGCGTCCCGGAGGCCTAATTTAGTCCTCTTCCCTTCCCACCCTTTTCTTATAAGGAAAAGATGGGAAGTCGAAGTGGACTTTCCGGATGAGAGGATGCATGGAAAGGGAAAATATTTTCTTTCTGTGCATCCTCTCCTCTGTCGATTAAAGGTAGGCAACGCATATGCCATTGCGTATGTCTATGGGCAACGGTCACTTCGCTATTTTAGCGATTTCAGGTGGGCGCTAGCTCGTTTGCCGCCTTTTGATATAAAAAAAATATATATACTCGTAAGCTTTGTAAATAACTTGCATTATATTCTCATAAATCTGTTATGTTAAAGTTTTATATATTACATAATCCCAAAATACGCATATTAAGATTTAATCCATTTATATATAAGTTTTGCTGAGTTGGCGGTACCTCATCTGTTAAAATTTACATTTAGTAACAAGTTTAGACGTAAACTTATGATTAAGTAATTTGAGAGAAACTTATTTAATGCGTTCATTACTTGAGACGGGGCGAATTAAAACTACGTTGATCTTTATGTGAGGTTTCGTGTTGAATAATGCATAAAATGTGTCAAGTTACACATGTTATAATTATGCTGGTGATAAATTATTGTTGTTATAGAATTAAAAATAAAGATCATTGTATTAATACTAGTGTGTTAGTTAAATGCTTGCAATATTTTAACATTCCAAATGTAGTAAAAACAATACATTCACATAAACTAATTGTACTGAAATCATTCGCGTCATAGTTACGCTACAACTTCAAGAAGCATAGCATACCATTTCCTTAAAGGCCGGCAACGCACCTGCGGTTCCTCTGGTGTTGCAGATGTCCGTGGGTGTCGTTGATCACCTCGGTGTTCCCGCCGCTCGTTTGCCCCCTTCTTTTATAAAAAAAGGTACCTGGTTATTAATTGTTATTAACAAAACATTGGCGCAGGTCTGAAATAAATGTTTTTTTATAAAACATAATGTAAATATGCCTCGTTGACATTTCTATATCATTGTCTAAGGCAAGTCGTTCGCAACCTGTTTGTCAAGATCGTCGTGAGAAAAATCTCGACGTGAAAAAGTTCTCGCAGCCCAACCGCTCAACGATTTACGTTGGCTTGTGTAGGAAGGGCTACAAAATTTTAATAGTTGCATATTTTTAGGTTTGTATGGCGCATGTTAACAAGGTACGACAAACTGCATGCATCAGCGACCTTCCCTTTGATTTTCCGGGCCGCTGTGCTCGCTACAAATAAACTACATAACTACGGATGTACCGGAAAAAAACTGTAACGTTTCGAAATAGATACCTTTCATTCATTGTCGCGTTGGCCCGGTTCGATTCTATTGAACGGTACGCATCGCTACGAATAATCTCATATTGAACCGTACTGTAAATGAAAATTGTTGATTTATTTTTTTTTGATATTTTTAATTTAGTAATGTTCTTTAAAAATATCGTAACTAAGCTATAGGTCTGTATTGAAAAGTAATTTATCAAAAATAATCGAATTTTTGACCACGTTCAATAGTACGTACCGATAACCGCTAGACAATCGGCGCTTCAAATGCAAATCTTCTCAAAAACAAAACGGCTTGAAATCTGAATGTTAATAATCGCTTTAATTAGAACACTCGTATAACTTTCTTACATGAGGCGTTAAATTTGTAATTAGTGAGCTTTTACATGTTTTGGAGCTTTAATTTCTTTGTACGTGAGGAAATAACAAGCAGTACTGTATATCAACTTAATTAGAGAGGTGATTATTCTCATCTTAATATTTGTTAATAGTTGTTTTAACTACGCATATTATCATTACCATTTCTTATATGTAGTTATATTGTAAAAGGGGAATGATTTGTTTGTTTGCGTTGAAAAAGCCCTGAAAGTACTGTAACAATTTGAAAATTATCGTCACTGTTAAGAAGCTACACTATTCCAGGGTAACATAAACTATATTTTTTTACAATATTTTTATTTAATTCCGCGCGGAGGTCGGAGCACTGCTATGTTATTATTACGGTCACACGCCAGTTAATTGATACTAAGGGAAACTCTTAGCGTAGATTTTATACGAGAATAGTAAAGACATGTGTGAGTTCACATGTAAGGTCCCATGTTCTACCGAACATATTACCATAAGCTGGTTAATCTCACTAATGAACTACAGTCATTTATATCCATTATTGTCTAAATTACAGAGTAAAATTTTCATAGAAATTATTATAAGGAGGCGCGCGGAATAAATGATGTTAATTCTTATTAGACCCGGGATATAAAGACTGTTCAAGAAACTTAATTAAAATATAAATGTGGAGTAATTCAAGCATATTATATCTTCATATTTCTTAAGCTACTTTATCATAGCTATCTTCAAGTTAAAGAAATACTTTAGAATCTTTATTAAGTTGAAAGACTAACTTTTAGTTCACTTCAGTTTTTACGTTAAGTATGTTGTATAAAGAAGAGAAGAATTACTTATTAAGAGTTTATTAGTGCTCCAAGTCCATCAGTCATCAGTCCTCTTTCCCTTCCCACCCTTTTTCTTATAAGGAAAGGATGGGAAGTGGAAGAGGACTTTTCGGATGAAAGGATGCATGGAAAGGGAAGATATTTTCTTTCTGTGCATCCTCCCTTCCGTCGATTAAAGGTAGACAACGCATATGCAATTGCATATGTCTATGGGCAACGGTCACTTCGCTATATCAGCGATTTCAGGTGGCCGCTCGCTCGTTTGCCACCTTATGATATAAAAAAAGTAAAGAATACTTTCAGTTGTCTCTTTCATCTAAGTATTCAATACGAGGTTGGCATTTAAGAATATAGTCGAACCCGGATAAACGAGAGTTTAAATTATCGTGATATTTTACTTGCCCATAAAGGTTTCTTTATGAGGTTATAAAGGATTATCTCTTATCAAGTTCCTGTTTATCTCGGTTGGAATGTAACTATTTGGTTTCGATATTGAAGAATCAACTTATCAATATACTAGAAAAATGTCTTATGTCCAGTCTAGGGGTCAATTTGACAAAAAAAAATAAGTTGTCTTTGGACATAGAATATGTTACTCTATTTTTTAATTACCTTAAAATCAAAGACAATCTTAAAAATATCTTTGTTAAAATATCCGACTTGGTATATCTCTGTAAGTCTTCTTTTGTTTTAATAACTAAATTGAATCTTAAGAATTTATATCCGGAATAAGTAAGTTTTTAATTAAGGCAGATTATACGCGAGTTCTTATCCGTGGATTAGGACGATCTCTTTTTACGGTCGTGGAGAGATAATCCTCTCCGTGCGGAGCGCTTTATGTTGACCACTCGCCACCCCTGTGTCAGTACACACACTATATTAAAATAATATATCTTTAATGTAGTTAGGAACACCAGAACTTTAAAAACTTTATTAAAAATGTTATTTTTTTTAATTACGGCAAGTATATTTCTATATAGCTGTCCACTGAGACTCCGTCCGCGTTGGATTAAAAAAAATAGCCTATTATTTCTTCCAGACAGTGTTCTATAACTATGCCAAATTCCAGCGAGATACATGCAACCGTTCCGGAGATACATTCAAACAAACATCTGTCTATCCATACATCCAAACATTAGCATTTATAATTAGTAAGAAGTAAGATTAACAAAACAAAACATCAATTGTGGTCTCTAATGAGCTATATAGTCTACCAACCCGCATGTGGCAAGCGTGGTTAACTATTATCTAGTCACCCGTGACTTAGGGTAGGCTCCGAGCCCCCTTTTTTTCCAGAAAGGAATGCTTTATGCATACTCCGCGTCCCGGGGGGGACGCGGTAGTTATGTGGGATTCTCCTCCATAGCGAAGGCATACCCACTAAACCTCACTGTTCCTCCAACGCATCGAGACGGGGCCACGGGCACGCTTTCGCTCTCGTCCGCGACATGCTCCGAGCCCCTCGGTGGGGACGTGTAGTGTGCTGATGATGAATGAGCTATATACGTAGCTAGCTTATTGTAAATGTCTTCTGGCAAAGCTAATTCCATTTGGCTTTTCACTAGTTTGAAATGTTTTTTATATAAAAAGTAGAGCTTATATTAATATCAATTAAAGTAGTGCATAAAAAGTTGTTTGAACAAGTCCGTTATTGAATGTACTTTGAATTTTAAAACTCCGCCGAGATCATTTGCATAAAAGGCCGGATAGGTCTAATGTAAATTTATTTTTCATTAGGTTAATATAAAGTGGAGAATGAAAATTATGCCGGTGTGCATTATTTTATAAGTCATTAGTGTGAAAGGTTTGTTTGTACGGACTTGCGAATTGAGAATTTATGTTAGTTATATATCAAATCCGGATGAAAGGAAATCTAATTGCACTTTTTCCTTCCGGTTTTTGATCGCGTATGTTATATATAAAGGGTGTTAAATTATACACTGGTTTAATTTATTTTACTGCAGGACTAGTGTATTACTCTCTAAAGGAAGATATCCAAGTGATTTTTAATCATTAAGAACAGACTTTAATATGACATGAATAGTTTTTAATAAAATTAACTATTGTTGATTCGTTAGTATTGTAGCACTAACACCTACGAAATTTATAACTCCTAAAAAAAGTATTTTGTATTCCACAAATGTAATTTCTTAACTATTGCACAAATTTTATATCTTTAAAAGAGATTTTATTAATTCCTCTCTGAATTCAAAATTATAAAGATACGATGATAATTTACTTTGAAATATGTAAATACAATTGAAACATTATCTCAAGATTTTCCTTTTCCAGTTGTCAGACAAGTGTGAGCGTATGTTGTATTCAGGTGCGCCCAGGCCGGGGAATCGCACGGCCCGCTGGCCACGCGACCCTTTGATTTTCCACCTGCTGCTCGCTTGAAATAAACTAGACAGACGCAGACGGGGCGCAAGCGACAGCTGTGTTGTAACATACGTACCGTCGTTAAACAATTTTATGGAAACTAATATAAGAAATGCAAGAAGTATACAGGAAATTTATATTTACTTGGTTTAAGGAAAATCAATCAAGCATGTATAACTGTATAATTTTTTTTAAGTTTTTCACAAAGTAAACATCTTACTTATCTTACTAATATTATAAATGTAAATGCTTGGATGGATGGATGTTTGACTGAAGATATCTCCAAAACGGTTGCATGGATCTCACTGAATATTTTCATAGATGTAGGATATAGTCTGGAAGGGCACATAATCAATTTTTATTTCATTCCGAACGGACGGAGTAAATAATAATTATTTAAAATGTTAAAATCTTTGTATAAGTGTTCTAACTCTAGAGTATAGTATGTTATATTGAGAAAGGTTTGTTATAATTACGGTAAATATGCAGATGTATCTGTTTTCAAATGTGAAGCTAAAGGTTACACAGAACAGGCAATCAACATTGTGTGGCCGTCAATTTAAATTCAATGTGAATTTATGGCTAATTTTGTTTACTTTGATCTTACATTTGTATTTTGCTTTGTAATTAATTATGGAAATGACATTTTAATTATGTCCCCAGTTTGAACGTTAGAGCAATATTTCATGTTTAAAGCGACTTTATGTAGTGACAGTTTCAAAAAATGACAATCCTGAGTTACATTAATAACATAGTTATAGCCTTATAGTTCTTTTTTGATTAACAAACACTTACGTTTCACAGCCGAAACAGTTGTACAAAAACATAATACCATCCCTCTTCTTATCGTGGAAAAGATAAAGAAAACAATAAGTTTTGTCTGTGTGTGTATTTTGTACAGGTATTTTGTTAGTGGATACTCTCTGTTACGTGATCTATGATTCTCATAAACGCACACGTTTTTTGGTTTTCTACCGATTTTAATTCCTATTTATTTTTAATTATTATTGGATATTTAAAGACATAAATAGTGTACTGTATGCTGATTACGTATACTCTCGTCGGTGGCTCGGAAAGTACTGGTATATATACTGCATGTTGTTTTAGTTCCATCATCAGCTCATTATACGTCCCTACCGAGGGATTCGAAGCCTACCCTAAATCAAGGGTGTCTACGCCAACCACGCTTGCCCATTGTGGGTTGGTTGACTTCACACATATCTTTGAATTTCTTCTCAGATATGTGCAGGTTGCATCACGATGTTTTCCTTCACCGTAAGAACGTCAAATAAATGTACATTTGTAAATCGAAAATCGAAAAACAAATTGGTACATGGCGGGATTCGAACCCAGGACCTACAGATTGCAAGTCAAGTGCTTGACCCCTGAGCCACCGACGCTCTCAGTTCTTCAGTTCTCTCAGCCCTTGTTTTAGTTAATTTCATTAAATTCGGAAATTATAAGTTCATGTTCTTCTTATCATTATAAACAGTTGTTAATTAATGTTCGATTCAAACAGATAACTTCACATACTCCTGTATATAATCAATTTAATTCAAATCAACGTAAAACAATCTCGCGCTGACCAAAGATCTGTTTATTTGAAGCAATTCGCCGTAAACGTAAACTCGAAATCTGTCCGAAGTTATCCGAAACAGATAAACTAAGTTATAATCTGGCCACATCAAAGCGATCACTAACAGTAGTGCTTTATAACTTTACAACTAAGGTTACCAGTGTTATTTCTTCCATGAAACTGGGCAATTGGACTTGATCGAGTTACAACTCCCAGAGTAGCTTTTCTTTTAATGTTAGTAGATTTTTTAGATCCCAAATTAAGTGGTATTGTATATTTTTTTAATATCAAATAATAGAGCCAATGATTAGTAATAAAAATAATTAATTAAATTAAAGGAAAATAATGACATGTAGCTTTTTTTTAATCCAAACAAGACACCAGAGTTCAGTCATAAGACCTGTTGCTAAACTAACTGGCCGCCAAGCATCGTAAAATAACCTTTTTGTTGTCCGAACATTTATAAGCAAAAACAAGCCCATGGTATATATTCGTACTTTCACCCAATTAACCCTGAAAAGCGTTCAAGAGATACCTAGTAACAAACATCCATCTAAACTTCGGCATTTATAATATTAGTAAGGTGTCATTTCGTTCATTTTTTTCCGTATTGTCATAGAGATTTCAGCCATTTTTATAGGCTGTTTTACCATATAGTGCATGTCTTATCGTCTAAAAATTTTATTTAAAGGTAGGCATAATTTTACTATAAGCAAAGTAAACTGAGAACGTTTTCATTTAGTAAACATGTCTATTAATTATGTTTTAATTGCTCGTCTTTAATTGCGCTTCAAAATCCAAATAATTGCGGCAATCAAACGTAGATTCCA
Organism: Papilio xuthus; assembly: GCF_000836235.2. Lineage (NCBI taxonomy): Eukaryota > Metazoa > Arthropoda > Insecta > Lepidoptera > Papilionidae > Papilio > Papilio xuthus. Next base: position 5,299,260 of record NW_013530472.1, read on the forward strand.
TTTCTAATTACTTGTGTAAACAGACGGCAACACGTTGTAATGAACAATTTGAATTGCGTTTTTAAAATGAAAGTCTAAAGTAATATAAATCAACTTACTTATTAAATTATTATCTCACTCGAGTTTATTTTATTTATCTAGTTTATTCTACTCTTTATTACTTAAGGTTTTTGTAAATTGTAAATATCGCGTACATCGATCTTGACGCAAAAAAAATTGTCACCTGCTACTTGAGAACCTAGATTGACTAGATACGGATAGAAAAATGAAATCGACCGAAAAGGGACTTACTGAAAAGAAAATATCATCTTCATTCGTAGTGGAATGTCCTTTTTATTTTCTCATTCGTCCAATTTGGCAAAAAGTATTCGATATCGAAATTAGGAAGATATTAAACTCGTAGAAATTGATTTAGAATTTCATTAATGTTTATATATCTATTCGTATCGAAAATAAAGTTATTTGATATTAATCTTACTAATATTATAAATGCGAAAGTTTACATGGATGGATGGAGGGGAATGGAGGGGGAGGATGGATGTTTGTTTGAAGATATCTTCGGAACAGCTTAACGCGTCTTAATAAAATCTTACACAAAGGTAGGCTAATTTTTTTTTCCAATTTCACGCAGAGTCGCGGTCGACAGCTAGTCAGTAATCAACACAATAGATCAAATATTACTATAGTAATTAATATTACCAAGGTAATATTAATTACCTTGTAGTTAATATTACCAAGGTCATATTAATTACAAGGTAAAGAAACAAAAGACAATCGTATTTATTCTGTAGATTAAATATTATTTTGCTATTTGACTTATTTAATAAATAATATGACTATTTACTAGCTGTATAGAAATGCTGAATTATTTACCGTTTTCTTTTGTTGTCAGTTACAATGGTCGGGGCGTCGTAGAAGCCTACGCGGTCGTGAGATGTCTGCCGTTTTGGCCTCGGAACAAATATAAAGGTATGAATGGAAAAATTACGATCCAATATTTATTACGTTTCTATATTATTCCTTGCCATTCGTTGCACCAGGGTGGGAACGATTTGGAGTATATATTTTTCTATTGAAATTGTTAACGGTTCAATGTTTTTAGTACAGTAGATTGGCAGATAAAGTGGTTTATGGCAGTGGTCATTTCGCTGTTTAGGTAAAACAAGGTACCCGCTCGCTCGTTTGCCACGCTTGCTCGTTTGTTAGTATAAAAAAATATATTATCTACTTACTAGCAATGTTGTGATGAATTGATGAATATTTTTAAAGGTCTTTAGCCTTGTTATGTTTATACTTCTTATTTTTATTTGTTCATTTTATCAAGGTTACGAATAACGTCGCCGTTGTCTAAAAGGTTTTCAAGTAATGCAAAAGTTTGGACACTACGTGATGTTATTAGGTTTCTTTTTGAGTTTGAAATATTATTAGGCTTTATAAAGTTCCTTGTTTGTTTACGACGCGATTTGTTATTTCGAAATATAATATTATAACACACAAATATGACATATAATTTTTTTTAAAATAATTCAGAAAAGGAGAAGTAACGATGTTTCAAAAATAAGTTTCTTACTCTTACTCTTGAAAAACTGTTTAAAATATTTTTTGTCAACAAAGTTCTTTTGTAAAATGTAAGGTTCATGGTCCCAGCAACGGTTCTGATAAAATATAATTGTACACAATTAATCCAATACAAGATCCGTTTATACGCTTAATTTAAAGACAAAACTCGTTTTCAAAAGTTATTCGATTATAAAGATTTGTTAGGAATCCCGCCTCGGGCGATCACTTCGCTAACAGGGTCAACGAAAATTAGAAAGTTTAAAAACACATTTTATATCGAAATAATATAATATATATATCGAAATAATATATATATAATAAATATCAAGATAGACTTAATCAACTGTGATTTTCCAATGTTGATAAATCTGCACAAACATATTGTTATCACGGTTATTTAAATGTTTCAATTTCGTATGAGTGTCTATTACCCCAATAGTCCAATGGTCAGTGTGTTTACGATACAATCTATGGTGAGAACGATTAGAGACATTATATCAAAAAAAAAACATTATTCTACAATATAATAAAGAGGATTGGTTGTTTGTTTTTGCATTTAATATACTCCGAAACAACACAGCCAATTTGAAAAATGAAATTAGTGTAGGAAAGCTATACTATATCCGGGTGACATACGCTCTATTTATTAGCAATTTTTCTTTAAATGAAAGTCGAAGTCGCGGGAAACAGCTAGTGTAATAAATACAAGTACTAGGTACATGTTCTTGTTAACTAAAATCATTCGAGTGACTTGTTCCAATTTCCTTTGGTACGGTCCATCGACTAATAGTAAACGAATTATAGATATTCAATAGAAATGCCTTCGACTTTTGATATCGATAGTTCTATAGTAATTTCCTTAGTCAACGACCTCCCTGAGCAGTCGGAGCGCACGGAAATTATATTTCTGTAGAGGTCTACCAGATACTAATTTATCTCATAAAACGAAACATTTTTGATTAGGGTTTGATCCTAAGTATAACGTTTTATTACAGCCAATTGTTAAGAATACAAATAATAATATTATTGTTTATCAAGAAACTTAGATATAGAACGTCGGTGGCCCAGGGTTTAAGCACTTTTCTTGTAAACTGCACGTCCTGGATTCGAATCCTGCTATGTACCAACGTTCTTACGGTAAAAGAAAACATCTTGATGCAACCTGCACATATCTGGAAAGAGATTCAATGATATGTGTGAAGTTAATTCGCGCTTTGGCGTGGCTGTATGGCCTAGTCATCCCTAACTTAGGGTAGGTTAGTGTGGACATACAGTGAGCTGATGATGAAGGAATATATTTTCATATAAAAAAAATCTGTCAACGTCAAATAGATGTGTCAACTTCAACGTCTGTGGTTATGTTATTGGTTATTGTCAAAATTAGAATTGGGAAAGTTTATTTATTTTATTATTTTCATTTCTATGTTATGTAGCGGGAAGTCGAGTCTATATTTGTAACTTCAGGAAGATAAGTCGTTTTGTTTTATATGATCAAAAGAACGACGCTTTTGTAACATTGTTATAAATAACATGAGATTTACCTTGTTACGTTCCGAGTACAGCGTTATTTGATACGTATGATGGAGTACTGAAGGAATATGATTTCCATGTACGATCCTTTACAAAATAAGTGTGAAATGGATTAAACTGAAAATATAATATTAAATTAATGTAAGTTGTTCATAATAAAGTCTAATAAATTAATTGTAAATCGCTTTAATTATGTTGTTAACTACCTTTTGCCCGCGACTCCGTCCGCGCGGAATTAAAAAAAACTTAGTAAATAGTCACTGTGTTCTTCCAGACTATGATCTATATCTGTTCCAAATTTCATCGGGATCTGTTGAGCTGTACTGGAGATTTTAACAAACATTCATCCATTCATCTAAGCATTCGCTTTTATAATAGAAACAAGATTTTTAGTTAGAAAATAATTAAAGACTACTCTTAAACTGTAGACAATTAGCTGTTTTACTTAGATAGTTTATTCAAGATGTCATGTTGTTGAAAACCAATTATCCGTAATGTTATACTTTAGCCGATAAATAGATTATCACAAAGAACATTTCAACTGTGTGGAGAATCGTCACTTAATTGATTTAAACTACGTTATTGTGCTTCCAGTGACAGCCGCGACTCCACTCACTTCGCACGTACCACTTCCTTTTATTTAATTTGTGAGTTCATTGTTCTCTCTCTCTATATCAAATTTCTATACTACTAGTAGACTATATTATGATAGAGACGTAGAATATTATTAAAATATAAACTATAATACGGAACTATGGATGCGGGCGGCACAGGACCGGGCATTGTGGCAATCGATGGGGGAGGCGTACATCCAGCAGTGGACAAATTTAGGCTGATTATGATGATGATGATGAATACGGAACTACTTGCAACCAGAAAACATCTATGGGTCACGAAAAAAAAGCCCAAAATTCATCTGTAAAAATAAAATAAATCGATCAGTTTCTATGACTTTCGTTGTTCTATGATGCAATATACTAATGTAAGTTTAATTCAATATCATGTTAAACATTATGTTATCTCTTTATTTTTAAAGTGAATGAGAGGGATGTCAGATACACATTAGTGGTGAGTGGACAAAGAACAATAAATAGTTGAAATAATAAAATGTCAAAAAGTTGTCCCTGTCCTGTATGATTCGCGCGTGGATAAACAAAATTTTCCAAGCCGTCGCGCTGGAAAACACAATGCAACTACGAATTTTAAAGTTCATGATAACATTACTTTAAGCGCGTATGGTCTGTGCCGCGTGTCGGAGACACACCGAGAGAAGTTCAATTATAACTTTGCGAATTTAAAGGGTTTTGTGTTATATCAGGAGTTGTTGGTTGGGTATTTCGTAAAGTTTTGAAGACAATACTATGGAATTTTCGCAGTTACTATAAATGTTACAATATAATATAATATGTTCAACAGTGGTAGAGCCCGCTTTTACATCTTCGCACGAATTGGCCAGGCTCGCCCGGTGAAATACCACGACCACACAGAAGACAGGCGTCAAGTGGAAGCAATTCCGCGTTTCGTCTGATGAGTGTGCGTCCCGGAGGCCTAATTTAGTCCTCTTTCCCTTCCCACCCTTTTTCTTATAAGGAAAGGATGGGAAGTGGAAGTGGACTTTCCGGATGAGAGGATGCATGGGAAGGGAAAATATTTGCTTTCTGTGCATCCTCTCCTCCGTCGATTAAAGGTAGGCAACGCATATGCAATTGCGTATGTCTATAGGCAACGTTCACTTCGCTATTTCAGCGATTTCAGGTGGCCGCTCGCTCGTTTGCCACCTTATGATATAAAATATATATAAAGATGTATTTTATGTTTGTTTATAATCCTTACTTGAAGTAGGCAAAGATTTTTCCAGATGCAGTAAAAGATGGCCTTGCTAATATGTACAGTGTAAAATCCCTGCAGAACCAGCATATTTAAATATTAAAACCTGCCATTCTCAAATGTTGTCTTTTTGTGTTATTTTTTAATCTGTTGTCGACCTATATAGGGAATGAACAAAATATTACACATTCGCCTAATTGCGAGATATAAAGGCAATATTTTTCTTTTACTAATTAATATTTGTTTATGTTTTTTGTTTATTACTATTCCATGAGTTTGCGTTTCTCAATAGTGTAATACTCTGTGTGAACAAAGCCTTATGGACAGGAAACGATAGCGTAAATATTTATTTCGCTTTAAATTTAAATCGCTTTCAATGAGGTTCATTATAATTTTCACGCGTCGCCCGGCGTTGGACCGTTGTTGGGGTTGCTGTTGTATTTCTTGCAAATATTTAAAATTAATTGTTCTCTTTATTATATTAATAATATTTTAACAATTGTATAATACAATTTAAATGTAATGAATTGAACATATATTTTATGAGTGAATGAATTCGTTTAACCGTTTAATGTAAGTATAATAAAAAATATTATATTTAGCTGGAAATTGACGAGACGCAGCAGATTCCCAGGCAAAGGACACAGATTTGGGATATATTTTTAATCAATCATGGATTGATCTTTTCAAATTCCTATTTATGGTAAAAGTCTAATCGTCTTCTAAAAGCTAGAACGAGTTTCTTATTTATCTTATCTTACTAATATTATACATATCAATGTTTGTATAGATAGATAGATGGATGGATGTTTGTTTGAAGGTACCTCCAGAACGGTTGCATGAATGTCGCTGAAAGGCATAGATGTAGAACATAATCTGGAATAACACATAGTCTAATTATGTATTTTTTAATTTAGCGCGGACGGAGCAACAGGCGAAAGCTTGTATTAAATAAAGTACTGTATATAAAAATATGTCCGTAGTAAGGCAGCGACATATTCGAAGGAATGTAAATATAATATTTCTCGCACAAAATAGTCTTCCGATTGAAGTTCCGTATTGAGGAAATTATGCGAGGGAGCGAGTAATTATGCTCGGAGGCATTCAAAGGCGTTACTCTCAGTATATGTACGTCAATAAATTAACTAATGGAGACTGCTATTATTGGATTTCTGTTTGTCTATCTATACATATTAATAAAATTAGAGTGTCTGTAATATAGGAAAAAACATATTTCGTACAAATAATGTATTTGCGTAGCTAATAACGAAAAACTAATTATTAAAATTTATGTCGGTCTGTTTGTCAGTCTGAATAGATATTGGCGGAAAGGTAGCTGGTATATGAGGGCATATTAGAGGCTGCTTTTTTATCGGTACAGACGAAGTCGCGGGCGACCGCTGGTTTAATAATATAACGTAAACCATTATATTATTAAACTAGCGGTTATAACATTACAGTATGTACGAAGACGACGGATTTAAATTCGCGATCCTGGCAAATATCTATAGTCTATTCCACATTAAATATTTATTTTAGCTAAATGTAACACAAGAAAAATAGAAATTTTAACAGTGGTAGTGCCCGCTTTAACATCTTCGCACGAATTGGCCCGGCTCGCCCGGTGAAATACCACGACCACACAGAAGACAGACGTGAAGTGGAAGCAATTCCGCGTTTCGTCTGATGAGTGTGCGTCCTGGAGGCCTAATTTAGTCCTCTTTCCCTTCCCATCCTTTTTCTTATAAGGAAAGGATGGGAAGTGGAAGTGGACTTTCCTGATGAGAAGATGCATGGAAAGGGAAGATATTTTCTTTCTGTGCATCCTCTCCTCCGTCGATTAAAGGTAGGCAACGCATATGCAATTGCATATGTCTATGGGCAACGGTCACTTCGCTATTTCAGCGATTTCATGTGGCCGCTCGCTCGTTTGCCACCTTATGATATAAAAAAAAAGAACAAAAAAAGAAATACAATAATTTCATCAAAATTTAATTTGTTTGAAAATATTATTGTAGAAAAAAAAACATCTAAATTTTCTAAATATCTGTCTGATATTTTTCAATTACTAGAGTTCACTCGACTTGATTGAAGTTGAGAATATTAAGTTTGGGCGTAGATATCGAATCTTTTACAGATTGAAGTAATCAAATGAAAACCTCAAGTAATATTCTGAAACATATCCTAAATAAATTTCTAATATAATCTTAACATTAAAATGATAAAAAGACGAGATATTTTTATAAGCACATTTACCGTAAATTCTTAGTCAAAATTTCATTTCAACTATATTAAATGTAAGTCATGGCAGAATTAATTGTGTTTTCGCACTTAAACTTAATGTAAATACGCTAGGATTATTATTATTAAGAGATTAGCATCAGCCCTTTTTGTTTACAGGATTTTTAACAGATGGTTTGGTTTTCAAATCCTCTTAAATATATAGTAATTTAAATTTTACAATGTGTTTATTATTTTAAGTTAAGTAAACTCTACCTATCTTATATATAAAATTCTCGTGTCACAATGTTAGTTACCATACTCCTCCGAAACGACTTGATCAATTTTTATGAAATTTTATATGCATATTCTTTTTTTTTTTAGATTCGGCTACTATTTATTAAATACGCGCGGACGGAGTCCCGGGCTACAGCTAGTCGGTTATAAAATCTGTTTAATCTTAAGTTAATTTATAATCTTTTAAAGTAAGTCGACTTTACTTAGGTACAACATAAGACAGAATGAACAGCGTTTTCAATTGACTTTAGAAAATGTCGTTGGTTTTATGATTTATGATGTTCAGGGACAATGTGCTTGACGCGCGGATGAATGATAGATAGGCTGTATCGTACTTTCATAATACAACTTTGTTTAGCTAAAATAAGTAAGCTTGTTCATCCAAATATAATGAAAACAAAAGTTTCCTTAATAATATTTAGGTTACCTTTTATTTAATTAATTAAAAATTAAATATTGAACACATGAAGCTTGAATTCGTCGAAATGGCGTAACGATCGCAGCCTACAGACATACGCAGATGCGTTGGCTACCTTAAACAGACGGATAAGGAGTCACAGAAAGATTTCCCCATCAAATGCGTCACCACCTCCGTCAAATCTCCACCCCATCCCTACCTTTTCCTAATAAGAAAAGGAAAGGAAAGGAAGGGAAAGGGAATAAAAATTACTAATGAGAAATTAATATAAAGTAATATTGAAAACGAATCTATTAATATATTTATTAGTGCCCACTATAAAAATATTGTATGTCGTTTTAACGAATGCAACGCATGAATATAAAAATGTTTATTACACGTATTGTAGAATAATACAGGCGTCTCTTAGGAAATATACTGACATAGAACAAAGAAATATCTACTACTTAGGGACAGAAAATGGTATCAAGTAACAGGGCGGGTAATTTTTTTATTTTTTAACACATCTTAACGCAATGGTGTCTAAATTTCGCTTCGGATTCATAGTAACGAGATATTATTTATTACATCAACTTTTGGTACATAAAAGCATATGTACAAATAACTCAAAACTTTCTCTAACATTTCCCTAATTTCTAGTCGAGTAACTTCCAGAGAAGTGCCTTAACAAAATATACGGCCTTTTATGTTGAACCCAAATAAGACAAATACATTCACTTGAGTGGAAACGAAAGCCTCGTCCTTTGAATGAACGTAAACACATCTCTTATATTCATATTGAAATATTAAAATTGTACTGCAAAATAATATCAAAATCATTTTTGTAAATATTACGAAAAAGAACTGCATCTCAGTTATCAACCATAAATCTATTGTAATAAGGTGTTAAATTTGTCATCATATAATTTAAATATTATAATTACATGGACAATTACCTACGGTATAGCATCACGTGATCTTCACTTAAATTGGCAATAATTAAGCCGGGACTTGACGTTACGATCACAATTTCAATGGCAATTAGCACGAAATATCGACCATAAGTTTGTTTCTGTAATAAATTATTTAGTACGTGCTTATTGATAGGAATTGCCATTTAAAATGTTTATTCTATTAATAACTGTCGCCTGCGACTCCGTCCAAGCGGAATTAAAAAAGCTTAATAAGGACGTAAGCACATAAGTAACTGACGTGTTCTTCCAGACTATGTTCTACACCTGCACCAAATTTCTTCATTAAGTTCCATTAACCCTTATTGTGGGAAGATTTCTTTTTTGAAAAAAAGAAAACAAAGTTAAAAAAAACTAAGTTAAAAATTATTTTACAGTGATCGTATATTTTTATAAAGTTGTATGTATGGTATACTATACAAAATGAACGTAAGGGTTAAGCCGCTCCGGAGCCGTACCTTCAAATAAACATCCATCCATCCAAACGTTCGCATTTACAATATTAGTAAGACATTATTTTTATTTACAATATTAAGAACTTGGACTCGATATCCAGAACGGGTACATGGATCTCGTTGAAATTTGGCACAGATGTTGAACATAGTCTGGAACACATAGGCTACTGATTAAGTTTTTCTAATTCTCCATGGACGGTGTTGCGGACGACAGCTAATATTCGATAATTATACAGCAAAAATGACGTAACAAGGAACGTAACAAGTCGATCAGAAAGTGTAATTAAAGTTAGAGGGTGGCTGTTAAACTAGTTAATATGAATTATCGGTTAACGCGACAGCGACGCGCGACTCAGTCGACGAACTCTAATATATGTAAGTTTCTACACTCTACAAGAGGAATCGTTTTAGAATTTTCGTAGCTAATGCTTATGCTAATAATGTACATAACGAGTTTGTTTTATTTGACACTAAACTTTGTGTTAGCAACACAGTTTTCTTAAGTCGAAAGAATTATTAAAACCAAAAAAATTTAATATTTTAGTATAAATAATTTTCACATAACTGAGAACGCATCCAAATCTTTGTCAAGATTCCTACACTGAATTTATATTTATTTATTTACTTATTAATAAATAAATAATTATAATATTGATGAAATTAAACTATCTCCTCTTTATTTTTCTTGTTGTCTATGGATTTTTTTACTTTGCAACTTCTTATTATTTTTAGTCAAAATAAAAAAAACAGAAATCAAGTTTGATCGTAACATAAACAATCCTGCATTAATGTTTTAAAAGTTCGGCTAAGTTTTTACATAAATAGATCGATAAAAATTTACGGACGCGAAAATAAAGGCTTAATATAGGCAAACAAAAATATAAGACATGAAAGGGTATCGGATGTACGCAGAGCGCTTTGTATTGGATATTTTCATCGTTTATTATGTCATCGAAATGGATGCGTGCATATTTTATGTCGGCCTGTCCCTATTAATGGACTGAGTTTATGGATCCTTTGCCCAAAGTGTTGTTTTATCATAACCCAATACGTATATAAAACTTGGAAACAACGACCACTAAATATTAATAGCATAATGTAGTTTCCTTTTCTTCATAACGTTACTATTCTCTACTTAATGAAAATAAAGAAAAATAACATTAAATATTATTTAGTATATCTTAATATTGTCTTAATCCTCTTGATTATATCTAGTCCAATAAACTCGGAATTCTCAATTGATCGGTGATTTTATTCAAATAAAATTTGCAGTTATTTTTGTTAGCATCAGTTGGTGTAATAATGTATACGATAAGATGGCACATTAGCCTACTTGTGCTGGATGTGACTCGTCTTTTATCGCGTTAGTGCCGGTTCAAAGCTTCTGCGAGCAGATTCATGAGAAACTGTGGAAGGCGCATCCTCTTACGCTTTGTATTACCAATGATATTGCTCATCAGTTAACAGGAAATTGTTTTATATGTACTGAGAAATGTAAATAAGCTATATAAGGAAAAACGAAACCGTTTAAAATTGCCTTTATCATATCAAGTTAGTTTAGTATCAAGTAATATGTCCACCCGGATCTCTAAACATAGGATTAACAATAAGTTTCACTAGCCGATTTTTTTTTACTAAGACTGAAACTTACTTTTTTTACGACAGAGCTATCTTAACATCAGTAGATGAGTAGTTCTAGCTTCGTACATTCTGTCAACCGATATGTAGTGTAGTGGAGTCCATGTCGTAGGGAATTCGGCGCACGTAGATCAAATGAAGCCGCAATTAGTCCGGCTCGAGCTCAGATGCTCGCAGATAACATTTCGTTGGCTTCCGTCCGTTTCTAATTTCAACTCCACCTTTACGTTTTAGAGCATTTTAAAATCACAACATTTTGTTTTTTTTCAATGTTGAAACTAATGATCAATAAAATATTGCGTTCAAATAGTCTAAAAATTAGTTCAAAAAAAATTGAAATATCGAAGGGTTTTTCCCCATATAATATTGAATTGTGAACAGAACTAAATTGAACCTGGGAAGTGGAGTTAATTTCAATTACTAGATTTGATCTAAATGAATAGAACATCGTTAACTTAAACTAAACTAAGCAAAATGCTCGACGTTCGATATTTTACATAAAGAGAAATGCAATTTGTATAACCGAATGTTACGAATTCAAAAACAAATACAAAAATATAAAGAGGACAACATTATGTAAATTTATTTTGCTTCGAGTTTGTACATAATCCTATCCAAATAGTGAATCGGGTTACAAGAAATGTTGAGTACAACAAGTTTAACCAGAATATATCCATTACATATTCCACATGTGTTTAGGATAATACACACTTACATGTAATTTTCATGTTTTGCAACAAGAAAAAAATAGCTCACTCCATATTATGACGCAATATTTATCAACATTGTGTTTGAGTCATATAACTAATTACGGTTTGGACAACCATCATCAAACGCTCACTGTACGTCCTCACTGAGGGGTACGGAGTCTACTTTAAGTTAGGGGTGAGTAGGCCAAAGTCAACAACACTGGCCCAGTACGGGTTGATTTCCCACATATCTTTGAATTTCTTGTGAGATATGTGCAGGTTGCATCACGATGTTTTCCTTCATCGTAAGAAAGTCTGATAAAATGTACAAATCGTAAATCGAAAAACACATTGGTACATGACGGGATTCAAACCCAGGAGCTGCAGATTGAAAGACGAGTGGTTATCCCTTGAACCACCGACGCTCTAACTTTTACATTATCGAGTCATAAATGATAATAATTACCGTCAATAGTTTGTGCAGTGTAGTTGTTTAACTTTGAAATATAAAGTTACGTTAAGACAGCACAACATGTTTGCACTTTCGAAAGAAAACTTGAAATAAACAACTGGGACTAATGTTATTTATGAGTAAAAGTTGTTACTTAATCTGAAATATTTATGTGTACATATTAAAAAGTGTGTACATTATGTGTACACTTGTGAGACATTATGTACAGTTTGTACACAAATGAGACAATGTGTACAGCTCATGTGTACACGTGTCTGTGTAGCGCATTTGTGCTGCTTTACCGCTCACAAAACTGGCAGAAAATCCTGCTCACGCGAAGAATACATATTAAACTCCGTATGAAATTGACGGCGACTCGAAAACGCTTACCTAATGTAAAATGATACACGAATAATGTATGTAAAGTGATAAAATTAAATTTTAAAACATATAGAACGGTTAGTTTACACCAAAATTATAAATATTAACTGCGTTTAACACGTCATCACGACCTGCATATTATAAAATTGCTAAATTTTAAGCCTTTTTTTTATTTTACTACGTGTATAATAGGTATGTTTGTTTCATAAAAAATTGTTCCGGACATCCCGGACGAGGTAAATTGAATTACGATAAAAAAGGTTTTATACTGCCGAATGCTACTCGCTTTATTGGATACTTTACCCCTTATTGTGTAAAAATTGTACGTATGCATATTTTTTATTGGAACATTTATTTTTATGTTGCATTTTACGCATTTTGATAAGGTATGATGAATTTGCTTTTTTAATTAATTTATGATAAGTAAAACGCATTTACATTTTTAGTGTCATGTTACGTGTAATATGATTTTAACCTACGTTTGTAGATAGAAGTCTTCACCCGAATAACCTTATTTTTCGAGTAAAGTATAAACCATTATGTAAATAAATATGTCCATTATCAAGAAAATTTAATGAAGATTATATTAGCCCTTTGAAATATATCATTATGTCAAATAGTTTAGGAGATATCGTAAGAATAAAACTACATGCAACTGAAAAATTCAACAAGACGTGTTATGTAAGAAAACCACAATTTGCTTTCATAGCTTATTAATATTATACGATTATGTATTTTCGTAGTCAAAAATTGTGTGTTGTATAGTTGAATCTTATGATCTGGTGGTTCATCATCATCAGCTCACTATACGTCCCCACCGAGGGGCTCGGAGCCTACCCTAAGTTAAGGGTGATTAGGTCATAGTCAACCACGCTGGCCAAGTGCGGGTTGATCTGGTGGTTATTTAATCTTAACCTAACAGTTAAAATGATCTTTATACTAAAAATATAAACATTGATGCTCTTAATGTAAATGTTAATTATAAATCGTTAGTTATAATTGAATACATAATAACAGCCGTTAACCCTCCCGCAGCCGAACAAAGCTCGTCTCATTTGGAATGCGCGCCGCGTCGATCGGCCAGGCCCGCAATTAGCTCGGGACAGCTGCTTTTTGAAACGGCCAATTTGTCAACTTCTAACGGCGGATTACAATTTATATATAGTGGCATTGTTTTAAACTTAATGGTCTCGCAATTAAATAGCTATTAATAGACAATAACAAACTAAATTGCGATATATTTGTACAACACAGATTTTCCACTGGCATTGCAATTACAAACGCATATACTTATTTTGATTTGTATGTAATTTTACGACATATTAAACAGATTGTATCAACAGAACATATTAAATAGGTTCTTGATAAAGGGTTAAATGTGCAACGAAATAAAGAAATATATCGTTATTGATTCTGAACTTATCCTCTATACGAAAATCCTTGTACAATAAATTGTATTAGACATGGGGTTGGCGCACTTCGCTGCGACGATGTGGAGCGATGTGGGACGTCTGTTAGCGCATTAGTTTGGGTTCGGTGCCCGCGAGGCCAGGCGACGACCGCTAGAAGGTTGACGGAAATTAACCTTCGGATATCTGTTGTACCAATATCATGACATTTGGGACTATAAATCTAATCTGTACATCTTTAAGTAACAGTCTAGGCGAGGGATAAGTGTGTTAGATGTAAATTATTGGGCTTTTTTTTAAAGAATTGCAAACAAATAAAAAGCTTGAGATCTCAGATTGGGATCGGCCTTAGCAACGTGTAAATATAATGTGTAAATCAACTTTATGGATGTTTGTTATGGATATAAACGTATTTCAGAGATCTGACACGACACACAAGTCGTCTGGAAGTTATGAATATCACAACCATGATAGTTCGTGTTTCCCGCGTGGGGTATCGACGGCAGGCGGGGAATAACTTCTCTATAACAGTGCAATAAAGATTGCAATCACAAGCGTAAACGATTCTGTTTCCGCAACACGTATTTATTCTTTGTAGGGTTACCGATACAGTTATGCTATAAGGGTTACTTTTGCTCCAATTTTAGTGAACGTTGATGTTTAATAGCTGTAGACAGTGATAATTCTACACGATTGAAGAAGTCCCAAAATATACATCCCGTAAATTCTTCTGGGTTTCGACTTTACTGGTCGAACGAACCTTGAAATATAGTAAAAGGTCACTTCTAAAATAGTGTAGAGTGTAGATTAATTCACTTGCATTTTCCTCAAATAAAATAATAATTGTTTTTATGATGGCAACCCTAGATGGCGAGAATAGCGAGGTTGTCGTGGTGGGCAGCCGACAGAGTCGAGCGTTAGAAATTACTTTTTGTCACTTGTTGCTGATGACTTGTTACCGAGATATGGCGTGTACAGCAGCGGGTTACATAAGTTTTCATTCCACGACAAACTGGGACGTTTAGAAATTGATATTAATGCGTGCTATGTGAGACACGGAGTCAACTTCAGTGGGACAAATTATTCGCAAAATAAGAGCTGTTAAAATTGTGTCATAGAACTCTTCAATCAAAAAACGGGTTATTTTAATATTATTAACCTGTCATTTTTTAAATACTGGTAAGAATCGGAAGACCTATTTGTGTTACCGGACTATTTTGAATTTGGTACTTTTACAATCGTACTAGATATCTTATAAGTTAGCAGAAAATTTTATTTTATCGAAACTTATAATGTGATGGCAAATTACAAAGTTCCATGAATTGACAAGATACCAATCAGTATTATAAGGCCAATTGTAAAGATAATATATTACTTAAATATTGTATAATACAAACATACATATATTTCCACTGGTGCCGCGCAAATGGCTTACGCAGTAAAAAAAAAGGTGTATTTGGGTACATAAATGAGATTCATAAATTCTTTTCCGCGCGATAAACTTGAATGTTATCAGTTCAATTCGTGGCCCATTTCCGTGGCCCAAATCGGAAAATAAATTTACAGCTGTATAATGCAGGTGCTGGCGTTGTCAGAACCTAATGGGGACGAGGGGGTGCACAATATGCCAGAACGTAAAGGTGACTATAAAATTTTATACTTAGTAGTACATGAAAATTTTAGGCTTTGTTTATGTCAATTTCATTAAGGGATATAGTGCGTCGTAATTAAATATTAAAAATATGCATAATTTTAATCGCAACTTTGCAACATCGTAAAGGTACTTTTAAAATAATTCCTTATAAAATTACCTGTTTATGTTATTAGACATTTGAGGCAATGACTTATTTATAATTTGACCA
The DNA here is from genome assembly GCF_000836235.2 of Papilio xuthus. Classification (NCBI taxonomy): domain Eukaryota; kingdom Metazoa; phylum Arthropoda; class Insecta; order Lepidoptera; family Papilionidae; genus Papilio; species Papilio xuthus. The sequence continues at coordinate 5,314,947 of NW_013530472.1, forward strand.
AAACATGCGTATTGATTGAATCGAAACTATAATATCATTTTGTAACATTCGACAAAATTCGTTCGGTCGATTTACTCACTTTGATTTGACATATGAAATGACACATGTCATTTTGTCCTTTCAATTGAATTTAGCTTCAGAGCGCGCCAGCAACGAGGTTTGATTCTGTTAAAAACGATAAGCATAAAAGTATTATTGCACAACTGGATTAGAGTTGCTGGTTTACGGTGCTTGATAGGAACTCATGTCGAGTCCTAAAAATAGAATGAATAAAAAAATCATGCGAATTTCAAAATTTCTTTTTATAAGCTTTGGAACTTGCTACAATCTTATATTAGATTTTAAAGCTCCTATTTTTACACCACAGAATTCTGTCAATAATTATTACTGTAAACTTATATTAAAACGGCTAAACATTCACGTATATTCGTTCGGTGGCACCAACTAGTTTCGAGCCCATCGGGGCCCTTTATCAGGGTGAGTGGGACTGGTATTATTTCGCAGACGCGGCCCGTCGCGCACTGACGACGGCCGTTTTTATATAAGTTTATTATAATGTCTCACGAAAGTTTGAACAATTTAATTATTATTGTGTAGCAGGTAAATGTATGAATATCCACTGTCAGTAACATACAAAATTACATTTTAATATCACTTTCATATTTTTCATATCATTCATTCAGAGAGATTTAAAGTAAACAAGAGTTATTCCAACAAAAAATTACAATAATTTCATCCTTTATTCACATTCTCAGAGAAGCGTATTTCATAACACTGAGCTGAAAAATATAAGGCGTAAAACTACTTTGTTACAGCACAAGCGTAACAGGTTATACGAGAATTATCCAATAAATTCCACCTAACATGGTTACTGTTACGTCGCGCTGTGAATTTTCATAAAATTGAATAGAGAGATAAAAAACATAATATTTTACGTCTGTAAAAGTTTATTAGAAATATTTACCAAAAGAAAAATATGCTATTGTAAATACAATCACAAAAAAACAGGCCTAATTATAGTCCTCTTTCTCTTCCCTCCTTTTTCTTATAAGGAAATAATGGGAATAGTAGGTGGATTTCAGAGAGAGGAGGGACGCATAGAAAACTATGCAGTGCCAAATCAAACGCCGGGTACTATGGAATCCCACACGTGGAAGGAAAGTTATATTTTTCGTGCAGAAATAAAAATAAGATTGGTAAGGACGTCTCGAAATAAAATGTCAAGGATCGTGAGTGGCACGTTTAAAGTTAAGTAGGACTGAGTCGGTGTGAGTCGGTCACGTATGCCGGACGTCAAATGTGTCGGAGCGCCGCCAAGCAATCACGCGTTAGGGCTGTCGATGGCTTAATGGAACAAAAGAGACATAGGATTTTTTTATTTATTAATATTGTAAATGTTTTATTTAGTAGATTGATAAAATTGAATACAGAAGATATTTTACTAATTACATCGCTTCTTGATCCTTGACACTAAGTCGTAGCGGTTTAGAAATACTGCTGTAGACAGACTTTTTACAACACGGCATTGCGAGGCAAGAAGTTGCGCGAAAACTGTACGGTTGTGGATTGCCAACCATCGAGATGGAGTGAATGGTACCTGGTGGTCTGTCGTATATTACCGTCGCATATTACTAGCCTTGTAATATTTTATAAATTTCGGTATCCACAGGTATTTAGAATTTACAAAATTTATTGCAAAAGGTAACAGGAGATGAATGGGGTATAAGTTTTGAATTTGAATACGCGCAGTTGAATCGTAGCGCATTACTTTGTAACTTTATATTATATGTATGAAGTTAACAACAAGGCGTCGTATGCGTAAGTTCTGCTTAATCTAGACGAAGAGCGTGATGTGAACGATCGCTCTTTTCCGCTTCACTGTACGTTACAGCTAGGAGGGGAATCTTAGATGTATTTATAACTTTTGGATTGAATTGTTGTCTTGCAGATTAAACGTATCGATTGTTTTGTTACTTGGCTTATATAGGCTTAAATTTAAGGGAAATGTAACCTTAGTTTTAAGAAATATTTTACTAAAGTGCCGTGAACAAAATTATATGATTGATGGATTAGTTCTTTTGTTTTTGCCGAGTTATTCGTCTTATTAACTTACTTTATCTGCTCCTATAATTCAGTTTTTAGTAATTATACTTCATAGCTCTATAATTATAACATTCCAAGTGAAGATGAAATGTTCATTTGAAATTATTTACACCATCAAATCACTTAAGACTCATTTCATTGGGTAAAATGGGAGACCTTTTTAAATGTTATAGAGATTTTATTTAATAACTTAAACATCAGAAACTTTAAATATTGCTTAAAAGTCACAAGGAGTAGGAAAAAAATAAAGTAAAATCAATGTCAGTATCTGAAATAAATCTAGGGATTACCCAAATTCGATTTGATTTCAAGACAGAAATAGAACGACTTCTTAGCTGTCAATTTGAGAAGTACATTTCTGTAGACAATTCTTTAGCTAAAAATATACAATTCAGAATTACATTTATATGTAAAAAATAAATTTTCCAAATATAAATAACTATTTCTTTTCAACTGTTATAATTAATAAACATTTTTATCATCAAGAGAAAAAATGAAAAAAAAGCTAATAATTTAAGTAAATTAATTTGCTTATTTAGAATACTTACAAGATATTAAAATATTTAAAGAAATAATAAAATAATCATTAAAAATTCTTTGTGGATTTTAACATTTACATTTTGATTTAATTTAAGTATTCGAGCTTTAATTTCTTTTTTTAACAGTTTACCGAGAAAACTGTTAACACTTTAGATTTAAAAAGAAATTAAATCAACGACTTTTATTTCTAAAATTATTCTAGAAAAATTTAATAATTTCTTAAATTATTAATAACATTAAGTATTAAAAGAAGTGCATTTTTTCATTTTTTTAAATAGTTGTAAAGAAATTTCCAATACGTTTATACCGTATGGTTACACTGACAGAAACGTCACGTCTTTTGTGTGAAAATACCTCTCATTTTAACTATACTTGACATAATAATAATATGTTTTGTAGGTGTTGCGGCGGCGAAAACCAACAGTTACAACAATTTACGCGGCACGAAAGGCTGGTTAACAAAGCTTTGATTTTAACACGAACATCTCTTATTGCATTATATTTAATTCGAAGAACGTAATAAGTAAACAGTAAAATACAAACTTATTTCTTTTAATAGTAAAAATTCTAAGATTATTATATAAAAATTTCAAAGCTGTCATGTCAAGCTGCTTTATATTTCCATATTTTCCGCATATACTGAAATATATTTATTGTTGAACAACACACATAAGAGACATAATCGTATTCCGCGGCGTGGAACAAAGAAAATAACATAAACTACTCGAGTACACTGCACGAGAAAACTTCAAACGCTTTTCAAACGATCTTTTTATTCGCAAACTGAGCAGTGGCTCCAGTTTCCTTTGAATCGCCATAGTTAATTGAGAAGATTTTCAGACGCTTTGCAATGCTTTTAAACTTCATTATCAATTCAACTTCACGTTTATAATTACTAATTATTTTCAATATATCATTATTCCTGGTTTACCGAGTCCACAATCTCTGTTTCAAACGTATTGCTATCACCGTTTTGTCAGTAGGAACAAATATGTTCTATAAAGTGAACTGAAAGCCTGCTTTAGTGGTAATAGTGGGGATGGTTTGCTATAGATTTTAGGAACAGTACTGTTAGCAACCATGTCAAAGCATGCATTGCAATTGAACCGATGTGATTGAGGCAAGCTGTACGAGATAGACGTTGTTACACCGTGTGTGGATATCTTGTGTTGTAGTAATTAGTAGGATTGCTATACAATATATTACATCTAACATCTCACTAATATTACAAATGAGATAGTTTGGACAGACGTATTTACATGACGTCATTCCAGTAAGATTAAACGGATCCGAATGACTTTTGCTATAGATCAAAATCTGGAATAGCGCATAGGTTATCTTTTATCCCGGGAAAATTATTGGTTCCCGCGGGATAGATTAATTTTTACTTTTGACATATTTAACTCAACTCCTATATACTGTTTTATTTTTAAATTCTACGTCGAAAAATTGATACTATCGATAAAATATCTTTTTATACAAATAAAAATATTCACGGCGCGTTATACAGCTTGTTACAAATGTTCAGTTTGTTTTGTTACTAATTGTTGTTAATTAGCGAAATAAACAATCGCATTTTCGCTGTAATATTGTTAATTGATTGTTATCATCAGGTAACGCTAAATCTGACATCGAAAAATTTGCCAAAGCCGACGTTCAGGAGCTTACGGCCTTATTTATTATAGGCTAATATTATTTATTTGTACAGAATAATTTTTTACCTATCATAAATATGAAAAGATATAAATTACGTCCTTTGATTTGCATAATATATTAAACATCATAACATAATAGTAAAACTTTCAAATTTCTGTACTGTATTAAAGCTAAAATAAAAAGTTATAGACATTTTTAGCACCTATTACCTAGAAAAAACATAAACACCAAAGAGGCATTTCTGAATATTTGATGACTAAACCGATTTTAACTCGTAAAGTGGCATACGATTCGTTTTCTTACCCAGTATAGGGTGAGTCAGTCAAGTTTTAAGATTATTTTTAATTAACAAATAGTGTTTGTTTAAGTCTTTATATATTTGATTTTGATTGATAACGCACGAGGTCTCGATCCATCTCTGTTGTGGAGAAATCGAGATAATACGCAGTAAACACATCGATTAATTAACTGTAGAAGGTCACTTTATCATTACTACTCCGAGCTTGCTATTGCACGGAGTTAAGCGGATAATAGTTAATAGATACGAAGATAAAGTGAACCTTATTTCTTTTTTTTAAACAATTGATTATTTACAGCATTAAAGCTTATTATACATAGCTTCATTATATACTGGAAATTACAAATATTCTTTTACTTTAGCGTCCTGCTTCAAGACCGATTAAACAGCCATTTCATTTCTGTTATTCAATAGTCAAATAAGAAAAATGAATACAAAACTAACTATGACAACTAAATATTAAAAAGATCTAACCTTTTTGTTTTCGTTAAATATTTCGAAAATCATTTTTTTTTGCTTAATTTTCACAAAAAAATTATCTTAATAATGAGTAATTGTGGCAATCGATAGGGGAGACCTACGTTCAGCAGTGGACGAATTCTGACAATGATGATATGTCAAGGGTATATAATTATTTGCCTTTGCTATGTAACATATGCGACAAAATAAATATATAATGATGGTACATATCTTAAGGCACATGAAGTTTAAAATAAACCAATAATAAAGACTTTGGTATTTTTTAAAAAGCACTCCACATAGGTATGGCGAACGGTATACTGTTATCAAGATACAGAGTTTCAGATATGTTCGGACGGAGAACAAATTTATTGCAGTGCAATTCACGTTTTTTACTTACTTTGAAATCGGAATAAAATAGAATTTAGAATCAGAATTATAGGAAGAAAGATATAAATGTCCTCGCTTGGAATATACGATACGATTGTTAGAAAAAATGTCACAACTTTTTATAATACGATATTATATTCTTATTTATAAAGTTTATTGTAAAATCTTTATTTAACCATCCTTTAATCTATTCAAAACAATAGCATCTATATTGCGTTGCATTATATACAAAAAGTTTTATATAAGGACGTTATGTGGTTGCATTTTGTAAAGCTTGGACGTAGATTAAAATAAATACTTTTAAAAAAAGTTGAAAATAAATTAATTGGTAGAAGCAGTTTAGTCTTATTCTAAGTCAAACTTTCTGTTTTTAATTACTTAAATAACATTTTGCGATATTTAAACGAAATACACGGCGAGTATTTTCAGCAACGCCAATTAATCAAGCGAGTTCTTTCCTCATGAAATAAAACCGTCGCAACGCGAACAATCACGTTTTTCATTTAAACAAATAGTATGGTTTTATTTTGGAACAACGTTTCATTTGATTAATTTCTTCAAATAGACAATTCATTCATTTTAGAAGAGATTCTTCTACAAACGTACGTAAATTTAAACAAACAGACTTTTTATGTAATTAACGAATAATTAAAAAATCATAAAGACATGATACACGGAGAAGAAATAATATAATGACATAACTTTGGCATTCTATTGACTATTCTCTTCAAAAAAATAGATATATTAATGTTGTTGAAGAGTTTCTGCATTGGTATTATAATATTAAGCATTAGGTAAATTAAAAATGAAAAAATAAACCTGCGTTACTTATAATAGGACAGCGGCGTTAGTCGAAATGCATTCGCTACTAAGCGATTCCATCACGAACTTCAAAAATGTATAAAGCTGGCAATAACTTTCGATATGTAATTGTCGCGGGACAGTTTCCGATCGCAAATGTTTTAAGGTATATAGGTAAGGTTATTAGGTATCACTTCGAAGCGATTGCACTGTGTCTTACCCCGCAGGTACACCTTAAAACATCTTAACCTTCGTCTCATCTCAGTCGAGTAATATTACGCATTAATATTCGAAAGTCCGTTGTACGCAGAACACATTGTGTAGTTATCATAGTATAGTGCTTTATAAAGGCACGGCTTAAGCTTACTCAAGCACATTATCGGTGTCTTCCGGTTCATTAAAACGTTAGCCGTCTACGTTGCTTTATCTCACGTACTTGTATCGATATATTATTTTTAATATCCAACCTACCGTAGCATATTAGATGGTTATAACTCTGTATTAGTACAGTTTGAGGTTTCAAACCACCTTCCGTAAATTATATGTGAAAAACGGCGACCTATTGAACCCGTCGTTAGCAATGTGTTAAATAAATAGTACGTTTATTACAAACTTTCTTATATATTTTCCATGTACAGACAACGATCGGTTATATACTTACTTTTATATATAGATAGGAATCCATTTACTTAATAAAAGTACAGTAATCAAATACATAACCCAGATCTGTCAAGTCGATAACAACGTTAACTGTTATAACTAAAATAACAACATAATAGATATGTCGTTATTTGAAATTCAAATATACAAACACATACAACATGTAATCAACCTTAATGTATGTTCGTATTCACCTCCCTGACAACCTTAAGCTTCTTTGTTCTGTACCAAGGAGGTGTGAACTACAACAAACGTGTCGCCCATACGTCTTGTGAATTACACACTAAACTCTCGTCTATAAACAAGGGTCCACGTAGAAAATATTAAACAAAACATCGAATATTTGAATAAGACATGATAGAGTGTATGGCTTAAATATTATGAAGTGATATGGCCCAAGCGTCGGTAGCTCAGGGGTCAAGCACTTGACTTGTATTCTGCAAGTCCTGGGTTCGAATCGCGCCATGTACCAATGTGTTTTTCGATTTCTGATTTCATATTTACATTTATCCGATGTTCTTACGGTGAAGTAAAAATTTGTGATGCAACCTGCACATATTTGAGAAGAAATTCAGTGATATGTGTGAAGTCAACCAACCCGCACTTAGCCAGCGTGGTTGACTATGGCCTAGTCACCCGTGACTTGGGTTCCGTGCCCCTCAGTGGGGACGTATAGTGAGCTGATGATACAAGTTTAGTAGCTCGTGTATGTCCCAATATATTGTCATAGAGGTTCGTTACAAGTCTTGTGTAATTAATTAAATATTTATATGTTTTTTAACGACGGTAGAGCTTTTAAATGAAAGTAGATTGTATCAACACGGAACTACGGATAGTTTACGTATAAAATCAACAACAAGTTAACGAGACTTTAAAATAAAGTGTTCCGTGAGCAATCAATTAATAATTAATTAATTCTCAGAGTCATCCTCATCCGCACTAATTGATTATTAATGATTAATTATCTGCGGGATTAACGTCGGAGATGGAATTGATACTTTTTTTACATACGACGAATTTTATATTTTGTTGTACAAGAATAAGATTTATTATTTAGAAAATGTAATTGTTTTTAATATTGTGGTTTTTTTTAAATAATAATTGTTTGATGACTGTTTAACAGAAAAAAAAATTGGGTCATTTAATAATGGCAGAAGAAATCCGCAGCTAGTTGTTAGTATCACATAAAAGACCTTAGAACCTTATTTAAGACGGTCCTTTTTAAGGCTTATCAGGGACACACGCGGTCGTCGATTGGCCTTCTGAAGGTTAAGGTCACTGGAAGCCAAGTTTACGAATAATCTTAGTTAATAGGATAAAAGAAAATTGGAAGTAGCGTGAAATTGCCGGCAAATTTCTTTTACGGACGATACCCTAATTAATTTCCTTCATATTCTTCAGACTTTTGTTTTATGAGGACAGATAATTTATTGCTAATATATTTTTGCTAAGTAACCGACTTGCACAATAGGATAACCTTTTGAACGGGCATCCCGACTGGTCGCATGCGACTTTTTTGTCATAAATAGAAGTATCACGCGACCATTGTCGTACAGTTAGTCACCTCAGTAGATAATAGGTCTAAAATTATTATAACTAAGCTTTTAAAATTTAGTCAGTTATTAAATAATCATTACAGCTTTATTCCGTCAAGAATTAATATAAAGTTATTTGAATTGGGTCCAAAGTATACTTAAATAATTTTTCTGTGTACCTTTGATTATGGGATTGAACAATTGTTTATTTTTGTCAATTTATGTTTCAATTTCGTAACAGAGTATGCAAACGTTGGCGAAAATGTTCAATTTCTATTTGATCGTTTGTCAAAAGACGCTTTTAAAAGTAGCCATTTAATAAAGAACATTAAAAGTGACGGAGTACCTGCTACTAAGTAAGGAAATTGAAAATACTTATTTGAATAACGTTTCATATTTGCCATATTTCATTGGAAAACGTTTGAAGTCGTTTACTTTACTGTATTCATGTTATGAAATTGATTTATATTAGGAAATTAGTTCTATAGAAATTTCTGACATATCTGCGAATGCACAAGTCATATGTCAGAATATTAATTGAATTAAATCGACATATATGTGACATATACTTGTGTAATTTTAAATCTTTAAATCTGTACACTCATACTACTGCAGGACCAAAACTTGGTGCGTCAACCCCACTTTTAGTGCATTGTATAAGATCAGTCTATTGATGTCAATAGACTATCCTTGTTTTTAAATTGTATCCCGCGTTTTTTTATTTCTTGACATATTTTATGTAGTAGTCAATTTCTTTATGTCTTAAAACACGGTATCGCTTTTAAGATAATTATAATATTTTTTACTTCTCACAGCAAAAGTAAAAGTTGATAGATAAATTCCCGACGCACTCACGTCTTGATTTACAGCACAAGTTCTCAGGTAAATTACTGAAAGACTACGATAAGGAGAGCCTTCGTATGAAGTAGGAAAAGTTTAAGTTTAACTCAACTTGGACACGCACAAAAAGTATTAGAACCAATAAATCAGAACGCCCCTATTTTAGAAATATGTACCTCACTGTAATTAATTCTTTATTAATAGTAATTTTCTTTTATCTATTATCTATAAATATGACTTTTTAGTAAAGAAAAAAAAAGAGAAAATGACTATGACTACTTGGCTGAAAAATTATGTAAATAATTTTATATTTTGTTGCTAATGTTAGATACTCATTTTGATAATTGAATTTCTTTATTCGCAACTTGATTGCTCCACATTTTCCAGACATGTTTATTCACAGCAAACATTCATCGCGAAGCCGTCAAATTACAAGGTTTCGACCAAAACACATTTGTGAATAATCGTTTCGACGACACCTTATTTACTGAGTTTGATACAGATCAATAGAACTCGATTAGATTTTGTATTGAAAATATATTGAATGTTATTTGTTGAGCTGTTACTAGAATTCATAGATTTTATATAAATAAAGACTATTTCTAAAAAAAAAAACTACCTAAAAGCGGTTAGTTGTCGTGGAAGCCCACCTTAAACTTTGAAATACTATGACAAAGTTTTAAACAAATAATGCAATAATATTTATTAATATTCAATCAATATTAGTATAGATTTACAAAATATTAAAATATCTGTTTTTTGAGCTTAAAAATATTTACAGTTTGAAAATATTTAACAGAAGTTTGCTTATTCAAGGTTTAGATGATTTGATTTTTCAATACATTGATGAATAACCCTAGTTGAGCTCACAATAAATCTGAATTTACTTGATCATACATTTATTCGGTTAAAGTGACGCGATATGATAAATTGCTTAGTATCTGAGCCAGCCATTTTTACACGCGCTTCTAAAGCCAATGAGTAATGACTTTAATATTTTACTTTTTTATATTTCAAAATTATAAATACATCTTAATGATAGAATACCAAAGAAATACTACTGAATACTAGAGTCATAAGTCAACCAGCGATAACGTCGGGGTCAAGCACTTGACTTGCAATCTGCAGGTCCTGGGTTCGAATCCCGCCATGTACCAATGTGTTTTTCGATTTCCGATTTACATATGTACATTTATCCGACGTCCTTACGGTGAAGGAAAACATCCTGATGTAACCTGCACATATCTGAGAAGAAATTCAAACATATGTGTGAAGTCAACTAAACCGTACAACAAGCGTGGTTGACTATGGCCTAATCACCCTTAACTTAAGGTAGGCTCCGAACCCCTCGGTGGGGACGTGTAGAGCTGATGATGAAGTCAACCAACCCATACTAGGTCAGCTTGGTTGACTATGTTCTAATCACCCCTAACGTAGGGTAGGACCGGAGCCCCTCGGTGTGGACGTATAGAGTCATAAACAATTGCGAGTCGAAACAAGAAAAAAAACTGATTTTCTCCAAACTTTTTTTTTTTACATGCAATAACTCTAAATTTATTTATTGTATAAATAATTATCTGAAACATTAAATTATTTACTTCCTTACTCAGAGTTAGTTATTAAGAGGTCACTAATTCGGCAATTAATGCTAGAAATTAACACAAAACATTAGTTAAATCCCTTAAGCTGATACCATAAGTTACGTTACATTTATGTTTTTAGAAAGTAAGTCAAATAAATGAATCTCGAGATTGAATTACATTGGGTCCTCCAGGCGAGTGATTTGTCTCGCAGTTGTAAACATTTCCAACTTTGCAAAGTTCAAGTAACTCGGGACACTATTAAAGCTATAAATTGCCTGACCTGTATCTCTCTTACAAAGTTTCAACATTGCAAAGCTCCTTAAACTGATTTAAGACAAAACATTACAACTAAGGTAAGGTAAAAGACACAGACGATTTTTGTTATCAGCAACGCAAAAATATCACGTGAATGAAATATGTTTTTTTCTCTCACTGTTATTTTTTTTTAATTCTTGTTTGTCTGTACGTCCGCAAGGACGCGTTTGCTTACGGTAATCTAGAACCGCTGGACCAATTTTGAAGGAACTTTCACGGGAAGGTAACTCATGCATAGACGACGTATCCAGCACAATATTGTTAGATGAATGTACAGTTCATGTATCCATGAATGTGTCACAAAATAAAAATAAAAATAAGAAAAAGGTATTTAATAGTTGATTTATAATTTCTGGTTGTTTGCCTTCAGCTGTTTCAAACCGCAGCTTCGTGTTTAAAGCTCGTAAAATAATTTCATTTAAAAAAGTGACAGAATACATTTAAGAGAATACAACAGATTGTCACGACCATCTGTAATTTCATTGCAATACCAAAAATATTTACGTTGGATGCGAAAGCGAAGGGATTTCATTTTAATAATTCAGTGAGTGTGACACACTTTACCACAAACAAAAAACAGTTTGTATTAACATAAATTTATTTATTTTCACATTGGTATAATATCGGGAGGATTACGATACTACGTTTGTTTTCTTTCTCTTGTTTTGTTACTATAATAAAAGCAAGTGAAACTCTGAAATATCAGTTTATGTAACGTTTAAAAAAGCTAGTTTTCTAACTTAAGATAACGGTAAAAAATAAGTAATGTTTTTGATTCTAAGGATTGTTATTGCAATCTTTATAACATTTTTGAGTCACAATGTTAGTAACCATGTTCCTTCGAAACGGCTTGACCGATTTTTATAATATGCATATTCATAATATCTGAGAATAGGCTACTATCTATTTTTTAATTCCGCGCGGACGGAGTCGCGAGCGACTGCTAGTCATATCTATAGTTAACGTTTTATTTGCGAAATTCAACTAGGTATACGTCGAAACGACTACGTCTACTATAATTATAGCAATCTTATATATAAAGAATTTTTATTATTCATCATCATCATCATCATCAGCTTACTAAACGTCCCCACCGATGGGCTCGGAGCCTACCCTTAGTTAAGGATGATTAGGCCATAGTCAACCACGCTGGCCAAATGCGGGTTGGTTGACTTCACACATATCTTTGAATTACTGCTCAGATAAGTGCAGGTTGCATCACGATGTTTTCCTTCACCGTAAGAACGTCGGATAAATGTACATATGTAAATCGGCAATCGAAAAACACATTGGTACATGGCGGGATTCAAACCCAGGACCTGCAGATTGCAAGTCAAGTGCTTGGCCACTGAGCCACCGACGCTTTTTATTATTAGCAGCATAAAAGTTAAAGCTATAGAGTTTAAAATCGTGTGACACTAGTTGCAAGCTTCTTGATATCACAATAAGGTCCGTATAAAAAAGGGCTCGCTAAAGTGACATAAATCGGACAATTCTTATGGCACTGATATATTGCCAGATTTACTTAGATGGAATATGTCAGTGGCGCCCATCATTCATCACGCCCCAAACTCGCCAGTGCTGCCCTCAACGGGCTCGAGATATAATTTTGTACACAAAATATTTTTCATTATTTCCTAATGGTCAGACTAGAGGACACCGTCAAATATTTTACATATCACTAAGATAAAGATTCTTATACTATAAATGTATATACTCAATGTAATACTAAATAGTAATAAATAGTTTAATTTTCTATTCAAAATTGAGACAACAATTGGCTTAATTTATTCAAACTAAACTCTTCAAGTGTAAAATCCTAGAAACAGCAAGCCGTATAAACAAACTGTACGAAACGTAAACTACAAAAATATGGCAACCCTCCAAGTAGTAACGAACAAAACGTCAACATAAGTCCATTGATTACGCGCCGGAGGAAATAAAAATATATTGGTAACGTATTACTATTTATTATAATATGATTTAAATAGAAAAAAAAACCTTTGTAAAATTGTGCTTATTTTGTTAAAGATTAATTTCATGATGTTTTATTTTTAAGGATAAGCGTAAACTACACTTAATGTTTTTTTATTGGTTATGAAAATAGAGTTATTTATAATTACTGCTAAGTCCATTTAACATTTGTATGTAATGTAAGTGTACACGTGGGGTATGCAAACTAGTTTAAGTCCTGCGACCACAAAACTGACGTAATGATTTTTATCATTTGTTCTATAAAGTTATGTAACATCTAAGACTGTCGCAATACTCTTGATATATATATTTTCATATAAATGGATGTCAGAGATGATTATGATCCATTTTAAAGCAAACATATTGATTTAAATTTATTGTAACAGTAGCTTTTGAATTAAAAAAAAACTTAATTAGAAGCCTATGTGCTCCTCAAGACTATGTTCTACATCTATGACAAATTTCATCGAGATCCGTTCAGCCGTTCTGGAGATACCTTCAAACAAACATCCATAGAAACATTCATATTTATAATATTAGTAAGATATTAGTTTTGGAGGAAAATATTTCATTCTCAGTTATTTAAAAAATAAAAGCAGTATCAACAGAACAAGCAAACAAATTTACTTAAGCAATCGCATCAAAGGAAATGATCGAAAATTCCTCCCACTGGGGCGAATACGATGTTTGCCTAGCTAAATCTTTTTACGTACCTCTAATGGAAATCTTTGGGCGTCGAGAAATTTATTCGCATTTACGAAGAGCTGATTCTATTACGATCGAAACTTTTTTTTTAAATATTTCTCACGATTTTTCCCCATAAATCATTTTTTCAATAATTCATAAACGCGCCAAATAATTCCAACAAATGGTTTAAACATTTGTCACAAATTTTAATCAATCTCATTTAATCTTTCCAAAATAACTATTCTAACGAAAACAAATAACGTAGCATTTCCATATATATTAAAAAAAACAAAAGAATCTCTTCTATCCTAATCTAGTAGTCTAACCATCAGTTTCTGAGACTTGAGAAGTACCGTTGCCCATAGACATACGCAATTGCATATGAGTTGCCTACCTTTAATCGACGGAGGAGAGGATGCACAGAAAGAAAATATCTTCCCTTTCCATGCATCCTCATCCGGGAAGTCGACTTCCACTTACCATATCTGCCTTATAAGAAAAAGGGTGGGAAGGGAAAGAGGACTAAATTAGGCCTCCGGGACGCACACTCATCACACGAAACGCAGAATTACTTCCACTTGACGCCTGTCTTCTTACTTTATTAAAGCTTTATTGCAGTTCTTTATTATTTTAAAACATTCCCGGATATGAGTGACCGCACTGTCCATACGATTCCAACGAATGTAATTATGAATATTTACATTAAACATTGAATTTAACACAAACCTTCCACAAAACTATATTTGAATTTGGCTTATTTGTTATTAACACATTCACTTTGCACACAATATTTGAATTTGTGTACTGTTTTTGTGTAAATACTACGCTTAAATTTTTAATTATTTATTAACACACAAAACATTAATATTTTGAATACAAACAACAGTAGGTTTCCACTGTCATATCACATATGACATGTCGACAAATCGCTTTGACTAAAAATTGTTGGCAAGATAGCTTATTACCAGCAGACGGACATATTATAGTTTACTTACCCCGGGTTTTTAAAACCAAAATACCCGTTTAAAACATATTGTTAATCGTGTTTTGTCAAAGATAGACTGGGATATGTTTTAAACAGAGATTTGGTCTCAGAAACCTATGGTTGGTATGCTTTTTGTCTCGTTTCTTTTTATTAATTTCTCGCGGACGGAGCCACAGGCAAAAGCTAGTTAAAAGATATAAAAGCATGTAAATATAAATTTTCATAGAAAAATATTTCTTAACACTGAACAATAATCAGGATATCAATAATCTTTTATCCGCAGAATCGATCGTGTTGGGTTCCCATTACACATTCCTTTGGTCCCAGCGCTGGATATATTAAATTGTTAAACGTTAATTTTCATAAGAATATTTAATAAATCTTTTTATTATCGAATATTGAGTAGTCTTGTTATTTTATGATAAAGCTTTCTTCCAACAGTTCTTGGAATTCTTTTAGTGGTAAACCCAAATTATTAAACTTAAGTTATTTCCATACTCCTAAAGTAAAAGGACTAAAGTTTGGATAAGTTTACTGTTTACTTAATTGTTATATTTTTATATTGTAAGTTGACACGAAAATGCATTTTCGGATAGTGTCATATTGTTTATTTCTTGTATTTCTAACTTGAGAACTGGCAGTAGCTCTTGTTATTAACTTCAGCGAAAATCTCCAGCTTCAGACTTTGACTATCAACTTCTAACCGCAACGTCTGCTTGTCAGTTTAAAGTATAAAACTATTTAACAAACAAAATTAATTATAGTTTAGTGCAAAATATTGTAACATAGCGTTTGCCCACGTCTTCGTTCACGCTGGATAAAAAAAAAACTTAAAGTAGCCTATGTGTCTATCCAGACTATGTACTACGTCTATGGCAAATTTCGTCAGAAATCGTTTAGCGGTTCTGGAGATATGGAGCAACAAACATCCATTCAAACATTATTAAATTTTTTGGCAGAGTGTTAAAGCAGAGAGTGACAAAAGAAAAGAAATACGTATTTATAATTACGTAAGAAATTACAAAGAAGATGCCCCTGAACTTTCTTTGAAGTTTTAATTGGTGTTTCTTTGGTACAATTTAAGGTATTTAATAAAAAATTATTATAGAATTTTTTTTTATTATTATACTACTACAGATAAGTACTCGTAATTAAAGTTTTCATAGTCCCTCTTAGAAGTAAGTTCAATCAGAGTTCATTGTGTTTTAAGTTAATTTCTAACGTACACCTAACATTATCGTTTTAAGTGACTACAATATTTTCAATATCTAATACGGTTCATGGCAAACAATACAATCTACTCTTTGAAAACAAATAAGTCACGAGCAGCTTCAATTCTTGACCCTACTTTGTCTTACATCAAATGCAAGACATGCTTCTATACGCGGAAATTATACATTAACGTTTCAAACGCGACTGTACGTGCTTTAGTCTTGAGAACTCTGCTTTTATGTCTCTTTGCAGTTTCACTACGTAAATACTTTATCTCGTTATACGTATACATAGAATGTTCAAAGAGAAACAGAGACTCGCTGCTTTTAAAATGTTTAACAAGAATGCTGCTGCAACTAAAGCTTGTTGCATTATATGGGATAACTATTCTATTTTTATCCTTTCTCTATTTTTATTTACTATTTCCACTGGCGCTATCGCAACTAATATACAAAATGAAGTTGATATCGTACAGTTAGCTGTTAGTGGAAACAGTCGCTAAATTTAGCACTCATAAAACTTAGTGGGTTTATAAAAAATTATAGAAAATCTTATTCTCCGAACTATTCTGCTTTTAAAGTATTAAGTTCACACTTCAAAGTAAAACCACTTAGTGTCGACTCAACACTGCGACTCTCAGAACTTCCTAACCAACTCCTTATTTACGACTTTACATCAACCACTTCAAATGTGTTAGAATAATCTTTATATTTAGTTAAGTTCTATAGTTAATTGGGAATAAGCTGCTTAAAATAATGAACAAGATCCACAATCAAAATTATATAAATACACACTACTTAGAAAACAAATGTACAAAGAGATCGCTATAATCGTTTTTTTTTATATCATAAGGTGGCAAATGAGCGAGCGGCCACCTAAAATCGCTGAAATTGCGAAGTGACCGTTGCCCATAGACATACGCAATTGCATATGCGTTGCCTACCTTTAATCGACGGAGGAGAGGATGCACAGAAAGAAAATATTTTCCATTTCCATGCATCCTCTCATCCGGAGAGTCCACTTCTTCATCCCATCCTTTCCTTATAAGAAAAAGGGTGGGAAGGGAAAGAGGAGGTATTTCTTTTCTGACAAAGTTCATAAAATCTTTCTAATATTATAAATGCGAATGTTTGAATGGATGGATGCTGCGCACGGATCGGATGGGAACGGATCTCGATGGAAATTGGCACAGATAAAGAACATAGTCTGGAAGAACAAAGGCTACTTAATAAGTTTATTTTTAATTCAGCGCGGAAGGAGCCGCGCGTGACAGCAAGTATTTTATAGTTATAAACATGATACCATAAAACAACTTTTAATATAAAAGTCTACTTATAAATCAATGGAGCCTTTTAATGTATAACGAATACAAAAAATCTGCAACCCGTTTGAAGTTGTTAATTGATACTTTCCTTTTTACCAATTAGGACTGTATACATTTTTCCTTTGCAATAAACTTTTTTGGACCGCCTTTATAATGTCAGTTTATTAGGACGTTGCTTCGTATAAATAAATATAAAAAATTGTTGCTGTTTTTGCTCGGTAGAGTACGTGGTACGAAATCGTTATTTTATCGCAAAACTACACAGCGCCTAGATGGTAACGAGCTGTCGATACATGGGTAGGTTCGAATATATTCGACTATTGTAGAGAACATATCCTAGGACATTCTTTGAGCTGATTAAAATTGTACTCAGAAAAATTGAACTTACTGTCAATAAAAAAAGTTTTGCATCATTTCGGATCCTTCAAGAGAATCTGAACAATTGTATATGCACTTATTCGTTTTTATCTGTTACCTTATTCACTTATATCTAGAAAATTTATTTCGTATCGAAGAATATAATTCCCTGATAAAGCATAATTGATAAGTTGCTCTATATTGTTATAATCAATTTAATTTTAGACTACACTATAGGAAATTTGACAAATACTTAGAATATTGGGTTACCCAGATTATTATGATGCGAATAAAGAGCAAATGCTTTTGCTACGTACGACAATGGATACGTTTATGTTCCAAATTCTCTAAACATAAAAACCTTTGGCAGTTTACTTGGATATTGTAAAATGAAAGCAACGCACATTTACACTAAGGCTTTACTACATTTTTTTTTAATTTTTAAAGTGAAAATGTTGTTCTCCCCTGACTTTTTTCTCTAATTTAATTTTTATTTTAAGCAGATTATTCTGAGTACGTTAAATATTCAGCCGAGTAATACGAATACACATCGTTTGTTGCGTAAATGAAGAACAGAGTTCTCGTAAGTTAGAAATATGTTTTCTTTTAAACATTCATCAAATCGAGTATAGAAGTACTAACAGGATGTAGAGGAATGTTAGGAGCATCAGGTTTCGATATGGAGACTTTAAGAACACTCCTTATCATCGTAATCATCATCATCATCAGCAGCAGCAGCAGCTCACTATACGTAGCCACCGACGGGCTTGGAGTCAAGCCTAAGTTACGGGTGACACTTCTTATAATGTCATAAAACTTTTTAAATCTTACTGTCAACGGAGCTTTAGAATAAAGTTGTATAACCGGAAATAAGAGAAGAGAATAGATTGCTCGGGGCGTCAGCTATCACGATGGTGCGCGGATTCCATAACGATTTTTTGATATCTGTTTTAGGAGAGGATGATAATTAAAATGCCATTACCAATGTTCGCGGACGCAACGGAAATTATTTTTTTCATCTCGAGAACTTTATCGAAATTCCTTTTAATAAATTCGGAATTTAATAATTATTATAATACTTTTTTGCAATAATAGAACACCATATTGTTGATTTATTAATGGAGTATATATAAAAATAAGTAATTCAATTAGTTTATTTCTAAAAAAGGGACGCTTCTTGGATATACACCGCTTCCGTTGGAATTAAACCGCAATATCTTTAACACGTTAGCTGCCATGTCGGACTATATGTCCGACAAGCTAATGTATCAATCAGGCCGTGCCGGACTATGTGTACGACAAGCCATACTTCCACATTCAACACCTCGCTGTGGCTTTTTAATCGAATTTTTGTATACAGCGAGACCCGCAAGGCCCCATTCAAATTGTTTTAGTGAAAATTTATTAAAAAAAAATTTTGTTTTTCGAAAAATCGTTCTGGCAGCTAACGTGTTAAGTTATTTAATAACTCTTCTGCAGATTCCATTTATATGATCCCATTTACTTAAATGTCTGCATGTAAAGGAGAATCAAACTGGCAACCTACAACACACAGTCGTATCGTAACAACAACGCCATTATAAATATTATAATATTTCTATTTAAAGGCATCATATCCGGGAGTCAGTCAGCGTGAGCTCTGACTATCAATTTACTTAAAGAGGGTAATAGCTGTTAAAACCGCTGACAAAGGCGTGCCGTCAGCGTTGAATCTATCAAACCGAGCGAATTGCCATGAATTACCATAACGCGGTCCGTCATACCGCCCGCATCATCTGTCCCACCGCCCACATCCCCCGCTATCATCCCATCAACCCGCAAACAGGATTTACATAAAAGCTGACATGGTTCATGATATTTATGACCCTTTCCTTGTTCTGTAAATATATTAAGGTGTGTCTTTTATATCTAACCGACTAAGTATAATAAAATCTCACCTTTATATCTCATGGTGTCTCTAGAAGGAGACAGTACTTTCGCATTTAATTAAGTAGGCACTAAGGGACTCCCATACAGTGACGATTTACCGTGGGTTTCCAAAATTCCTGTTAGAAAATTGTTAGCTATGTTTTGTCAAAGATAATAACAGGGATGACGATATGTTTTAAATAGAGATTTTGGTCACAGAAATCAACGATTAGTGTAATAAATCTACAGCAAGAGACTGTTTATGTTTCTACGACGTAAAAAAACGAATTATTAGGAGGGAAGAAAATTTATTGTGAACATCTAAAAATAGCATAGTATAGTTAAACATTTCAAAGGTTTACAATATTAAATAGGTTTTCTCCTTGTATTGATTTCAATGTGGAAACAAAGGTTAGGTTAAAAATACTTTTTCATTTTTTTAAATAAAACCACAAACTGTTCATCACGACTCTAAGTATGATTGATTACTTTAAACGACACGGTGTCATTATTAACACGCTTTTTATATCAATCATGTAAAATTCAGTGGAACACAAAAGTCAAAGAGAATTAAGAATTGAAATGAGGTAATCATAGGAAATCATACTGTTTACTGCAATATGATGATTGATCGTTGAATTTCTATGATTGCATATCGTTGCCGTCGAAACTAATGATTGTATCGTAGCAAGGGAATACAGAGCACTCAAAATTTAGAGATAAATTGTGTTTGACAAAGTTCTGATTGTCAATTGTTTACAGTATTTTTAGTTTTCTTAAAATTTCTAATGAGCCCAAGATATTATTTTTAATTAAATAGTGCCTCAGTCAATTGCATATTATCACATTTGTTTTGATAAGTGACACTTTTGATTTCTCTTCAGGATTTAAAGTAATTAGTTTTAATTAAGTAGTATATATAATTGGAATCTCGGAATCGGCTCCAACGATTTCCATAAAATTTAGTATACAGGGGGTTTCGGGGGCGATAAGTCGATCTAGCTAGGAATCATTTTTAGAAAATGTAATTTTAGTCGTGTTTTATCGATAATCAACTTAAATATAAACTTAACTTTTTCTATCAGTAAGATCGAAAAATATTGTTCATATTTCATCATTTTATTAGTAATTACTAAATTTATACTACTACTACTAATTTTATTAGTAATTTAAATAGTAATACTTAAATATAATTTCCAAAAAACACAATTAAAAAAAAAACCATCCAGGTACTATTATGTAATTCTAAAAATCTATAAGAGCTGTATATTATGTATACTGAATATGTTACATGTAAAAATATGTTTTTTCTTTTGTTTCAGATCAATCATGTGAATCAAAGATGAAGTTATACAAAGAAAATTGTACTTAGAAATGGCACGCACTAGAATAATTCTTGACGATGAAATAAAAATAGTTACAATCCTGTCATAGAGGTGGTCATGACTACAAGAGTGCCATATTATTATAATACAGCGTACAACAGTATTACCACATATCCATATCCATCTAAACGACCTCCTGATAATATGATAACACAAGCAAACAATAATTATAGCGCCACTGAGAAAACGAAAGCTGATTACGAAAGGAAAGAGATTGGAAATGGTACAAAAACTAGAGAGAGTTTTATGATGTTAGTCGATGATTTTAGTGATTATTTCTATGGAAATGCTAGTCAGGATATATTTACCGTTCACAATGGTTCCCTAGACATTTTAAATGATGTGTACGAATACTCAAATTGCACGTTTAACGGCACTTTAAATATTTCGTGTTTCAACAGAGTTGATGTTACGCCACAGTACAATTTCTGGGCTTTATTACTGTTGATATTTCCATTTTTTACTCTGTTCGGGAACGTGTTAGTGATATTGAGTGTTGTGAGAGAGAGGACTCTGCAGACGGTGACGAACTATTTCATAGTGAGCTTGGCAGTGGCTGATCTATTGGTGGCGGTCGTCGTTATGCCGTTTGGAGTTTATTACTTGGTGAGTGATTGTTAAGTTTTTTATATTAATAAGTATACAAAGAAAGCATAATATTATACTGAAGTTTAAATTAATTGTAAAGCGTGTTTTGAAATTAACTATCAATGAGTCGAGGTAATAGCGAAAAATAATAAATCCACAGCATGACTTTTTAAAAACTGATAATAATTTACCGGATAAAACTTTTTAAATGTTTATAAATGATTTTAAATGTAAATGGCCGATTAAGCCGCACTGCGGAGACGGGTTGAGGTATTTTAATAGGCATAATTATTGGCTTCGTACGGCTGCATTGAATAATCTGTCCAACTCGCCACTGACACGACGATTGGACATTCCACAATACAATTTCATTGCGGTTACATCGGCTTTCTACTACGTCTACTACGACGTCACTTTATCTGCAAAATAAACAACGATTTATTTGAATATTTATATTTAATAAGTGATTTAGGAAGAAAAGTAGTCAAAAAGTGTATCAAGCCACAAAATTTAGTTCAATATCATTGGAATTTAATTCCTATGAAAAGTTTCATTGAAAGTAAGAACATTGTTTCTGAACAATTTTACTAAAACATATACTTTAATAATAATGACTTGCAGTAGAATATTAAATTGAATTATGTTATAAAAGGAACTTTAATTTACTTTGATAAGACCGTGCGCTGAGCTTTTCTGATCCAGACATTGATGTGGGGACGTAATCATTTCACAAGTCGGATTAATGGTTCAGCTAAATATGAAATAATATTAGCAATAAAAATTCCACATTCCTGTGTACTCCAAGCCGAAAATAGTACTGACTTTTGTAATGTGACCGCCTAAGAAATGTTGTCATAAAACTTTTACGTCCCACGTGAAATTCAGCTGCTCGTAAAATATTTCTAATAAAATTATTTCATGTTCCACAATAGCGATAGAACGATTTCCTTTCAGGAATTTCAGTAAACCAAAAAATGGTATTTTAGAAAACATCTATTGTGTATTTTAGACATTAAATATTTTTTTATTATTAAATTATCGTAATATTTGTCAACGTATCTGCGGTTTCTCTGGCGTTGCGGATGTCCATGGGCGTTGGATCAAATAATCTATCCTATAAAAATAATATATACATAACTCTAAAACATAATCTACATAATTTTAAATTATAATATCACTAAACTGCATACACATATCATATTAAAATGTCGATTTTTTATTTATGTACCCAACGTTTGCGTTTTCTGAAAACGTTGCAAATGTTCCACGAGGGCGGACCAGGGAGAATTAGCAGAAAATGCTCTTGCTTGAACACACACTCACTGCTCAATAGCACTGCTCTTCATATTGTATTAGCGATCAGAAAAGATGAAGATGATAATAACTCGATATATCTACTAATTCACGTCGGATACAACTATATTTTAACACATTTAGGTGATTCTACGAGAGATATCGCTAATCGAGTTACCTTCGGATTATGTTCTGCCTCGGCAGCGTGTGTGCCTTTGAATAATAGTAGTACTCCACTGTCTACTACTCTGCCTTGCTCTGCCCTCGTGTGAAATCATTAATGCAATTCAAGTCACGTATGTATTGATTGCATTCGCAGAGCATATCGGTTGCTGAGAATGCGATGTGGACTAGCGTCTCAGTCGTAGAGCACGCGTCAACTTCGCTTTAAACTTAAATTACCTACTTGTCTTTGTGAAAATGTACTTTTTTACGTGATTTCACTTCTGAAGAGCATCTATGTTGTATGGAAGGCGAAGATTACACTTTTGACATTTTCTTTTAAGGTTATACTCTGGCTGAGATGTTAAGTATTCTAACTATTTGATTTAAGTTATTGGTCATTTTGATTCGCTTTCCTAGGAATTGACAGTCAATTTCCCGTCAAGTAATGCGCTAAATTATGCTATAAAATTACTTAAATATAGTTAATTATCATTAGACTAAATATAAAATTTCGAGCTCCACCTGAGGCTCACGGGCTGTGTTTTTACATCGCTAATGAATAAATCTTGTTGAACGTTCAACTTGTTTTATTAACATAATTGATTTATGGACATTATTAAAGCGTAATTAAAGTAAAACAAATGAACATAATTTTACATTTACCGACAAACTAAGCTCTCGGGTATTCACATACTATGTATGTATATCAAACTAAAAGATACAATTTACAGTTAGATACAAAAATATTATTGTAAATTTTTATACAGTACTGTTCCCTTTTAGAAAATAATATATATTAGTCTTTACCTTTAATTTAATGATGTATTATTATTATGCACCTTGTATTCATTTATTTATCATATTTTTTATATACTACATTTCATATACAAAATAAAAAATTATACAAAATATTTTATATTAAAAATAGAGCATCACCGGCTGCGGAATCCCGTGACTCAAACAACCAGTGGTCAGGGCTGCAGATACTGGAACCTTCTCACGATGCGTGCGGTTTCGAGGATAACTGTCTTTTGTATCGGGCCCTTAATCCAACTGTTTAGCGAGAGCTACTTGAGATGTTGGTCGAAGCTCTTTACTATCAGTCCATTCACCGATACGACTATCGGAATAATGGTAGTAAATTTCATACGACACATGGAATTATTATTATTATTCATTGAAGAAAATTTCTTTTTAAGTATGAATCAATTTTTTTTCTATTCTTATCACCTAACCTTTATAATAAGTCATCATGTACAACGAATCGAAGAAGAAGAAGAACCTTTATAATAATCTTAATATCTATTCTTTTGCGAATGTTTAAGATAACGTAAAACCGACCTATAGTATTACCAAGTATATAACTTTAGTCTAGGGCTTGTATTAAGAATAGGCGATCTTTCTGCTCCATTTCCTTTTGACGCGTAATGATCCTTGAAGAGTTTTAGAAAAGGATATGAATGGACATTAAGCCTTTGATAGATTATATTATATATTAGACGTATGATAATTTGAATTATCGAAATTATATTATCCTACATACATACTTTACTAAACTTATCCAGAAATATCTATAATATGTAGTTATAAAGATTTATTTTTACTATTTTTTGTGACTTTTTATATTGTTAATTGAATTAATTAATCACAAATAATTTCGAAGACTTATTGTTATTACATGATCCACTGTCTTTTGTCTCTTATAACCTGTAATATATGTATCTATAGTAATATTATAAAGCTGAAGAATTTGTTTTTTTTAAACGCTCTAATCTCAGGAACTACTGGTCCGATTTGAAAAATTCTTTTTTTGTTTGATAGTCCATTTATAGAGAAAGGCTTTAGGCTATATAACATTACGCTGCGACGCTTTTTTATTTCCGAGCGGACAGGGTCACGGGCGACAGCTATTCACTAATAAAATTGTATTTTATTGTACTACTAAATCTAAGGTAGACGAATGTTGAATGCAGACGAAATCAAGTTATAGCTTCCTTCAAGCAATCAAAAATAACACAATACATACAAAGTCAATTCAATAACTAGTGTAGTTGTAGAGTTTGCTATTCTAATAGCACTTATTTCACACATTCAAAGCGATAAATGTTATGCAATCGACCCTAACATTGCGTCGGTTCGGAAATTCAATTGGAAAATTTTATGCTTTTAGAACTTTATTATAAATGGTGTGACTTTAACCAACTGTCAAAAGTGGCGCAGTTTTGAAGTGGAGTTTTGAAGCCAGGCACGAGAGCCGGCTATTTATAACTAAATCCGTGTTCAAAATAAACTCTGAAAATTCTGTTATAAAATTAGAGAGTCAAATAATAAGATTATAATTACCCGTTGAGAATTTTTTCCCTCCTCTCAGACTAAGATAACAAACGATGTTGCTCCCCTCCATCATTTAGCAAACATGACTGACAAACTACATTACGTACTCTTTTTCAGTCTAACCTTACTTCTTACTAATATTATATGAGAGTGTTAGTTATGAAGAATGGATCGATAGATGGATGTTTGTTTAAGTTTTTTTAATACCGTACGGACGAAGTCGCGGGCGACAGTTAGTTAGTATAACTTAAATGTAAATTTTTTAAAGAAAATGTATAGATGATATCAGTAGATAATACAATAATATATGCGATGATATATCAACAGCAACATCAGTAAATGAGCGTGATATCTGCGGTCAACCGCAAACATCGGCGGCGGCGCTGATTACATCGCGGTCGCGGCCTCAAGTGATAATTAAGATTATACGCGATATTTACATATCATTCATATATATCCCTGATTAACACAACACAAGACATTTGTAAAATAGATTTAATAGGTTAAAACGAAAACCCGAGTGTCACTTTGTTACCTTTTGGTTCCTTTGTTCAGAATCAGCTCGCCTGCCAGGCACGACTGGGTTTACAAGTTTTTACTAATCGGGATATCACCGGGAAGGGTACTACTAATATTGCAGAAAAGAGATCGGAAGATATATCCTTTGCCACAATGACGAAGTCGGGGCGCGTAACTAGTCTGTGATAAAAAATAAAATAATAATTTATAATTTCTTCCAAAAACATAACGTTTAAATAAATACCATTTGTGAGCACTTTATTTAAAGCTTTTCAATAAGAAGTGTGAATGAAAATTTTGACGATATTTCGTTATAACGAAAATAGAAAAATAAAAAGCTTTTAAGGATCCATTTTAACGTTAAAAACGTCTCTCACCTAACGATCTTTATTTAATTTGATTCCATAACAACAAAACAATGATAATAAGTACTTGCTTTTACAACCACAATTTTTACTCTGATTGTATAAGAAATAATGGAAAACAAATATTTCCTCTTGTTATTCAAAGAAAATGAACTTAAATGGAATAAAAAATTTGTACGTATTTCATTCCATCTCGATTTCATAGTAAACTTCATGTACTAGAGAGTGCGTGAATTCGGTCGTTACATAAACCAGCCATGTAATAACACCGTAACATACATGTTATATATTTTAATTGCATATAAATTTTTACTGGAGCTACGCTCGCTTTATACCTTGGGATAAATTTATGTTACGTATTTTCAGCATACATATTACCCTGTTACCGGTAAATTATTTCTATTTCATTGAGATTTTTATACTTACATTTATGAAACTCAGAGTAAACTAATAAAAAAAATAGCTAAACATTCGAGCTCTAAAATAGTCGTTGCCGACGTTCGGTGTCGGCACCGACTAGTTTTGAGCCCGACAAGAGACAAAAAAACGTGACGGTTTAACCGTGTTTATATATTAGTTTATAATGCCTCACTAAAGTTATAATGTAAATTTAGAATAAGTTATTTATTTTCATTTATTATATTTTATAATTTATACAAAGGTAAAAGAAGACCAGATAAATTAGAGATGGATTGTGTGAAATAGAATATGTGTAAAAAGGGTAAATTCAGATAGGACGGCTGATAGAGATATATGGAAGAACCGTGCCGACTCTACGTAGGGAAACGGGCGACCTGATGATGATATTTAACGTACCTGTATATGATATTGCAGAAATTTTATTGGAAACAAATTAAACTATCGAAACGATAATACACAGTAATGTATTAAAACAATTCTTATAAATCTATTCTAATAGTCTCGTTGTCAGCTAATCCGTATAAACTACTTTAAGTTCGCGATAAAAAATCAAAACAAACACAAAGAGAGTCATTGACCTGTCAAAGTGAGTAAAGTTAAGCAATAAAGAAAACCGCGGGAGCGAAGGATTTTAATTAAATAATTTAAATGTCAAACTTGGTATTGTAACTGAACAAATTTACAAAGTTTACGAAGAGGATAACGACTTCCCAAGTCATATTTTTAGCTAAAGTAAACGTAATTTTTCATAAACCGACGTCACGCCAATAAGCAGTACTCTGGTCTAAACATAGATAACTGAAATATCCTTCTATATTGAATTTAAACACATAGTAAATATAATTTTTTTTAATCAGTAAACTCTTTAAAGTTTTATGTATCTAATTTAAATCCAGTATTAGTTTAAATAGTGTTTCGATCAAACTCTAGGTTATTTTCCTATCACTTATCTTCGGCAGCGCTAAGCTCCGAAACGTCAAGCCATCGCTTCGGTATATCTTTGATAAATTACAGTGTTTGCTTGCTACACGCTAAAAGACTTGAAGATTTTAGCATAAAAATTTGATTTTTAATACTACATACTACAAGTTTAGTATTAGCAAATAATAAAAATTAAACAACACTCATTTTTCTTAGAAGATTGATACGCGATGTCTCTATTAAAATGATAACTAATTTGTGGTATACACAACGTATGTTATAGACGTTAGCTTTAGTTTCCACTGCCGAAGCATTGTTACAATAACATTTCTTTATCTATAACTTTTTAAAGAACAACTGGGATAATAAAATGACAGTGGAACCTAACGGTTAGTTATCAATATCATTACGAATACACTATATTTCGCCTTTTTAGTACATATTTTAAACATAAATAATGAATTTCATATCAACATTAAAATGACTCGCCAATTTTAAATTCATTTTATAATTCGTTAAGTAATATTAATCAATTTAAAACGGCCCAGTCACTGTACACTATCAATGGATTCATAATGGATTAAGAGCTTTTAAAAGTAGATGAAATGAATCATAGCTTCAGATTTTAATTACTCTATATGAAACAGCAATAAGTAGTTAATTGAAAATGTACCGAAATTAAAAATATTATAGGCGACTATACAAAAACTGCGATCCATGTATTGCGGACGTCGGCCATTGCCTACTGCCTAAAGCTCTGGGGAATTACTTACTCCGCTGGCGCATCGACTCAAAGTGGGTCTTGGCCTCCGACACAAGAGATCGCCAAAGTCGCCTGATTTGCGCCTTCTCCTGCCAGTCCATCGCTAGTAGATCCCACAGATTCAGTTCTACGGTGTCTCGCCAGCGCTACCTGGGCCGACCGATTTCGGTTGGCGGCCAGTCGGGGTCACTGGGGAATTAAGTACCTCTAAAGATCTTTGATTTCCGATCTCAAACAAAGAAATAGATCCTTTAAAAAAGTCAGAATAAGTTTTATCTCGTGCCAAACGGAAATTCATAACATCTGTAACATTTGTGTTAAAGTATTTATATTCTACACAGACATACAGATTAAATTTGTTGAACAAGTTAATTGAATAACAAACTAAAATTGTTTCAAACTGTAAATGAATCGGCTTACAATAATTTTATCCGCGGGCCATTTTCAAACAATATTAATTGAAACATTTGTTTTGTATAAATAACTAACGATCATAAACAAAAGTCGGTGCAAACTTTATCTCGAGGTTCGCGTCAGTGGAACAGAGTACAAGTAATATCTGAAGGAATCCTCAGTGGCCGAGCCGCAAGCTGCAAACTTAAGCAATAATGTATACCCCAGCGAATTAATTACTTTAAAACTTTGTTTATCAAACATTTACTTGTATTAGAACATGATTTTTAAACTAATATATTTTTAAGTAGCTCTTGCCCGAGACTGCGTCCGCACGGAATTAAAAATAAAACTAAATTGTAGCGTATGTGCTCTTCCGTGCTATTGTTTACATCTATGCCAAATTTCTGCTGTTTTGGAGATAACTTCTAACAAACATCTATCCATTTATAATATTAGTAAGATATACCATACCGAATTAGTGTTTTCATCAAGTGAAAAAAATTTGCTTGTTTCTCCTTTCATACAACAAAATAATTAAATTAATAGTAAAATACAACAGTATTACTAATAATCATAAAAGCAAATACATTTTTTAAAGTTATTTCTACAATTATGTTCTTATACAAGAATAAAGGTAAATTGCTAGCAGCGACCATTCGTACAAATTTAAAGAAAATTGACAAGCAATTACTTACAAATGAATCGAACGGCCCACAAAGGTTTAAATGTAGATTCACAAATTGGAATCGAAGCTTGAGGCCGGAAACCAATTTCTAACGTTTCAGCTAAATCAGATTCAACATAATATGCCGAATACTAATTTCCAATGTTCCAAGGTACGGAAATAGGCTTCTGTAAATTTGTTTCCACCAATGTAAACGTGAGTTTCCATTGTATTACCAATGGTTTCAAGGTACACCTGGCCCGTAGTTAGATTTTCTAAAAAAAATAACGTGATATGATATTCATTTTGAATCCAAGCTCTTTAATTATTTATTAATATTTTTGTACGGGCGAAATCTGCCAAAGACGTCTTAAGGGTTCTGTGGGATTTGACCCACTAAAACCCCTTCGGAGGCCAAATCCAAATGTTCCGGGATCTCCAAGGAACAAACCGGAATTTATAAACTTAGGAATGTATTTGACTTTACATTATATTACATAAAATATCCTTTAATTATACGATCCCGGAATCATCCTCTCCAATTCAAGGCATTGCATCTTATGCATAATGAACGAAACATAAACAAGAGGGTGGAAGGCATTAGACGGTCGTCATGGGAATTATTCCTTACAATATCTAATTAACGCGACGCTTACAAAAGCTCACAATTAATCAGGATTAAGGATTTAATAACAACAATAATACTCTTTGAATTATTCAAATAAAATAATTGTTATTAAGACATGACTTACACTTTAGTTATTATTTTTAAATATAATAACTTAATTGTCCATCCTCAAATCTGTGAATTTGGATATACAATGAAATTATTTCGTATCTTGTAAGCACGCAAACATACCGGAATAAAGAACCTTTTATCATAAACAAAGTCGTGTGCACTAAACAGGTCGGACAGTAAAATGTGTTCAATAAAGTGTGCTCCACTCACCGCAATATAGAGCCGACGTGTCTCCACGAGGATTGCCGAGATTCAAGCCACGTGGCGGGAAAGATATTGCGCCCATCTAGTAAGCTTTTATAACCAAGGCGAATATAAGGGACCCTACACACTTAGTTAAACAAATTAAACTGAGTGACTGAGTTTTAGTCTTATAGAGAAAATATTTCACTGTTTCTTATTTAAATAATATTAATTTATATTATTCAATGCATATAACATGATAATTGGATTAATAATAGTTTTTTCATATAATCGACTAAAGCTTTAAATAAAATTCTTTTTTTAAAAACCGTAATAAAACAAGAAATAAGAACGAGAATAAATTATTTCTGTAATAAAATGGAAAGTGTATGAGTTCATTTATGTGAAGAGGAAAGGGATAAACGTAAAATGTTAGGAAAAATTGTGAGAGAAAGTTTGGTCGGCGTAATCCTGACGAAGTGTTCCCGCGACCGGTCCACTGGCCGCGAAGTGTTACCTCACGCTACAATAAACTCCTAGTCTGTACTTTTATAGCGGCTTTATTGTGTAACTTTACATTCCTTCTGCACTAACACACAGATAAACCAACAGATTGGGTTTATGTCCTCCGATGATGTCTGGATGCCGTTTAGATATTGTTTTATTCTAACAGATATATAAGTCAAAGTTGATTAGTTAAACAATTTAATATTTTAAACGTACTAGAAACTCTACGTTTTTTCTTGTTCACACAAAATTATACTACTAGAAATCCCCTAATCTTACTAATATTACAAATGCGTATGTTTGGATTGTTGGATGTTCGTTTGAAGGTATCTCCAGAATGGCTGAACGGATCTCGATGAAATTTGGCATACATATAGAATATAGTGTGGAAGAATACATAGGCTACTAGTTATGTTCTTTTTTAACGACAGCTAAACAATGAAATAAAAACAACATATTTCGGGTTACATTTCGTTTACATTTGACGTTAACACGTAATGAGTGGGTTCATTCAAAGTTAGTACAAAGTCTTATTTAATAATTACTCCATGAACAACAACAAACTGCCAAAACAACTGACCAGGAAGTCAACAGCTGCATGTCGCTCTGAAAGCCAAATAAAACTGGCGCAGAGGGATCTCGCCTCGGGAATAATAAGTCAGGATTATGGCACACCGCTGACGTCCGGACTTACATAAACTTGTCTAGTTGCTAACTTTAGTAAACTAAGGTTCCTTGCACACTTAATATTGACACATACATATTTTGGGAAGTAAATCATCATTATCATCATAAGCCTAAACCCAGCAGTTCTCCCGGAGCTTCGCTCCCGCCTCCATGACTACGGGTTTTTGTTACTAAAAAAAGGAACTCACTATGGTTATCTTACTAATATTATATATGCGAATGTTTGATGGATGGATGTTTATTTGAAGGTATCTTTAAAACGGCTGCATGGTTCTTGCTGAAATTTGACATACGTGCAGAAGATAGTTTGAAATTTAACATAAGGAATATGTGCAAAAAATAGTATGGACAAAGAGTCTATAGATGTCGTTTCTTCTTATATAAGAAATCCAGCAGTGTACTGATATTTTCCCATGATTAGGCAGTACGCAATCGTTTTTTTTTAATTTCCTATGTTTCATTTAAAACAGCAGAGATAATAATTTGAGGAACTTTTGCGTTTTAAAGTCATGCATAATAGTTATAGCAACATAACTCAGGATTACTTATATTGTAGCTCTCACTCTGTCTTACACCATACGTTCGTCCATCAGACACGAGTGAGCAAAATATATTTATTGGCAATTAATCAAACTGTAGTTGGAACATTGCCAGAAATTCACCGCAAGGACACACGCCTCCGCTATGATTCAATTACTTTGGCTTTGACTTATCGAAGCTGTACGACTATTCAAAAATATACAGAAGGGATACTATGAAAAACGTTATTTACGGATTGTTTTTTTTTATATCATAAGGTGGCAAACGAGCGAGCAGTCACCTGAAATCGCTGAAATAGCGAAGCGACCGTTGCCCATAGACATACGCAATTGCATATGCGTTGCCTACCTTTAATCGACGGAGGAGAGGATGCACAGAAAGAAAATATTTTCCCTTTCCATGCATCCTCTCATCCGGAAAGTCCACTTCCACTTCCCATCCTTTCCTTATAAGAAAAAGGGTGGGAAGGGAAAGAGGACTAATTTATTATATATAAAACTCTTTCATTTGTAGCCTTTAGTGTTTACGAGCTCCAGAACCTATCCTCAGCATATTATTTGTTAACATAAGTGAAAAGTAACATTTTGTGAAAACTAATTGCTTCCCTATTGTATAATTTATTGTTTTGAAATATAAGTGTTAGGATATTATTCAGCTTTTTATATAGACAGCTGTTTTGATGTTGCAGGGGCAGGCACTGACCAGGATCTGGTGATATTGTAATATTTATGCAAAAATGTTTCCTAGCTATATTATATGGGAACATTCACATTCATAGTGAAAATATAATGAAACGAAATAATTTCCTTCTGTCATAAATATCATTGGCAAGGAATAAGATATGGAAAACGTTTCCGCGCGATGGCGGCGGCTCTGAACCACTCACCCATAAATTCTTCACCAGTGCACTCCATTAGCTCCAACAGATACTACCGTCTCTATATCATATACGTACCAGTGTCGGAGTGCATTTTGACATTTTGTTGTACATGTTTTTATTTTTTACTGGCTGTCTTACGACTCTGTCCATGCCGACTTAAAAAAAACCTTACGTAGACTATGTGTTCTTCCAGGTTATGTTCTGCATTTCTACCAAATTTAATCGAAATCTGTTCTAGGAATATCTACTAACAAACATCCATACATCCAAACATTTGCATTTATAATATTAGTAATATATTTCAATGATCTACGGTTACGAACATGGATGGTATGTAGATTTCTGGTACTAAATCTACACTTAGCGGCTTCCTTAACTCTACAGTTAAATCCAAAACCGTCCGCCATGGCTCCGTTTTTTGACTCTATCCCGCTTCTCATGTCTCTTTGTCATTAGTTCTGTAGTGTAGTCGTGCGGCTGACCTACATGTTACTTTTACGCGAGAGCATTGCCCGAGTTTATGGATCAAAAGTCTAGCATTCTTACTAGACTATTGATAATAAACTTTGTTATTCTACGAGCAAAAGTTTTTTCTTGTTACTTCTAATATTTGTAAGTAAACATTCGTAGTGTCTAGAATACTAAAATATATGATTTGATGGAACTTCTTTCTGAAGTTTCGAGGAAAGTTAGTCTTACTTTAGTCAACGTAATTAGGTATTTAATAAAATCTAAGGCTATCTATCGCCAACGAAAAAATTAAAAAAAATTCTAGTGTTGTCATAAAAACATACTGATTACCATACCTCTTTTGCATACACATCGCACGAATTTATGACGATAGTACTTCCTGGGGTGACAAAAGTTTTAAATTGTTTCAGTAACTTTTGCAATAAAATATCTAGCAAAATAATCTTCATAAAATTAAATTCAGGAACTAAAAAAATCCTATCAAATTTCCTAATCTTGTTCGCAATGGCCTCAATTTAGCAAACCACAAATCACAGCATCGCGCACGTCACGTTACGTCACGTCGAACTCTCGCCGTCATTAGATAGACAGGCTGCGGAAATAAATCCCCTTACAATTCTCTTCTTCGATAATCAGTATCAAGATTGGGAATCGTAAGAAAACTGCCTTCATCAACCTTCCTCAGATTATATCGATTAAGCTTTGCAAGCGTTAAGATAAAGGAACAAATAATCACTAATAAAATATTACTTAAAAATTAACAAAAAATACATTAATGCAATTACAAAGATCTCTAATGTTCGATGTTACAAAAAGTAGATGAATCATTAAATAACAAACGAAACGTTTTAAGAGACGTTGCTTCGTTAAAATTTGCGAGCCAATTAGTGTTTTTCATGTTCAATGTAGCGTTTACTTGTTAATTGTAGCGTTTCATTCGACGTTCCCTGTCTTTGTTTTGTGCAAGAAGCTTTCAACATGCCAAACAATTTCACGGAAGAAAGCTACTCAGTGAACTAGTTTTGTTCTAATGCATTTTATCTTTAAATCTAAGAAAGTCTTTTATTATATTATAGTAAAGACAACACATTTAAATGTGAAATATTATTTTGTAGATAAAATCTACTTTACAACAGCTAATGCAGGATAAAAATTAGGCGTAGTTTTGAGTTAAACCAAAGTTCCCGCTATCAAAATGTATGTAAAACACCATTGTTCTTTTTTTCAAAGAGAGCAAAAGACATGGACTTCTTGGCAAATAACATTTTAAAAGCATTTAAACATCCTTTGGCGTAGTCCTTTAACTCCTTAAGTGGTTCACTTCAACATACGTGAATCGCACTTTAATATCAAAGTGGTTACCTTTAATATTGCGAAGACTTTTGCACACATGGATTTCTTTGAAACATTTAATAGTGTACACTTTTTGCTACAGATTGCTGTATTACTAAAAATACACAAACTATTTTTTTTTAATATTAGCAGATTTTTTATTGTAAATTTACTAATATTTCTTATACCATTCCAACTAAGCTCTATGCTTGTGCTAGGATATGGTTTACGACAATAGTCGAATGTCGGGATTCGAAATCCCGGACTCGTGATCGGAAATCCGTTTCCTTAACCATTAGGCTATTGACGCTTAATTTTGAATTGTTACTTTCTAATTTTTCATTAAAAACCTACTTGTATTATGATACACTTGTACATTTTGTATGGATGTTGTCTATGTCTTAAAAACAATACTAGTTACCTTTACTAAACTGTTTCAGAGGAGTTGGGGCATTAGTATTAAAAACATTACTTAAACTCGCCTTTTTGTGAAATATATAGCTATTGTTTTAACACATTTAACTTTCAGACACGTAGTTGAATGAAAAAATGTAAAACAATAAGTTAGAAGTTATTTTAATATTGACAGAGGCACGTTCGAATTGTATCTTTGAGCTGGCAGCGCTCGCAGCGCTCGCAGCGCTGGCTCACCTGCTAAAGGCTTTGTCACGTTTGCTATTTCAGCTTCAGGTCACGATCTCACTACACTGAATATTAAGTATAATGGCTTTCACATTAGAGGGTAATGTAGTTTGGATTTTATTACTGTCTTTGATGTATTTTCTTTCCTTTTTGTGGATTCAGTTATGTCATTTTAGAGTAGATTTCTTACTTAATATTATAAATGTGAATGTTTGGATGGATGTTAGTTACAAGATATTTAATGAACGGGTATATGGATCTCGCTGAAATTTGGCATAGATGTAGTAAATAGTCTTTAAGAACACATAGGCTACTAATAGTTTTTTTTTTCCGCGCGGACGGTGTCACAGGCGACAGCTAGCTACTCAAAACTTAGTACATGTTGTCATTACTTTTAGTATCTCTGAAAGAAAAGAGAGAATTTATGTTTAAAAAAAACAATTGGCATTAATGACGTCCAAAAAAGGTTATGAATGTTTAAAATTTTAACCTGAATTCTGAGTAAAAAAGCATCAAACGCTAAACGGATTTATTCGCGCGCTCTGCAATCGCTTGCTCTATTTAATTTGCCATCGATATTTGAGACGAGCCATTTGAGCGCACAGAGTAATGATAACCAGAGAATATAATATTTAACTTAAATAATTTATTTCGCCTTTTCAGTTTATTCGAAGTCAAAATATATGGATTATCTAAAAAATTGGAATTTTATTTTATCTTTTAAGAACATTAATTTAACAAACAATATTTGATTTCTAAATAAATATTGTTCAGACATTTGCTTAACATTCAATAAATTTTAATAGTAACTTAGTGAATTAATCCTAGAATCATCTTAAAGTTATTTCATTGCATTTTCAATTGTTTTCCAATTATCTAAATAGAGTTTAATCTCTATGTTACATTATTCTTTAGCGAATATTTTGCTATCTCCTGCCGGCAGGTGACGGTGGGGCGAAGGTCGTAAATTAAAACTTTCAGCTTTATTTGAACTGTGCGGAAAATATGGCGGCTCTAAACCGTGAGACATCGTCGCGCTCCATTTTAAACCCAACACCGGTATGTTATATTTGAACATAAGTGAAAAGGTATTTTTATTTCTTTTAATAAACATGGAGATTGCCGTGTTAGAAATTCTTTAGAATAGTATAAAGTATATGAACTGACGCACATACAGTTGTCAATTGAACTAAGTGATTCTCTTAAATTAATATAAGAAATCTGCAGTTCCTCTGGTATTGCTGATGTCCATGGGCGTCGTTGAACACCTCGGTGTTCCCGCTGCTCGTTTGCCACCTTCTGTTATAAAAAATGTACATTAATTGTTTTACTTAGGTTACCACTAAAAGAGACTGTTAAACTATCAATAATCCAGTGTTAACTAAGATACTTCGAGAATCATCGCGTAATGTTGCAAGAAAGTAACTTAAAGTAAATTGAAGGATTTACTAGCAAGGGTGTTGTAGGAAGAGGTACTTGACTAACGTCTGTTATTCACGCGGCACTCATAACTCTCGAGCTGCGGACAATATCAAGAAGCTCTTGTGAAGAGCTGTTTAGTTCTACTCGAACAGGATTTGATTAAGTGTACTCTATTGCAGAGTTAACGGCTCACTGCATAAACGAGACATTTAATTTCCGTGTTTTATATACAAATAATTATAATAGTGTGAAAGTTATTTTATGTCTTCTTTGATGAGTTAACCTTAATGGGCATAGTTTAAAGCCTTAAATCTTCTCGTCTTCATCAAGTTTACAGATGACCGATATCAATTCTTAACAAAGTTAAATATTTACAGTCTGGATTAACACATTATTAAAATTGCGTCCTATTTAGCATAACTCAGATATCATGGAAAAGTCACTTAAATATTCTTTTTTTTTTCTTTTACCACCATATTAATACATTAACAAAAATTAAGAGTAAATTTTAGATAGTCTTGTATAAAATAATTTCATATTTGTAGGGAAGTCACGATAACATTTCTCGTGAATTGCTAAGCCGATCCGAAGCGCTTACTGGATGTGGAATGGTGTAACACTCTGAGAGCTTACTCCAATTAAGACAAATTTCCTCTTGGCAAATATCATTTGACTTTGGCACTAGCGCGCTAACGTAACTTATAACATGTTATCAAAGCCCAGTCTCACTTAGGTATTTCATTAAATTAAATTAATAAATACATTTTAAGTTGAATAAAATGTTCTACATGAAACTTTAACTTTTTCCATAATCTGAGCATAATTCGACAAATTGAGATAAAATCTTTATTTTAAGATTGTTCAATGACTTAATACTTTGAATGAGATAATTTTTCGAGTTCATTTAACTCTTTAAATTATCTTTAATCTCGTTTACTTAGTAGAAATCACGTATTCTAGTGACATTGTAGTGACGTCACAACGCACTAAGTTGTAAGTCTTAGCGGCTTTCAAAATGGCGTCCGCTAAGTTGTCGGGTTAAATCAATTTGGGGTCCGCACATGTCGGCCACAATGTCACGCGGCTATGTAATGGAACACTTATGGAGCGATAACTTTGCAGAATTCAACCTTGATAATAGTTTACGAAGCCTTAATGTATTTAACACGTCTTCAATATTGTAAGATATTTCTGAAGGTTTTCATTGAATCGTTCAATGTTAAATGGTTCCAATTTTCCTCAATCCTAAATACAAACATCGGCCATCTGTGTCGCGTATGCATAGTCTGCAATAAGTCAGATTTTTCTATGATAAAATATTCTGTTTGTCCTCTGGTTTTTCTTGTGTTATAGAACTTTTACATACAAAATAATATCAAAACATTATGCTATTTAGTGCTTCGTAAACTATAAGAAAAACTACTAGAGTGTCTTGAAAGGATCTTAAAATGGGCTCTACTAAGTTTCAGGGTTGCTATCAATTTTGCGGCCACACATGTTGACCTCAATATGAGGATCTCGCTCCGTCTAAGGGACAATGTTTTTAGAGTTATTTAACATTAAATTGTGTTCATTACAACAAATGAAAAGTTTACAAAATGACTGACTATTTTGTAGAAACCATTTTACGCAATAGAGGAAATATCAAACGGTATTAATTTAATTTCCTTAAAAACTTTCCAACATAAATAAACAAGTGACAAAACAAAGTTGTTTGTTGTGTAATTTGTTCTAGTTTCGGTATAATTATGCAAACTGTAGGCAATTAGTTTGCGAATAAACAAACAAGTTATCACGTACTTCTGTCAAATAGTTGGGAACAAAGTCTCTGTTCTACATAACAGTACGAAAATAAACAACAATAATAATTGGTTTGTCTGGAAGTAAAAGTATTAAGACATTTTCTTTACGTAATTAATAAACAAATTTTAATATTTAGAAAATTATGATTAATTTAGTTCTCCAACCATGTTATTTCATTCCCTATGTAGAAACAGACAAGAAATATATAAGTGGAAGCCAAATGTAAAACTATCCTAATCGCAATGAAGAGATATTGTTGAGATATGTTTCCAAATTACAAACTTACCTCAAACATTTTTGCGATGTTTATTTTCATATGCAGTAATTGTATAAGTGCGGAATATATTCCCAAGATCGTAGCGAAGTTAACTAGAAATCTCATTAGCGCGGCTCGCGTGTGATTAACGCGAACATTATCGTCCGTGGCGGCAGACCGACACTCTTAGCTTACTATAGTGATGTACTACAACAATATCGATACATTGATTAATAATTAATATTTATAAAAAGTCATAAATATATTAGTCTTTATAGAAATTTTAATAAAAAATAGTAAATATGACAAACATAATATTATTTTTAAGGTTTAAACTTGAAAAAGTCGGTAATAATCATATTCCATTAACTTAACTAAAGTCAACATAGTTAACAATTTTATGTAATATTAATTAATTTACTTAAGAACAATTAAAATAAACCAATAAACAAAAATCCTGTGACCCTAAATTAATATTTAATGAACAATGTAATCGAGATTTATTCACAACGGATTAAATTGGTTAAATGTCGATATATTTATATCGACATTTAACATGTACAACACTATAAACGTATTGCAATCAAGGATAATGATCAGCTATTAAGACGCAGGTAAAAGTGGGACAGGCTGGCTTGAGGGCACAATAGGCTGTTCTGTACTCGACTCTATGTTGTCTCTTATATATAATAGTTAATTATGTAATTAGTTATTTACTTGTATGTATTTAATATTTCATATACTTAAAATATTAATATGGAAAAATTAAAAGTAAATTAAAATTATTCAAATTTTGCAAAAAAAATTCGTTGTAAATATTATTTCAAAGCTTAAATTAATCGACGGTTTAATGTATTAATATTTACAAAATTCATCTGATCGAGTCTTCTGTTTATTGTTTGTGTAGGAAATTTGATGAATATTTGCGATATTGTTTCATAATATTGAGGGATACGTGTTTTGTGCCCATTAGCCATGCTACAGCAATACGGTGTAATTCAAAGTGTAGCCGCGAGGAAATACAATCAGACTTCTTGGCAATACACCAAGAGGTTTCCACACTTCAAGAGCTTAAATTAAAAAGATACTTACAGTTGTTTTAAACTGTACAATTTAAAGTAACTATACCTAATCTATGTTTATATATATTCTATCATATTTCAGTTCTGGTTACATTAATTCACAATTAGTAAATAAAATTGTAATTAATTTAATTTTAAACTGATAATAGGACAGCTATATTAACATTCAAGAAATAAGTTGTCAAGAAGATTACATCGATTTTAATAATATAGTTTTTTAAATAAATATAAGCAGATTTCTGTTAATTTTCTAATATATCTCGTATCACTCCAAGCAAGCTCTAGGCTTGTGATCGGATATGGCTTCCAACTATAGTCAAATGGCTGGATTCGAACTCTCGACCACGTGATCAGCAATCCGTACCTTAAACCATCAAGCTATTAGCACACTAAATATTATAAATTACTTTTAGCTGTTTTGTTATCTTTCAACTTGAAGGGGCATCATATAATTGCAACCTATTATGATATGTTTGATCATAAAACATTGCGATTCGACAAGGGAGCGCTATAAACAACGTAAACATGAGTAAACAGCGATGAAACAATCCCCATCGGGGGCTTCGTCGATATAACGGTGTATTAGATAAACGGGGCAATACGCGGACGCTTCCGGTTCATTGATCGAATCACGACGCCTCGTGACACGCTGCTTGGTAACACGCTACTCCGTAGCACGCTTCATCATAACATGTTATCACGTTGCTGAGAGGGACGTTGACACTGGACTTTGTGGAACTGTTGAGTTAAGCTGTCTCTTTGAAGAGCTAACAACTTTTTCACGCTGACATTCTCTAGTTCATATTTCAATGATAACTTGAGAGACATTTGATGACAGAAGTTTATTATGTAAAGTTGGTTCGTGCATCTACTTACAGAGTTGAAAATACTCAAAGTGCGTTTCACATCTGCGGTTCCTCTGGTATTGGTGATGTCCATGGGCGTCGTTGAACACCTCGGTGTTCCCGCTGCTCGTTTGCCCCCTTCTGTTATAAAAAAAACATGTTTGTTTTATAATTTAAACTATCCTGGATTCTGGTATAAACAATACGATCCCCGCAATATCTAATGTGATAGAATAATTTATTGCTGTTTGTTTGTTTTGCAGCGTTTGAAAAAACGCACCCAATCGGCTCGTACATGAAAGTGATTTATTTAGTTTTTGTTTGTCTGCGATATCGGATATAATCATGTTAATAATGGCATGCAGTTTATTTTATTTGATTTCATTCACATATTGTTATTGTATATGAACTCTGAGTACTCCTAGACGTCTGTTTTGGAAACTGCAAAACGGTGGTGATATAAAGATATAAGTTAAATGTAACTTCAATGTCCCAATCTTTGGAGAGTTTTACACGGACACGACACTACACCACATTTACCATCATACTACACAACCGCATCGCTCGCCTGCGGAAAGACGGCTGTCCCTTCTGACATATAAAGCAGGCGCTTGAGACAACCAAGACCATAGACAAATCACTGCAGTATACTATATATAAAAGACCTTTATATTACTTTTAAAACTAACCATTGAATATAGACACAAGATAATATGACCGCAAATATTGTCAAAACACAATTGCAGAACGAACATTAATACGTTAGCCGGAAGCGATTCCGTATTGGCATTTATCGTCCGATAGCGCAGTTTATGTGCTCCCGTGGTAATTATTTCATCCATTCATTGTTACTAATAAAAAGTCATACTCATTGATTAGTTGACATTTTTAATAGTTTTTAATCTTTACATGTAACACTTCTAAAATCTCCTCTCTAATATTTTTTTTATGTTATTTGACTTTAATCACCTTAAATTCAAAAGAATGATTCTCCAATTATATCTAGTAAGGTGAAGATTATTTTAAAAGGCAGGTTAAGACAAAATTTAATTTTTGGGTTCAAACATAGGATTGCGCTTTTCACATCGATACAATAAAACCAATGGGCTATTGGCGCTTAAAGAGGCTCTTACGTATAAAATAGAAGAGATCGATTGGTCCCTTAGCGCACTTTACGACGACAAACGCCGTGTTTTTCCAAACAAAAATGATCCCGTTTTCGTCCCGGATGTAGTAGGGTTCGAACGCAGGCACTCCTGTCGTCCCCTGTGAGGTTTCACTGAATCACTTTACTTTTGTGTATTTCTATTTCATCTTCACTTTGGAAATGAAATGTCCTTTGAGTATTTTATAACCTATAAGACTCTATTCTGTTTTGAGATTTATATTCAATGTAATATAAAACACTATATAACCATATAATAATTACAAACATTTAGTGTTTAAATGAAGAAAATAAACAAAAAAAAATAACAGGAAATAAGCAACAAAATGAAAATCCATTTGCTTTCTACAAATATTTACTGCAGACACAGTGGTCACTGTATATTTGAAATACAGTTCTTTTTGAAACTTGCCAATTAAATAGATACTTAAATTTTACTCCCTGCACAAATTTACAGCAAATAATCAGAGCGAAGTAGTTTCCATACAAAAGACGGCAACTGGCATTCGTAAGTACACTATTCAAAGACAACAACTTAGAGGAGGAGCTATCTTATTGCGCTTTTTACGAGACTCCTGAAAAATAAGAGAGCTCGGTCACAACTCTCTCCTACAACTAGGTCAAGCATTCCATCTTTCGGTAAGACTCGGCAATAGTCGGAAATTCTCGGCAAAACTTGGCAAGGTTCAGGAAAAGTCGGGCGACGTGCCTGCATCGTCGTCCCGACGACAACGACCCGGATGTTTGTGCGCGGCCGTAATACAACGGTCAATGAATTTTAAGTGTATAGGTTCGTTTTCAATGTGCCCCAATGTTAACATAGATTCTTGCTTTTATATTATCTGTATGCTTTTTAACGCAATTGATGTTTCTTTCATACTAAGCAAATGGAATTCGTTCTTAATATGAAATCTACGTGATCCTTGATGAGGAAAGCGGAGGACAGCATACTTTGGAAGCCATTTGAAAAGGCATATATCAAGCCATGGCTAGACAAAGGCTGATGATGATGATGTTCTTTATCATAAACTTGAAATCAAAGACCAACTAATACAATATGCTAAACTGAAGAATTAATATTTTCCCCGATTGAACCTAAACATTTCGAAGCTGATTTATGCAGTCTACATCTTCTACTCCACTCCGGTCATGTAATAGTACAATTGACTAATACAGCTGAGGGTTTCAAAGCATAATTTATTGAGGCATACATATTTAATCTGACTGGAATCGCGCACGTTTATCTCCGACCAAAGATTTATCCTCGCAATAAAATAGCTGTAATAAAAATAAACGTGGCCCATAAAGCTAATGCAGGTGGATCTAATCAGCTGTGGCCGCGCCAATTACTCTAACATATAGAAATAATTCATGATGTGTTTGAGGTAATGCTCGACTAATTGATTACTAGCGTTCGCCTGCAACTCTGTCCACGCGGGATTAAGAAAAACTTAATTATAAGCCTGTGCGTTCTTCCACACAAACATTCAACCATCCATCTAAACATTCGTATTTATAACATTAGTAAGATTATTTATTTCAAGAGAAACAAATGAACAACAACGTCTTGTTAAATTTATTTAAAAAACAAATGAACGGCTTAATTACAGTTTCAAGTTAAACAGATGGCTGAGGAAAACGGGTGCAGAATTAGAATATGAGGTAAATTGTAAGGACCCTCGCGGCATATCTTACAGCGGGCTAACGATCGTTAAAGTCTTCCTTAACTTTATATGCTGACAGAATGCCGCTTGCGAGACCATTTTAAACTATTATCTCCGCTATTTAAACTCCAGTATGTCCATATTTGCCTTCTAATTGATTATGTAATTTGAATAAGGAAGCGTGCTTTTCAAAATCCAATTATTTTATTATAATATAAAAAAAATCTGACCATTTCGGATCCATTGCCTTTTTATATTCGGCCATAAATATATATTTTCATTTGTCAACTCAAACCGAGATATATATTGTAAAAAATACAATGTTTTATGGTAAATTCGAAGCTTAAAATAATATCATTTTATAGATAAATACAAATAAACTTTCCTTACTATAAATTCTTGGTTTATTTGTATAAAGTAAACTTCCAAACTATACCGCTGTATATTAACTCCGCCGCTGTGTAAATAAATACTATTAACTTCCCAGAATGAATGTCTGGTAATGAATTTCACTATTTAACTATGATTTAACTACTTTAGTTTACATTTTAGTATTAAATTACTTCGTTGAATATATTTTAATCTGAGAAGTATTGTAGAAATGCGCGTTAGTTACGATGAGATTTAATATTTTTTTGTTGATTCTTTTAGTATTTAAAGTAGCTTATTATTATCATCAGCAACCAGTTGTCAGGGCTTCAGAGACTGGAGCCTTCTCACGATTAGTGGTTTCTTAAATAACTGCCTTTTTATCGGGTTCTTAACCCAACTATTTAGCTCTAGTATATAATTAGTTAGGGTAGGCTCCGAGCCCCTCGGTGGGGACGTATAGTGAGCTGATGATGATGATATAATTAGTTATTCTTACGGTGTAGGAAAACATCGTGATGCAACCTGCACATATCTGAGAATAAATTCAAAGATATGTGTGAAGGCTACCAACCCGCACTTGGTCAGCGTGGTTGACTATGGCCTAATCACCCTTAACTTAGGGTATGCTCCGATCCTCTCGGTGGGGACGTATAGTGAGCTGATGATATAATTAATAAAACTACCCTTAACTATTCTACATACGTTTTATTTTTAGCCAAGATAAAATACTACAAAAGTCCTCACAATCA
Organism: Papilio xuthus; assembly: GCF_000836235.2. Taxonomy (NCBI): domain Eukaryota; kingdom Metazoa; phylum Arthropoda; class Insecta; order Lepidoptera; family Papilionidae; genus Papilio; species Papilio xuthus. Next base: position 5,359,726 of record NW_013530472.1, read on the forward strand.
TGTCAAATAGAAATTTGCTATTTGCACACTCCAGGGGCGAGGACATAGTACAATGCTTGTTTATAAAGTGTTTGATAATTGTAAAAACATTTATCACTTGTATAACCACTCGTGTATATATTAATTCAATTATATAATTGTTGTAATTTAGTAGTATTTCATCAATGTAATACTCGCCAGCTACACACAAGCCATACATCTCATTCCGGCAACACAGAAATTATCCACGCAGCACGCCATTTTTTATGATAATTTGTAATGAAAGTGCCCCAAAGCGAGTGGATTATTCGTATTGGTGTTACTTAATGCGAGTTATCCATTCCCTTTGCGAAGACATTAATCATCATTTAAACAGGCGCGATTGCGAAACCTCGAAATATATTTTAATTGAACTTAATTTATGAACCACAAGCTATCGCCCGCGACTCCGCCCGCGCGGAATTTAAAAAACTAAATTAGTAGCTTATTGCATTTCCAAACGATGTTCTACATCTATTCCAAATTTTAATGAGATCCATGCAACCGTTCTGAAGATATCTTTAATAAACATCCATCTACTGATCCAAACATTCGCATTTATAATATTAGTAAGATTTTACACAGGAATGGTACACTGTCATACATATACTACATACTTGAATACTTGAATCAGAAAATTTTTGAAGAGTCTTTTTATTCAAAGAAAGATAATATTTCGTATTGTGTGTCGGACGACGCAGAAGAAATAAGTTTTAAAATAAGAAGTATTAGAAGAAATGTATAAGATTAAACGACAAAAAAATATAACATTTTTTTGACGAAAATATAGTGGTCCTAAATAAAATGACTATACATGTCTGAAACGAATGTTAGGTTCAAATTCTCTATCTCCGGTTCAACATTGAAGCGACTTCATGAAGACGTAACTGTATATAGGGTGTGCGGTGCGTAGGCGGCAAAGGTTCGTGGTTCGTACGTTGTGGAAATCGAATCATACTTTATAGAGTATTTATTTGTTTGAGTATTTTGAGTCGGCGAGAATTTTATGATGATTTTATTGGTTTTTTATAGGCATGTGCTTTACGATTATCTGTTTCTTGAACTATAGACACTCCGCGAATGAGGTTGTATGAACGATAACCTTGTTCATATGTTCATGTGTAATAAACAGGCGTCTGTCGGTCTATCAAAATATTGAAAGATTCGCTTGGAAACTATATGTAAATGTTGGAAAGTGCCCGTTTATATCTTTTTAATACGGAGAATACGATCGTAAAATTGTTTAGCAAATCTAAGAAAAGAAAATATAAAAGACATCATTACTTAAAGTAAATCGCCATATATTTTCATAACACAATTTAACAATAATAAAAACATTATATTACCCAAAATTTAATCTAATACCCGCTAGTGAAATTGATAAACTCCCTGTATATGAGAAACGTGAGCACCCCGTGTAGTCTTGTGAAATATTACTTGCTAAGGATTCCCAATAAAAGAGGTAAGAAGGGCTATTACTCTACTCGTTACAATAGTTGTGCTTCAACGCCCATAAATATCTTGAATCGAGGTTAAGTGAGGTGCCTCCGATACACTACGCAATAAACTACAGCGCAAAGAAAACTAGATACAGGAATTGTTAAAAGATAAATCTTTTACTAAATTTATTCGTAAAATAAAATTACATTAATCATTATATTATAAATAAATTAAATCAATATGACGACTCTACTTTTAAGTACTCTGTTCACAAATTATAGACTAAGAGAGGCATGATGTGACGTTGCGGCCACTGATTGGTGGAAGGCGCACTACATCTCACAACACGTGATCAAATGTATCCCTCCAATTGGTAGGCGGCTGGCAATTTGACCACTGTTTTATTTTCATTCATAATTATACAATGTTTCGTAAATTTTTTCTTCTGTAATCATCCTTCAATTAGTCATAAAATTTTAATTTAGTAAATTTTCTTCTTTCACCACTTTCAAAAAACATTAAATGCTAGGTACACTAGTAAGCCTTTTTTATAGTGGGAAATGCTTTATGCATACTCCGTGCCTCGGGGACAGGCACTGTAGTTATACGGGATTCTCTCCCCGAATGGGAGCATACCCACTAAACCACCACTGTTTCCCTCATTTCATTTTCCACCGGGGCGTGGGTACACTAAGAGTATTCTTCACACGCCCCGGTAGTGATTGCCTATACTAGTAAGCCTAGTGTAGCCTTCTATTAGTAAGCCCTCATAACTAATGTATGTTCGAGAACACGTAGATATGATATTAAAAGGGTTCGGGAAACAAAGAGGTATTCAAGCACCCTACTTCGTGTTTGATAAAATCAATATGTTTAATATCAGAGAAATTTGTGAATGAAATGTCAAAGCTCATGGGATCCAATTAATGTACACGTCATTTTAATTAATAAATACTTGAATTAGTAATGGATGTATTTAAAAAAAACAACGAGAAAGAATGTCATAAAATAAGAAATTTAAAATCGAGGTTATGTAGTTTTTCGAATAGTAAAACATCTTAATACTTTTTTATTGAATTACATTTTCTTATATGTGAATGTCAGCAATGAGAATCGAAAACTTACAGTTTTTCCCAAATGAAATTTCAACAAAATAATACCTCGAATTAAACGAGACACTAGCAGCTCTTGAATAACATGGTTTAAGTAAACGTGAAAATTTAGTAAAGTACATATGTCTTGTAGTTCAGTTAAGTTGACTTTCCCTTAGTTGAGAGTGAAATAGCCAAGAGTTCACTGAGGTAAGTGGGGCTTCAATCAAATTAAATACTTAGTTAATTAAAACTCTAGAGGACTAAAGGTAAACTTTTCTTCAAACTCAAAGAATATTTTACTAAGAAAATATTGCAAGTATCAAACTTATTAAGTTGAACTAGTGGAAATACTAAAGCGGTCTTCTTGAAATAAGCCTTTTAAATTAATTTTACTAGTGCACGATATTTTTGTAAAATTACTTTTGTCATATTTGCAAGATGTGCAAGTGATATTTTAGTTTAAAACTCTGTCCAAACTTTTCCTTTGAGTAACAAACGTTTAGTCATTTCAAATGTTATTATATTTTTAGACGCTTTCTTAGATTTATTTTTGCATAGAAATCTTGAGTACTGGACATATGTAATTTTCATCATAACATTCAAAAAAAAAAAATCTGATGTCTGACTCTGTGTAAACGACAAACTATTAACATTTGAAACAGGTAGAAACTTAATAATTATTACATCTTTAAACGCCATATATGCTACATTGAGTCTAAGATGTTAGCTAGATGTAGGTCTTAACCTTCCTAAGTATACTGTACATAAATATCACCGGCATAAAGTCTCCGAAAAGCTTATCAAAATTTGCTTCGAAGTTAAATCCCCTATGATATAAACCGAAGCTTCCGTCTTGTCTTCTTAAATAAAACTGGATATTATTTTCAGAAACCTTAGTACAAAATTCTAGATAAAACTGTATACGTAATTTTATTTTAATTTACAATAGTCTATTTAACACACGCGAATGTTGTAGCCCACTCATAGCTTTTATAAAATGAATTTATGAGTTTTTATTTGAGAAATATTGTTATTTACAATATGTGTAAGTAGTCACTTATTGAAATGAAGGCCACTTGATCTCCGACATGTAACAAATGGTGTATGCTGAGTGAAGCTGTTTTTCATTTTGCGGAAGCGCCAAAAGAAGTCATTACTCTAAAGCTCCGAACACACGAGATGAAATCATGACATACAGAACACATCGACATAAATGCAATGGAGGATACAGGCTCGTTTGGTCTCTTATCATATTTATTTTACTTATATTATATATGCGAATGTTTGAATGGATGGATGAATCAATGGATGTTTGTTTGAAGGTATTTTCAGAACGCGTGAACGGATCTCTATGAAATTTGACGTATGTACACGTAGAACATAGTTTGGACGGAGTCGCAGACCACATAAAACCAATTCAACACTATTTATAATGTAATTTTGTTTTTATGTAATTTCTGTCTATTCTATCTATGTCAAAAATACGAGAAATTTAATTTTAATATTTTTGAAAACAGTCCGACTATTTAAGAGCGCGGTGGTATATCGTCCCGTGTGTTCGCACCACTGAAAGTTACAATATTTGTTGTAGAGAGTGTCGTGTCGTGTGTTTGTGACATATATTTTCCGAATGAAGGTTCCGAAGGCGGATCGGAGACGCAATTTTATGTAGCGTGCTTGAGAAGTGGAACGTAAGAAAAATACGCTATCAAGTAGGAATGTCTTTGATGTAAATTTGAAAGAGAATATTTTGTTGTTTACATGAAAAATGTTTTCAGTAGCCAAAAGCTAAGCTTCTTGAGGAATTTATTAAAATATCGACCTTAAATAATTATATAGATTTCCAATTCCTTATTATAAATTTAAAATTTATGAAAGAAGAACGTGTCATTACTTTGCGTGGTGATACCAAATCTAGCTATCATACAAAGGTGTTTTCTGTAATAAGCCATACGATTAATTTCATTAAATATTGTGAAATTTATACATGGGGAAGTTTGTAAAGGTTATTCTAAATCCCCTACTAGTAATACGCGAAGTTACATACACAAAAAACATGTATAAAAAAGTATTGTACTGTATGAAGTGATGTTACAGTATTTTTCAGTAAAATTGCATCTATATTTTATTGAAGTTGAGAGATTGACATTTTTATAAAGCTTAATTACAAAAGACATAAAGTCAATCCTTTATGAGTCGTAAAAGTTTATCAAAGCAAGAAGTTTTATATCGTAGCGTAACATGTACGTTGTCGTATTTTTACAAAAAATTCTTTAGTTATTGCAAAAACGACCTTTGTTGTCGACTATCTATATATTGTAAGTTGATACTATATGTAGTCTTATATACTTATTATATATAATAGGTTAAGCATTTACATATAAGATATTCATTGGAATAATTATTATTCTGAAATAGAATATCATATGATATATAATTAATTATTCAGTATATTATAAATTCTATTTATTTATCGCATATATATAGAAGTCACCCGTGATTTAGGATAGACTCCGAGCGTCTCAGCGGGTACGTTTAGTGAGCCGATGAAGATGACTTATTTGTCGGTAAATTTAAATATTTAATATCACTAAATCAAATATACCTTAATCTAAAAGTATGGTACAGCGTAGCAAATTGGAAGTCCGTGGCCAGAGATAGACCGAGGTGGAAAAAGTTGCAGGACCAAGCCAAGGCCCACAAAGGGCTGTACAGCTAAAAGTAGTAGAAGAAAAGTATGGTACCGTTCAAATCATAGTTAAATCTCATTAAACATCTTGGGAAGTAAGTAGTAAAATAATTTACCAGATAATTAAACCAAAGGCATATTGTAGATACAAATTAAAAAAAAGACAACCATAATAAAGATTAAGCTGAAAAAGTCCGTTGAAAGAAAAAAACAATAAAGATTAAAAATTCCGTAGAATCCAATTGCAACACAAAGCAATTAAAACTTTTTTTTACGAAATCGCTTTTATGTTCAATTATACGGGAAAGTTGTGGTAATCCGAAGCTTAAAGCAATAGGATCAATGAAAATTGACTTTCCAATTTAATCTACATAGCTGTGATTGCAACAATCAAACAAACTTTTAATATAATCCAGATCAAATCTCCAGCGGTTTTGTTATTACAATTCCTCGGTATTTATAATTGGTATCGAAATTGATGCAATAACTTCAAAGTAAACAACAATAAGGACGCAGCGTGGCCAGGTCTTTCGCAAGATGGACAATGGACAAGGTTGCTGTAGTATCCTGGATGCGTAGCACAGGTCCGAACATCGTGGCTATTTTTGTGGGATGTTTATGCCATGCAGTAGGTCTTATATGGCTGAGAAGAAGAAGAAACAATAACATGAAAATTTTAAAACAAAAATTTGCCATTAGTTAACACTACTGGTAATTTCCATGAGAAAATATTATACAAGAATAACATAAAAATTATTTTTATTAGGAGATACAAATTAAGATAGTACTAGAACTATCTTATGTAGTAAAAATATATAAATTTATATAGATTTTTAGTATATAACTCTGTTTTCACTAAGAAGAGAAGTTAAGATATTTGGTGCACAGTTTTTTGTCTACAAGTTTCCGCTATCCGATAGACAGAATAGATAAATGCTGTTCAAAAATACAGAAGGCTTTTATAAATTGCTTGGAAATTAAAGTTAAAAAACTTATATTTGTAGTATCATAGTGGAACACGTGTTACCAGTTGTATGTTACAGGCCATGTTTGTGTGGCGCGGAACACTGGCGCGACGCCAGCGCCACCGCCGGCGCTGCGAGCCGCTTCTTGTTTTATAATTCCTTGAACAGTTTGAACGTTTCGATTTCGCGACATGCTTTTAAACTAGCTTATTTTTCTTTATACTTATTATTTTCTTCAATATATTCTTACATAATTCTTTTATTAGGTTACGTTTCGTCTCATTAAATATACTTCAAATCAATACCTAGTTTTGTGAATTCAAAATTATATTTGTTGTTTAGGAAATTCTTTGAGACTGACATTATTGGTCGAATATGTAAAACCGGCGTAGTTTAAAAAGTTTCTTCCATGAATTCTTGGTTAACTTTGTCGATAAGTGTCTTTTCAAACCTACAAATTACAAATAGCTAAAAATTTTGTCGCAGTTTTAGAATCGAGAACTCTTTGAGTTGCGTCACCTCTAAATGGATGAACGTTAACCCAAAAACAACAATTGTATTGAAATTGCCAAGGATTATTTGCAGTAAAAGAGAGTAAATGCTTGCCTTCTTACTAACTTATATTGTTATTGTCTAACTTATTACATTACGCTCGTAACTTTTGTAATATACCCCCTAGATGGCGCTGTAGACCAAGTACATAATAGAGATCAAAATAACCAAAGCCAAAGAAGACTAGGGACTCTAGATGAACTTATATCGATCAGTTTAGTGACATACTACGAAACGTAAAAGTGCACTTGTAACCATTAAGTTTTTAATATTTTCTTTAATAGTGACAACATCCATACATCCAAAAAGAATGTACTTCTAAGAGACATACAAAGGCTATTTAGAACTATTTTTGTCTTATGTCATTATTTTATAATCTGTTACCTAAACTTAACTATTGTATATTATGTTTTTGCAGATAAACATTTATCATAACGTTATTTCTGTATGGTACTAATCCGAGTTATCAGAGTTTTAAATGATCTTGCTAAACCAAAAGTTCTAATAATTAAATGATTAATGTTTGAAGTTTAATAAAGTTTAATTTAGTTTCGTTTCGTGTATTTAACTCGGTTAGCCTAAACGTTATAAGTTCTAGGTAATTATGCTAAGTTCAAACACGATTTTAAATGTTGATTGTATCTTGTTTTATACAAATATACAAAAGAAAGTTACAATATTCTATTTACTTAGACGTAATATTAAATTTTATTTGTGCTCTAACTCTTTGTTTAAATATAATTAATTCAAAGCAAGTTTAGGGAAGATATTACTTTAATTATTATTTTTATTTGTATTTTTTAATTATTCATAAGCGCATTTACTTCTTGATATTCACGTTCTGTAAATATTTCTCAGTAATTAAAACGGATTAAAGTCGGACCAACTAATCCGCGAGACGACAGGGGGCGCTCGTGTTGAAAACGTTTTGTTATTCATTCCAACAGTTAATTTGTGCAAAGCCAAGATAAATTCACTATTCTATTTGCGTTACATTTCACTTTGATTGATAACTACCACTGATACATGCCAGTACTGATCGAACTATAACTGTAAATTGTTAATTTAATTGCAGGCATTTAATGTACTTTTTAATATTCTATGACGTAGTCAATTATTTTCTTCGATGCCAAAAATTTGAATAAAAAGGATTGACGATAGTTTCCTCTATCTTACTTTAACAACACAGTATTTTACAGAATCATTTTGTCAATACTTCTTGTATTTAGTCTAAGCAGTTATGGTTATAGGATGGATGTTTGTTAGAAGGTATCTCCAGAACGACTGAATGGATCTCGCTGAAATTTGGCTTAGATGTAGAACATAGCCAGGCAGAAAACATAGGCGACTAATAAAGTTATTTTTTAGTTACGCGCGGACGACAAAGAGTTAGATAATATAAGTTAAACAAGATTTGTCGACCTTGAATGTTTGCTGCCAGTCGGGTTCAAATTTAATTTATTTTATTGAAAGAAAATCGAATTTTACTGGCTGTATATCGATATCAAACAGCCGCGTCGATGTTTACGAGCCCGACTCTAATCGTTAAGGCTTTTATTTAATTTATAGTCGAGAGAGTGATGACAATTCTGCCTTCAACTCAAACTCATTCAAGACAATATTAATCCATTTAATTAAAAGCTTTTTAACCTCAAAATTTAAATATAGAGTAAATAAAACTATTGTTGACATATACAAGGGTTTTATTCATATAATATTCAGGCTCTTGCGAAATAATATACTTGAGACTTAATTAGAAGACAAAGAGGTTGCCATTTAAAAAAAAACTTTATATCTCAATTTTGTTTAAAGCATAAGTTTGTTTGTTTAAAAGTAATTTATACCTTTATATGGATATTAAATCTATAGAATAGCGGAGCGCACGTTTTTACATTCATTTCATTTATTTGAATATTACGTGACTCCATCCAAAGGACAATTTATTCATGTATACGATTCAGTTATGTTAATTACATTCGAATTTGAAGCTTTGAAATATGTATACTTTTTATATAAACGAGAAAGAAAGCTTACTTGTTATTCGTAATTCGATCAATCATTTACGTGTATTTTAGATTTCAGTAAAAATAGAAGTGATGAATATCTTACTAAACAATTCGCTTAAGTAATAGAAGAATAATATAAAAGAAGAAACATAGTAAAGTAAGATCATCCTGCAAAGACAGAGATTAAAGTCCTGGGTTCGAATCCCGTCATGTACCAATGTGTTTTTCGATTTTCTATTTATATATGTACATCTATAAAACTTTCTTACGGTTTAGGAAAGCATCATGATGCAACCTGCACATATTTGGGAAGAAGTTCAAAGATATGTGTGAAGTCAACCCACCCGCAATGGGCCAGTGTGGTTGCCTATGGCCTAGTCACCCCTAACATAGGTTAAGCCCAGAGCCCCTCAGTGGGATCGTATAGTGAGCTGATGATGATAATATGTGCTAATGACAATGATTATGAAGGGAACAAAAGAAGAGGAGATATTACGCACAACATAAAACATGTAAATCCACGACCTCTCAGCGAGTGGAGATCTCGTTAATGGAAAGAGGTCATTATTTTGTTTTAAAAAGGTCGAAAGTAACTCTTGCTTATGTTTGATTTACGTTTATTGCGACAAGCCGACCGCTTTTTATTAAATTGTAACAATTCGTCTTATCGTCGTACGGTTACTTTCTTTTTGAAGTACTGAGTAACGAAGGTTAGATATATTTGTTACTACAAGTTTTATTTTATTTTAGTATTTGTAACAAGTCTGAGAATCGGCCAATTTTTAATCCCTCAGACGGAGTTGCGGGCGACAGCTAGTAAATTTATAACAATAAAATACGTATTTGAATAAGTTGGTAAAAGGTACGATTAAAGCACAAGTTATTTTTAAACAATTAATAATTTATCACCGCTTAACTCATTACGTCTGTGGCTGGGGTCTGTTTCACTCGAGTGTTAACGTTTTCCAATGAATTTTTACGCCTTAGAAAATCTCTTTTATTTTCTTTTCGAATTTAAAATGTAATTGAATTTCAACAGCGTGGCTAACGTTCCGACTCACAAAACTTCAGTTCCCATGTTAATGACCACTTTCAAAATCATGTTCTAAATATCTGACTATTATTTATTACAGGTACCCTAAAGATTGTTGATTTGATCGTTTTATTTATTGCGTTTGTGAAATATAACAAAACTAGGTGTCACCCGCGACTCCGTCCACGCGGAATTAAAATAAACTTAGTGTTCTTCCAGACAATGTTCTACATCTATGCTAAATTTCAGCGAGATCCATGCAGCCGTTCTGAAGATACCTTCTAACAAACATTCATCCATCCAAACATTCGCATTTATAATAATATATAATTAGCTAGCTGTCGCCCGCGACTCCGTCTGCGCGGGATTAAAAAAATATGTTGGCCGATTCTCAGACCTACTCAATATGCTTACAACATTTTATGAGAATCGGACAAGCCGTTTCGGAGGAGTATGAAAAAAAAAATTGTGACACGAGAATTTTATATATAAGATTAAGATTTTCGAAGTGTAAAATGGTACGAGATGTCTTAAGTTATTGTAGATATTGAGCAAACATACTCTGTCTGTGACAATGTTCAATTCTTGACTAACTTAAAGTTATACTAAGATTACTTAGACAGGACCAAATTAAAAATTCCTTAACATATTTAAATTAAGTTTTCACGAATTCCTTTACTTGACTCATCAGTATAACTTGCATTTTAAGTTTATTTTACTTTTCTTTAAATGTAGTTGTTACTTTTATTAGTCTCTGTTTTTTTATAATAACAAAAGATAATTTTAATGTCAAGTAAAACGGCTTCGAAGACGCCAATTGTTTAAAGAGGCGCTGTCGCTTGCACAATCCCGTTTACATTTGCCATTGGTAAAGGCCGTCACTTCACAGTAATGCAATATTCCGGGCTGTCGCTGTTGTTGCATTTCGTTATATTTCCATTCATTTTAATAAGTTTCTCTTTAGCATCGTTTTGCTTAAGAATGAGATTTGAAACGAGTCTTTGTTTGCTCAGTTGCATTCTCTCAAATAACAACTGAATTGCTTTGTTAATTCATGCTTTTAAACTAGCATCTATTTTATTTGATAGCGCACCAGTTGTTATTATATCTTACTTTTAATCAAATACAGATTTAGGCTTTTGCTTTGTTAGGTCTAGCGTTCCTCATTTATAAGTTTTTTCAAATTAAATATGCCATCTTAAATGTTCATAAGATGGCGCAAATCGATTAATCATTGAGTACAAAATCGTTTGCGATTCGTAGAATTGTATTCTATATGTCACGAAATTAAAAAAAAGATCGTCTCGAAACAGTAATAAATTTTCACCTCGGATATATTCGTTACTTTAAGGGAAATGTGCGCAGAACATCATATGATTTGTCATAAATCACTTTTTCATATGAAATAACATTTAACATGTGGATATGATTTTTATTCGTTTTAATTAAAAATGTAAAAGTAGGAATGTTTTAATCTTTGGTACAGAAAACATATGTCTGTATTCCCGTAGTTATGATTAGTGCGGTTTTCGGCTTGCTTTCTGCCTCCCACAGCCGGCTTGAAGAATTATATGTCCTCGGCTGTATTTCCAAACCGCTAAGACTACTCTAATCCAATCTGATATTGCGGATGTCCATGGCCGTCGATCACTTCAGTGTTCCCGCTGCTCGTTTGCCCCATTGTTTAAAAAAATGATAGTGAAATAAAAAGAAACATATAGCCCTTCTGTAGAGTACGCATGAACTTAGTGTTGTTTGTCTCGAAAGAGGGGACGCCAGTAGATGTCAGACTTTTGGACCGGCAACACTTGTCGGTACGTGAACGAGCCAAATATAACGTAACGAATGCTACACCTTCCTTTTTTAGTACCGTTCACACGAGTGCTGCGTTCTCCTCGCGATTTTATGGTAAACAAATTAAAAAGTTTACATCCGCCGTCAATGAATAAAAGCAATTAGTATCATTTAACCCCACCTGAATAAATTACACATGAGAGCATTTTTAAAATATAATTTCGTTTTAACCTTTATCACGGAATAAAACGCGACCCAAAGCTCACCCTTTTTCAGATCTTTCATATCCTTAATGTAATTTAAACACGAACCTAATACCTTATTATTTATACTTTTTATACAAACATATTACACCTTGTATGTTAATTTTGTCTGTTAAGACCCTTTCACAATTTGCGATCTGTTCGTTTCAAGTTTAACTGGCAAGGGTCGAAATTAAAGTGAACATTTGATTAAAACCAAATACAACTTTTCGTTCTAGTTTTTGGAACGATTTGTTAAGTTATAATATTGTGCGATATGTAATAGATCTATTTGCGAAAGTTTTGAGATTGCGAATTAACACTAAAATTATCAAATACATAGAAAACATCATGATTCAAAATCATATCGGGCCATAACTTACTAGCAGAATCGTTTTGAACAAAAAAGAATGAATGGTAAAAAGGAGTTAAGCACATAGGAAAGGTAAAAGTCCTGTTTTTGTGCGTCCTCGTCGATTAAAAGTTGGCAATGATCTGATCAAGATAGTTCACGAAAAGCCTGATTAAACTGGCCATAAGTTCCTTATGCGTGTGCTTTATTAGCAAGGTTAGAGTAAAAAGGCAGAGAAGAGTGCAGTAAATGTCAAGTATACAACAGTAAAATAAAAGGTCATCGGGCAGAAAAAGCAGCTGTAAATATTCGGTCTGTAGAAATACAAGGTCGAAGTCATAGAGCAGTAAGTGTTGTACATATCCCTTACAAGGTCGAAGTCACAGAGTAGTAAAGGCAGCGGCACATGTCCAGTGTAACGATAATCTGCGGCACGTGGCCACTCTGCTTAGTATGCGGAAAGCGCACGCAGACCGGAATTATCACTTTACTCCGCAGAGCTTGATTTTCTTTATGTGGGTTATATTTTTATTCCCCTTATGCCCTTGCACTGGTTATTTCGTACCACTCAGAAAGAAATTATTTTTAAAAGTCATAATTCATCATCATCATCATACTTTGTCTACTTCCTTCTTTACTATCTCAATTTATATCCTTTTATTAAAAATTTAATATTAATAGTCTGTTAAAATTAAGCGTCCTTTTCAAAATATATAGATTCAAATAAAGTTCCTAAAGAGTATATTAAAGCGAGAGGTTAATAGCTTTCAATAGAATCGGCGAACAAAAGAGGTCACCAAATCTACCCCCTGATTTAAACCGGAACCTCCCTCCGTATCTTCGATGCACCTTTGTCAAATGGACATTGTGAATTATTTTAGCATTCATTGTTGAAGTCAAATTGTTTGAATCGTTGCCAAGATATCGTGGTATCATTGCTTCTCGACTGTATCTTTACATAACACTATTTCAATATACTTCAACTAAGTACTTGATTTGCATCAAAAACTATTGCTAACAAGGAGATAATGTAATATATTATTCTGTGGAGGCTTAGATCAACTCATATTTTGTGGCTTCGTCTCTTCTCTCTCAATAAAGGACAAAAGATACAAATCAAATAAAATTTGCTTTATTTTACATTTATAAATATTCTTGGAAAAATTTGCTTGGCTTCACCAATAAATTTAAGGGCTAGCCAGACGTATTTTATTTAACATGACCCAATGATGAAATGAGGAAAGCAAAGGGTTCCCTTTATTCACATAATATGCTAATTTTGGCCTCCATAAAGCAAATGCGTTGAACCTTCGACCCTTCTCCTGCTGAGCTGAACGTAAGTAAGGGACCGTATTAATGTCGACCATGCACCGACACGCATCTACCGGGCTATACCGCCAGGCTAAAGGAATAATTAAACAGTACCAAGATCATAACGACGTAAATTAATAACATTTGTATAGCAAATTAAGTCAAGCTACGGCCGGTGCAGATTGGTGCGTTATTATTTAAATCAAAAGTACTATAGGAAATACTTTTTTCTTAAGCACCCAATTCCTATCGCTCTTTGTTTTCTTTGTGCTGAGGTTGGCAACAAACTGACCATATTATAATTTCCATTAAATCTATGTCTTCACAAATATTAAATGATCGTTGTAAGAACTCCTTGCTGTCAATATATGAAACGTGATGTACAACTAATACGGATTTTTATTCGCGTTGCGTATCCCGTAAGGAATTCGTGAACGGTAATTTTGACCCTTCCCATGTCAAATTAAATACCGTAATAAAGTAGTCGTTTCCTGAGAGATACAGCTAACAATTTACCGTATTCCGTCCGATGATTCGGTAGTTCTTTGAAAAAATATGAGAATCGAATTATTTTGTATTGCTTTTGCAAATACCGACCTTTGTTTAAGTGGGGATTGTAATTTCAGAATGCAGCATATTAAAATTAATAAATGTCATAGCTTGCTCTCTGCTCGTGTTGCTATGCTTCGTATCTTGATCCGTTCACTAATAACAAAGCTTATTATTCCCTACTGTATTATCTACAATTGTCAGATTTGCATAATTACGTTGTATCCACGGCTCACTTGTCTCGTCAGCTAACTGACTGCTGAAAACAGAACATCTGATCAATGTTACGATTTGACATGACGATTTCAATTAACATATGACAGCAAATCAAATTGATTTCGCTGTTTAGATGAATATCAGCTTAGTTAATGTTTGTAAATCATTTAACATTGATGTTTGTGATCACCCTTTTACCAGACCAATCGTAAATTCCCCTAATCTTCTAAAAATAGTCTACTAAATCTGTTACAGAAGTTATGTTTACCTGTTAATATTGGAAATAGTTCTAAGCATAAGCCGGAATTTAATGCTAAGTGCAGGCCAATCTAAAATTCCAAACAAAAGTTTAGGCAATAACATACCAAATTGGTAACATTGGTTAACGAGATTCCGTTCAGATGCTTTGAATGATTTGACTTAAAGAATGGACTGAAAATAACAGTGGCAAAAGCGTTAAAAAGCTTGGTCACAAACGTTGACGCGCATGCTTTTTATTATAAACTCTCATTGCAATAAAAGGATGACAATAGTTCGTTAATGCAACGAGAATTCGCCGAATGCTCCAAAATTATTTTGCGTGCGACAAGTCCCATGTTATCTGTTCGGAGCAATTGCTCGTTAACTGGTTCATTTTCAACTTTTATTTTCAGAGACTCAAAGTTTCACTACCATAAAAATAAGCGTAATTTTTTTGTAATAGTATTCCATAAATATTTCTACTTCTCTGCTTGAAAGTAAACGGATCATTAATTTATAATTCGAGTCATTTATACAGCTTTATAGTAACCGATATTTATTCTTTTGCATGTCAAGTTTATTTTTATAACATTATAAAAACAAAAGCAGGCGTTATGTTAAAAATAGTAGGAATACCTTTTCAGTAGTATTACAATTTTGTGAGACAGAATTTGACTTGTTGATATTGTAAGTCAAACTAATTTGCTCAGCTGAATTCTTGTCATCCAAATGTGTATATAATAAAGTAATTGCTACAATCTACCATTATTTACATAATGAGAGAGTGCCTACAATTAAATGACTGTTATTAGAATATCTTCTCTTACAATATATGATAGCAAAATATCAAATTTGAAATTAAAATCACAGAAACTAGTTGTTTAGTTTACATTAAATTAAATAATTCTCGACATTACTGATTATTTGAAGCATATTATTAAGGAATACGTTCTGTTCAATTTATTTTTTTATTTTTTATATCATAAGGTGGCAAACGAGCGAGCGGCCACCTGAAATCGCAGAAATAACGAAGTGCCCATTGCCATTAGCCATACGCAATTGCATATGCATTGCTTTCCTTTAATCGACGGAGGAGAGGATGCATAGAAAGAAAAAATATTTTCCCTTTCCATGCATCCTCTCATCCGGAAAGTCCACTTCCACTTCCCATCCTTTCCTTATAAGAAAAAGGGTGGGAAGGGAAAGAGGACTGAATTGGGCCTCCGGGACGCATACTCAACAGACGAAACGCGGAATTGCTTTCACTTCACGCCTGTCTTCTTATCGAAAGCTATTTTGTACCAAATAATTTTAACTTTACTCGAAATTACAAGTATTTAGTTAAATGGTGAGCAATTTTTCAAATTTAAATTGCTGAGAAAAGAACAATTCCGCGAATGCTGGTAATCGTCTCAACGGCGACGGTCCAGAAACATTACCCACCCGCACCCAAACGAAAAAACGAAAGCGACCGAAAAATCTTTGGAATCCCGAGGGTTATTACAATTAGTGCCGTGTCGTTGGTACGGACGGGATTTGACTACGATAAACTGAATCAGTTCGTCTGATTAAGCAATTGAGTTGCCAAAATCAAAGTAGACGAGTGAATTAAAAGAGATAAAAGAAAATAGCTACTTATTAATGTTGATAAATAACATACAAGAACTACGAATAACAGTTATCGTCCGTATTGTCATTAAGATAAATAGAACGCATGATTAGATGCTAATGCTCCTTTGATCTACCTTTATTCATCTCTATGATAGTCACCAGATATTCTTTCTGGTCTAGATTTCTTGTCGTTATTTAAATTTAAAAAGAAACTTTACACAAACTGCTGGAAGGTTGTTAGAAAAGATTAATTAAAAAAACTTTACCTGTAACAGCTTTCTTAGATTAGTTTTTTACCATTCCTTTTCGACAGACCTTTTTTATGACGTTGTACAGTTTTTGAACGTCTAAGTTGTGCAATATAAATTAGAATCCTTAACTTTATTAAAAGCGGTACGCGACCCACCCTTCCCAATTGAGTTACTTACCTTTCTTTCGTCAAATAACATAAACATGATGAAAGTCACACCCAATTTAACAAGTTAATTACTGTTAATCCCAAGAGTACCTTTCCAACATCAATTATCTGTCTCTTTTCGTGTCTGTCACGTTTGGAGATACCGTATCAAGAACACATCCGCTTAGCAGCTCTTCGTTATCTGATTCAATGAATCTGTCTATGCAAAGAGCCCTCCTCACCTCAATCAGTAGTCCATTAATTCACTATTGGGTATAATATACTCTTCTCTTTCAATCATTCCTACTGCTTTACTTCCTAGAAAGTACGAGTATTTGTATCTTTCCAGTAGACTGCAAGCCATATATTTTAGCAGGCTTGGTTCTTTTGCAATGTTAAATTTTGTAAGCGCTCATCCGTGAAAGAATCACTCGAGATGTGTTAAACGTTCGTTCCGAATGAGTGAGCGGGTTGATTGCTATCCGCACTTCCTATACTTACCCAAGCCCCAGACCAGCCCTGAGCTGCCGCGAATCGATCCTATGATTATATCAAATAGCATAATGTGAACATTTACGCTGGTTTTATCAGTCGGTAGTAGAATAGTGTTAGAATAGGAACATACGTAATTTGTATAATTGGTGGCTTATCAAAAAAAAATATGCGATTCATTTACCATTCCCAAATTTTTCACCGGTTATGACTATTGAATATTCACATAGATAAATATAAGTAATCAGTCTTATCCTTTTAGTTCTCAACAAGGAAAAAGGTGCTATTTTTTGTTATTTTACGCTTTCTTATTATTTGATACCGTCTTATGTTCCTTGGCTGAAATAAACCCTTCGGACCAGTAACTACGTTACTGAACTGATCGGGTTAGAAGGGATAATGGAAAGCTGGAAATATGGGGACGGAGAGCTTTGACAGAGCCACAACTGATGAGTATGACACAAGTTTATAGTGCATGTCATAACAAACAAGAAATGTCACAATATCATTGTATATTCTTCTCTGACATGTTTATCGTTACATCTGTTCATTTAATATAGAATTTATTTCAGAGAAACATGTCTTCGGTATTAAAGGCCCGAGCTGTAGCCATTCAGACGTGAAGGAATCACTTGAGATGTGTTAAACGGATGTTCCGAGCGAATGAGCCGGCTGATTGCTCTTCAAGCTGCGCGCTCTCTGGCTTGTGTTTTTGCTCATTATCTTGTTTGTTTGCGACGAAAACAAAGGACGTTTCAAATGCGTTCACTTAATTGAAAACACTTGTGAAGATGTTACATTGTATTGACAAATTGAAAATACCATACCTCTTTCATAATACAAAAGCGATTTTTTTTAATTAAATGATTATTTATACTTAGAAACTATTTCTGTGCCATTATCATTAGCGACAAATCAACTTAGTTATGTAAATTCTGTTAGAATTTTTATCTTGAAATAATATTTTCGGTTGATTTAAATTTCAAATAAGCGTAATGTTCGTGCTCTGCCGTTTATTAAGGAAATAAAACAAATTAATGGAGGGTACTCGTAAAATTTATTCTCATTACACAAACAACTCACAATTTTCTTGAGCAAGCGTAATAAAGTTAACATCATAAGTTCCCTTCACTCGTTTGCCACCTGCTCTTATAAAAAAATCTTAACGTGTCTTTTGATTTTCTCTCAAGAAGAATAAGTATGAAGTTGTATCAATTAATCTTAACCGCTGTTATATTATTCCTGCCTTATGCCCCTTGATACGCTTTAGGCAGAGAAATTTTAAATTTAATCTATAAGTTTTTGAGTTATTGCGGTACAAACGGTATAGTTCCGTGGCGTATATTAGAGGATTTTAATAAACGTAAAGCATACACTAGAGAGCAATCGAAGGGAAACATCCTCGCAAGGTATTGTATTACAAAAAGTTAATATTCCTGTGATCCCTCGGGCCCATTCCGCTTCGGTCAATTCTCGGGTAAAACTTTTTTAATTTACCAAAATAAATTTAATGTTGCACATTGACATTGTGATTAACTAATGTTCTTAAAGTGTTGTTTCATAATACAAATTCGTGTATTTTTTCCCTAGAGAACTTTATTTGATCCTAAAGGAAAATGTTATTGTTTCTTCTACTATCCAAGTCAAACTTCTACTTCTGAATACCATCTAGAAACCAAATTACTTACATAATAACTCAAGAAAGCACTTTTAATACATTTCTGTAGCAAGCTTAGCCACTTTTTATTTTATAACAGAAGGGGGCAAACGAGCAGCGGGAACACCGAGGTGTTCAACGACGCCCATGGACATCATCAATGCCAGAGGAACCGCAGATGCGTTGCCGGCCTTAAACATTGTTAAATATAAAGATCTATATTTTTTCATTTTCGAAGTTGTTTGAAGACAACTTCTCGACGAAAATAAACCTATTTAACAGAAAATATCCGCGATACCATATTAGAGCTATCCAAGGATACAATGGTTCTATCGCGTTATGGATTACTATAACACCGACAATAGGGTTGTACACAAAAGGAATGACATGTATGTACAACCAAAAAGTTAACCCTCATCAGGCGCACCCCTGTCAGACACATAACACCCGCTCACTGGCCGTAATCAAAGCAATAATAGCCACTTAAAATGAAGATTATGAAATAAAATTATAATTAGTGCTTTGGAAACTCTGAACTAGGCATTCCTTAGATCCCTTAAACGTATATTTGTTATGCTTATATACTGCGCTATAAGACACAAAATAATTTCTCTCCATCTCCATACACTTTTAGACGAAACAACGCTAAACAACCTACGCTTGATTTTATCAAGATAGTAGAATAAAGGTTAACATAATAGGAACAGTATAAGTAAAACAAAATCTTTATTTGCAATTAAAAAAAACGTTTTAAACTAGAAATTAGCATTTCTCTCGGGTAAGTAACTTAATGCGTTGCTTAATTTAATTTGGGAACACGTCAGATAAGCAAGTAACGTATTTACTTAGGCCTCTGAGCTGTATAATTAGGAGTCTATTAGGAGCCGGCATGGAGGCTCGCGTTTGAACAGGGCCCTTACTTACATTACTCCAGTCAATTAAATACATTTATAATGACATTTTTAATAGCGGTCTTTTACATATTTTATAACAGAGATGAGTTGTTCATTTAAAGGAGTGAATTGTTTCTATTCAAATCATTATTTTTGCTACAATGATAAGTGCAATTGCACTCCCATAACCCCAGATGTTTTACAATGGTAACACTTGTCATATTCTTATTTTCAACTGTCTTTTAAGGAATAAATAAAAAGTATGTCTATGATATTTATTTATAGTAAAAAACAATTTAAAAATACAACTACTTGATGCTAACAAGGCGAACATACAATGCTAGGTCATTCAAATATAATGGAGCACTTATAGAGCGAGTGAACTCGCACTGCAGGCGCGTTACTGTCTCGAGTATTGCTGTGACTCGTTACACCAACAGGTGGCAGTAACAACATCTTTGAGAGTCATTTGTAGCTTTCTGCCAGAAATTATTTTTTATTCTTGTTGTCTTCGTAGCGTTTGTTATTGAGACATACGATGATGGAATGAGGTATGAGATTTAGTACCTCCTATGAAATAAATAATTATCATTATTCACATTTTAGTGTCGGTGGCTCAGTGGTCAAGCACTTGACTTGCAATCTGCAGGTCCTGGGTTCGAATCCCGCCATGTACCAATATGTTTTTCCATTTCCTATTTACATATGTACATTTATCCGACGTTATTACGGTGAAGGAAAACATCGTGATACAACCTGCACATATCTGAGAAAAAATTCAAAGATATGTGTGAAGTCAATCAACCCGCAATTGGCCAGCGTGGTTGACTATGACCTAATCACCCTTAACTTAGGATTGGCTCCGAGCCCCTCGGTGGGGACGTATAGTGACCTGATGATGATGATGAACATTTTAGTGTTTGGGATCATAAAATAACAAAAAAAAAATCTCAGGCACATAACTTAAACTTTACCGATCAATGGTTTTAAAATTGTAACGTAAGTTTTAAAAACTATGCAACTTGCAATCGCTTGCTTTTCTTTTATTATAGATATTAACGGTCATTTGATAGCCTTGAGGAATGAATGTAGTATAAGAAAACTACACTAAGGGACTTTTTAAGTCACCCTTAAATATTGTTATACTAAGTAAGCTCAGGAGTAGCTTCCCTTAACATAAATTTATACCTTAATAACTATTTCATGACTTCAATAAAGTTTTAATGGGTGTTTATTTATGTTACGCAGTAGAACAATAAGATGCAATGTCTTTACAATGGTAATATTTCGATCGTCCGAACTCTGTATGTAAACATAAGTTCTATTCAATTAAATTTTAGGAAAGTGCAATAAACGCTTTACGTGATTTAGCAAACTTTGTTGGTGGAGCCTTTAAGCGTACGTGTCGTGTGGCTGGGCATTATAACTACGGTCCTAATGTTGGGCCATAAAAACTGCTTTGAATTACAAGCTGTTAAAAAAAAATTAAAAGTATATTTAGACAAAAGAATAGGTTACGTTAAATGAGTACTGAAGTTTAAATAATGTTATAAATATTATTGGCGAATCATATTCGCGTTAAAAGTTGAGAAAAAATTTAGATATTTTTCATTTAAGATTTTCCTCTTGAATTAAAATACCATTAACAAATCGAAATCGTCTCTAAAACATAAACAAGAGATAGATAGTATAAGAATAACATAAATTTACTCAAAACACCTTAAAATACTTCAATAAATAAGACTGAGAAGAGTAAGAAAAAATAAGATGAAATCAAGTCACAAAATAAAGATGTTTGTAAGGAATTTAAGAGAAAAAATAGAAATATGTCAGACACAGTATATAATATGTTACATGGTAAACCACAACAGACCGACTAGTTACGTTACTTCAGTAAGTCACGGCAAACTTTATAGCCCCACTCTGTCCCGCCATAAACAAGGGAACAAACAGCGTCCACCTGAGACTCAGACCGGGCAGTTAAATTTGTTACGAGTAGTGTTGCTGCCAGCGACTCGCCTCCGACCATTTAATATCTTCTACGTTGACTATATTATTACCTTTTTGTTACATAAAGAGATATACATATATACCGTGCGCTTTGAAATACAAGTGCGAACGTCTATGATTTTTAAATGTTACCAAACAATTGTGAATTTAATACTTATGTAATCGGACTAAAACTTTAATAAAAAATGTGGATGAGATTTGTTTTCGGACAGTTTATAAAATGTCCTAATTACAAATTTAACATAAATTTTTTAAACAAGTTCTAACATGTTTGATCATATTATAAAGTGTGGATGTTGAAAATG
This sequence comes from Papilio xuthus, assembly GCF_000836235.2. Taxonomy (NCBI): domain Eukaryota; kingdom Metazoa; phylum Arthropoda; class Insecta; order Lepidoptera; family Papilionidae; genus Papilio; species Papilio xuthus. Next base: position 5,381,592 of record NW_013530472.1, read on the forward strand.
TATACATAATACGAGGGAAAGTTGTATTATCATCAAAGTTGTTGTGTTGACCGAACGCGCTCGCTTCCGCCACGACGACCACAACGCGCGTTTGGCGGGAAATTGCGCGGGAAATATTACCCGCCATGTCCGCCATTTTGGATCATTTAAACTGTCAGACCGAGAACAAAGATAAAGGTGACGTGTTTTAAAATATTCTTCGATTATTTTCTCTTTGAAGTTGGTTAAGAGTTATAACATAAATTATTAAGTTATATTTTAGGCAACTTAAGTTATTCTTTACTCTTATTAAATAATAGCCATATCAAACGTTTATTCCATATCACAATGTTAACGTTATTTTATATTTTTTTTTGTGGTTAACAGACAAATGCACTATTATATTTCATATTAGAACAATAAAAAAAGACAATTTAAATGAATTGCTTTAAACATTATTATCTTTGAGTATTTTCGAACGATTTTTAAACGAAGCTATTTTTAAGAAGTAATGAGGGTATTAAGAAATTATTCATCGCAATGCCAGAATGGGTACCTTTATTCTCATGCGTTGCTATGTATTTTTTAATTTCAATATTAACAATGTAATCGGTTTGAAAGGTTTTTGTGTTTAGTGACAAAACTACGTTGAACAAAATACAATCAACGACTAATTGATAACCATGAACACTCCAGCGGAGGTAAGTGATCTTTGTTTACTTTTAATTTACAATAATACTAAAGACTTTTGGTTTTCATTTAGGTTTTATTTTTATTATAAGAACTCGGAGTTAATAGATACGTATAAATAAAGTTCTTTATCATTTTAGTTAGTTTATTTAGTGTATGGCAAAAAGATAGAAATGTGTTATTCATTTCAGGTTCGATGTATTGTGTGTCAATTAGTATTTTGTTGCGCGAACTGCCGCCGCAAACACGAACAAACAGAACACAATCTGACCTACGACTGCCCGATTTGCCGCGGCAAACGCTTCCTCTGCCGCCCCGAGGACATTAACCAGGATCTGATACAGCACCTTGCCGACGAGCACGTACCTCTTCAGTGCAGGAAGTGCAACAAACTGTTCAAAACTATGGAAGATCTTATAGATATCGATAAATGTATTACTATATCAGAATTAGTTGATGAACCTTTGCACAAAGATGACGTCGCCGAAGTTATAGATAATGAATTCGACTCCCTATATCATAATGTTTTAAATAATAACGAAGGTGAAAATATCGCAGCTATTGTATCTATTAACAAATCCAATAGAACTGCTGTAATCACGCCACTGAGTAAAGGCCAGCATTTAGTTGATTACGAATCGAGTGATGCTGAATCTGAAGGTAGTCCTAAAGTGCAGTTTATGACAACTCCACATCCTAAAGTAGCACCTAAAACGCCTGTTAGTAAGAAGTACTTTAGATCTGCTACACCACACGTAAACAAATACGTTCAGTTAATGAGACAAAAAGCTATTGATGATTACGAGGAAGCCATAGCTAAGGAAGAGACAAACATGTCACCGATCAGTGGGGCCATGTCTGGCGTCGACCGCTTGGAAGGTAAAAAAAATAAAAATACTTGATCATAACTACAATTAGTTCGTATGTTACTAACATTTATATTGCAACAGTTACAGACTCCCAGAAAGAGGTGACGACACCAACATCCCAGTTACCACCGCATATGATGAACCTGGTGCAGTCCGTGACGACCAGTACGCCCACGCACCCGGCGAGCGGCGGCTGGACTTTGTTCCACGAGCAAGGAGCGGATTCACCTCTCTCAGAAATTGAGAACACAGAAAGCACCGCTCAGACAATGGAAAGCGATGTAACTTGATGTTTTATCTTAATACTTGTTAGCTTCATTCCCATGGCATTACTTTTACAATATCTCAAACGCTACACGTTCCTTATTCTTTATACATAATTAAAAGAGCGCCGATTACTTTTTGTTTTGTTAAGGTATTACCATTTGTTGACTACTACCAATTTTTTATTTTATTTCAGACAAAGACGGAGTCAGATATTATACAACCAAAACTGAAAAGTATAATCGCGACCGCAAGCCGTCACCGCTTCAGTAGCCAGGAAAGTTCCGAGAAGGGAAGCTTAACTGAAACAGGAAATAACAGTACAGAGTCATCACTAAAAACTAAAAAAGTTAAATTCGCCCAAGATACCGTTTTTGAACCGGAGCAAAAAGTGAAAAGAGGTATGTTTTGATTTCAAAGTAATGACAAGGTTTTATAAAATAGAAATAATAATATACATCTTGTTTTTTTTCAGTATTTAGAAAGCCAAAAAGAATGCTAACACCTGGACCTCAAAGACAACGATTTTGCTACAATCCTCGCTTCCAAGCTCTCGTCAATAGATTTGAAACTCAAGCAAGAACGCCGCTTAACATAAAAGTCGAGAAAGATCAAGAAACGACGCCACCTATCGGTCAACACAATATGCAAGCTAGAGCAATAGATTTCAAAGAAGAAATAAATACCGATGAGGTACCAAGTCAATGTAAAGATTCTAAGGAATTATTTAAATCGTGCGTAGACACTCCATCAAACCCAATCGATAACACTATAACAACAGTCACCACAAACATTGCAACTACTTTAGAAACATGCATCAAATCCGCTTTGCGCACCACCGAGGATGAAACGGAAATAGAGTTCAAATTCGTAATAACAAAAAAGAAAGTCAGCGTAAAGAGGATTGAAGAAGATTGGGAGAGTACAGATTTAAAAAAGAATAATAATAATAAAAAGCAAATAGAACCACAACAAAATAAAGAGAACATTTGGTCATCAGTTGCTCGGGCGATCAAAAATGTGTTTTGGAGCGAACAAGGTAAAACGTTACTTTTTTAAACGTTAACGTTATATGATAATTTATACCAAAATATAAATTTGTTAAACATATTTATTACGTTGATGAACATATGCTACCATTGTTGATGAAAACAAAATATAATTTTCATATTTTTCCTCCGCGTTATAAATTTTCACATTTTCAAGCTTACGATGTTGCATTTTCTTATTTCTACTCCAATCACTTTATTTTACACGGAGGGTCGACGTATTTTAATACACTTTATTTCTTTCCCCTTTTTACTTCCGACGCTGCGGCTCGCATTTACGGTGATGGATCGTAATTTTGTCCCTACTTACCACCTACCCTGCGATTTTATACCGTACTTTACATAGAACTTATCCTAACTCGACTGTATCTTTAGTTAATTTTACATTTAATAGCATTTACGAAACTAATGTTTAAGATATTGTCATATCCGTATAAAATGTTATTATATAAAAGTTGCCGTATACTAAAAAAAAAAAACAAATAATTTAAGTTGATTATTAAATACTATGAATCTGTTAAAATATTAATTTCTTGCAGTTTGTTCAACGCCTGTCGGATCGCTGGATAGCAACGACTCGACATCATCTTCAGCCTCTAAACGCAAATATGAACAGATGTCGGACTACAACCTGAGTCCGATCAACCACAAACGATACAAATATGAAGGCAGGATCAACGGTCGGCCACCGCTCAGGCGCACCAAGTGTTGGGGGCTGCCCGGGATGAGACCAACTACGCAAGAATCGGGCAAAGATTCACCGGAGTGGAGCCAGGATTAATTGCATACATTTTAAAATAAGGAAGAAAAAAAATTACACTATTAGTTTTTAAGCATTTATTTATGATTTTTAGTAAGTTTTTTATTGCTTTTATGTGTTAGTAGTTATCAATTATGTAAAATGCAAAATGTTCCTTAAATGAGTTAGGTATGTGAAGTTAATTTTTTTTATACTTAGTCATTTTATTGATTGTGTAAATAAGTATTTTAAAAACGAAAAAGGTAATTGATAATATGATTTACTTACCAAATTATTAATTTAGTTAAGTTTGTTTTAATATGATTAGCAAAAAACCTTGTTCTGTGATTTATTACGTGTCCTGTTTGTGTGGTTTACGAAAACAATTATAAGTTCTACAAATATAAATTTCTTTTCTTAAGGCACTTTTCCTTATTCATAGTAACAACTGCCATATAGTTTTTAAAAGTGTAAAACCTGAAATTCAAAATATTGTACGACACAACGACATTTATTGAGGTCGTTTTGTTTCACCCCAGCTATCAGAGTTTGTCTATCAAATACCTAGCTAGCATTTCACGGCCTCGCATGGTCACGTATCGTATATGGCTGTCGTTTTTCTTTTAAATTTTTCACGTACTGTACGCCCCTCAAATGTTGAGGTTCGACAAGGGTTGTGAAGTAAATAAAAGAGACGTATAAGTAATACTAGTTGCACACTAGGGCAGAACAGTGAGGCTGTATACTGTATACATTACTGTTGTTTGAACGCATAAGCTGCCGCCAGTAAATCCTTACGGTAATGGAGTCTCACTATATAATTAACACATTTATACAGTCTTTATTTTTTTAAGAGAACGAAAGAGATGGCAATATGCACGTCAGTCGAAACCGTTATGATACAGAACATTACTAGTTTAAAAGTAAGTGTGCGTTTAAACAATAGTAAGTACTACCCTGCCTCACCGTGCTACCCGCGTGTGAAATAGATAAACGGACATTTTCTGAGAGCGAGTAAATGACACGTCACTTTAAATTCTCAGTGGCGGCCGCAAAACACGACGGAATGCATTCAAATACATTTTGTTCAAATATAAAAAGAAGATTTAGATTGCTCGGTGCGTTATTCGTATCACGATCGCGGTGCTACGTGACGATATTATACCAAATTCAAAGGGTAGGAATCGGGAGACGGCGTATTAAAAGTATCGTTCCTATATTATACAGAACGTTTCCAGTGTAAAGTATGATACGACATTTGCTAGAAGTGGGTAAAGGTAAAAAGTTTAGTAACATTTAACAAAGACCAAAGAACATGGAAGTCAGACAACATTTAAGATAATTTAATATTAGAACGAATTTTATTTTTATTTTATTTGTAACATAAAATAAATATTTTAAATTTTATCAGTTATTCGATTTGAATTGATGTTAAATAAATAAGCGAGAGTATTTTATTTGTTTGCAAATTAAATGAATGTTAATTTAGTATGCAAAACTTCAGTCGCGCGAGCTGTCCGGACCCGGACCCGGACCCGGACCCGGACCCGGACCCGGATTTTTAAATAAAACATTTAACTAATTGATTTTACACACTCATGCGACTTTTTTTGTTTTCAATTTTAATTCAATTTTTTGCATACGCAAATCGAAATTAACTACGTGGAATAAAAAGGTAACACAGTTTTCGTCAGTGATACAATTTACAATTCAGATAAAAAGTACTTAAATTAAGATCAGAAAAAAGGGCATTATAGTCATAATTATGTCTCCATCAGTTGAATGAACACATTTCTGCCGTCAACAGTATTGAGGTACTGTTATTTACTAAATCTGATTATTTTCAATGTTTTTCAACTGTTGCTTGATTTTACGATTGTTTAGGCGTAAATCTCAGATGGAAAAAAACTATTGCCATTGCAAGTTTTTATCCACTTTTTAATATTATTTGACATCTAAAGTGCAATTGACACAATGATCGAGGTAATAAATGTGTGGAAATAGAACAAAGAAGACAAATACATCTCGCGTGCAGCGGACGTCGGCTCCGCTTTTATTGTTTTTGACCAGGAATTAATGGCTTGCATCAACCACCAGCTCCGCCAACCGCGCGATCAAACACAAAAAGCACATTCACTACGCTTACCTCCAGATTTAATTAAGTTTAGATGAAACTGCTTCGGACATTTTCAAATCATTAAACTCTGAGAGCTTACTGAGTTCGTTTCCCGGGATATCGAACAGCAGGAAAAATAGAATTGGTTTGGTACATTCATAGTCATTTAAAGACTCTGAGTGCGGCAGTTCGTCGTGCATTTCTAAGTCCTTGCCGATACTTAGAAGCTCACATCTATAAATTCCTTCTTTGTTCCCAGGTAAACGGATCATGGGGTCTTCCGGCGTTCGTCTGCGACGTGTACATAGCCATGGACGTCACGTCCTCTACGTCCAGTATATTCAATCTAGTGGCCATATCTGTTGACAGGTTTGTGATCTTTGTATAGTCTTGCAATTACGTTACAGTTTCATATCAAATAAGAAATGGCAAACAATATTTTCAATTCTCATTTGAAAGTGATATATATAATCTGGTAGAGGAGACAGACAGGTTACCAGTCCCGAAAAACACATATCAAACGGGGTCAAGTCAACAAGCGTCATTCCCGAGAGATTTCTTGGCAGTCGTACAAACGGTTCATCTCAGAAGCGACTTGAATTTAAATAAGAACATTGTAATTTGAAGATATTGCACTTCATAAAATTCGTATGATTCGAAATATAAATACATGTCATTGAACATTTAATACTGCTTCTATTGTTATTTTGAAAACCAAAAAGGAAATAAATAAGAACGTAAACGCTTATTCTAGTAAATCTGAACATCTTAAAGTCTGCGCTTTTCTATTTGGCAAGACCCTGGATCAAGCCATTTCTGTCTTCTATGCATTTGTTTTGAAAATAATCATCGGTTACTCCCAGGTACATTGCGGTAACTCAGCCTATAAAATACGCGAAGCACAAGAACAACCGTAGGGTGTGGCTGACGATATTGTTGGTGTGGCTGGTGTCTGCGGCTATCGGCGCACCCATCGTGCTGGGCCTCAACGACACGCCCGACCGCAACTTCGACGAGTGCCTCTTCAATAGCCAAAACTACGTGCTCTACTCCTCCATCGGCTCCTTCTATATCCCCTGCATTATGATGATGTTCCTGTATTATAATATATTTAAGGTCAGCTTACAAAATAATATTTGATGACGTTACTAAGGAACTGTAACTTATGTGTTTGCAGTACTTTCGTGTGATAGAAGTTCACACTTCTATTCATGGGTTTATTGTGAACATTACATGCTCGTTATATTATATTTTTAAAGTAACTTGAGGCGCCCAGAATCTTGCCTTGGGACTTACAAACACACACGTAAAATAAAAGGTGCGATACAACTCTACACTTTATTTTTCATGTAGATTCAATTGTGCAAAAAGCTTGAAGTAAACGTGGTCTCGTAAAACGAGCGTTTCCAAAGCATTTCACACGACTGGTATAAAAATTCTATTTTATATTGCAATTGTTTGCCGACTAGGTTTGCGTCTTTACTTGAATACTGTATTGACTTTTCAAAACAATACAATTTTCATTTGCAAAGAATTGAAAACACAAAGATCTGTTTGTACGCAATGATCTCCTAAAAGTATTTTTTTAGAAGACGGAACGAAAACCATCCTGGAGTTAATCACCGCTTTTAAATTAAAATTAATTTATTGTTTTGTACAGGCACTAAGAAAGCGAGCGAAAAAGCAACGCGCTGCAAAAAAACCTCCGGTATCTGGTGACCCCTTGACCGGAGTCACGACCGCCGTGGTCATAGAGAACGTGGCGCAGACCAGAATTCTGGCAGAGACTGCGCTGCACGACGACCGGCCCACGAACACCGGCTCCGGGAGCAACGAGGACGATCACGATGACAGGTAAAACGCGAAGCACAAATTTTATTCGCCTCAACAGATTTTGAAAAAATTCTGTAAAACAATAGTACATACGTAGCATGTAATGTCAGATTGTACGGAATGGTTCTAGGGATATTTGCTATAAAATCATGTCCAACAGAGGCTAGTCGTAATGTCTTAATTGGATCTACAAATTTTGTTTCAGCTTCGATAAAAGGTCCGTGGAGCTGGAGGCGGACGCCGAAGACTGCCATGTCATACCTAACGACAAGTCCACGGACTTCATGCTCGCTGCTGTCGCTGAAGAAACAATCAAGTAACTGCTGTTTGAATCTGTAATTTTGGGACTGGTTCATATTTATTTTTATAGCTAATATAACAATACGCTTACAGGACACCAAAGAAAAGTCTGAAGATGCAGATGGTTGCGGACACAAATGGGAACAACGACTCGGGATACGCGGCGTCAGCGGCGGAGGAGGGGCGCGAATGGCGGGAGGCGCGAGAGACATCGCCGCCGGGCTCCCCAGGTCCGCGCGGCGCCACTGTGCTGCGGAACCTTGGCGCCGACACCAAGTTCAAGAGGAACGGCAAGATGGCACGGCTCGATACAGACTCAAGGTCAGTTTTGTTTTAACTTATTGACATTTGAGTGTTATGGATCTTGAAATAAACAGAAACACATTTTTTTTAAATATGTGTTATCGTAAACATCTGGCGGTATAGATGTACATCTTTTTCAGAGCGATCAGGTATTCCCCAACAATTTTAGCGCACATTGTTTACCATATGAAGTGATAAAACGCCGATGTGTTTAGAAACGCGTCGCTGGGCATGCGGTCGGAGGACGAGCACGAGGCCAGCACGCTAGAGCTGCGCGAGTGTAGCAAGAAGGAGCGCAAGGCCAGCGCTGCCACCGCACGCTTCACCATCTACAAGGCCAACAAGGCCAGCAAGAAGAAACGGGAAAAGTCCTCCGCCAAGAAGGAGAGGAAGGCCACGAAGACATTAGCTATCGTCTTAGGTAACAAATCTTATTATTAAATTAATGATTTCGATGCAGTGTATCATACAAAATACTAGGATTACTATATTGGATGTGTATCTATAAGTTTGGTACTGACATCAGCTGCAGATACACTAGTTAGCTATGTGCCTTAACATATAATACATTTCTATTTTTCTGCAAACATAAATTTGCCGCTTTCCGAAGGTGTGTTCCTGTTCTGCTGGGCACCATTCTTCACGTGCAACGTGGTTGAGGCAGCGTGTGGCAAGCTGGGCCTGCAGTGCAGCCCCGGCGTCACCGTCTTCATCCTCAACACCTGGTTAGGATACGTCAACTCCTTCCTCAACCCCGTTATCTATACGATCTTCAACCCCGAATTCCGAAAGGCCTTCAGGAAGATCCTCAGGTGCAGCACCTAGCCCATAGATTATTTGGTCGTTTTCACGCAGTAGATCTCGTAATAAGGACGGGTGGATACTTTACATCACAACTTCCTTATTCTTTAATCATGACTGAAATAAATTCAAGAATCTTAAGGATCTATTATTAAGTAAGAAGACACAATAACTGAAGTCTCTTATAACATCTACTGAACTGAAATTTATTCCAATTATTTTTAGCGGCGAGTAACATGACAAGATACTGTTTTTATTCATCGCTGGTATTCTGAAGTATTGTGGGAGAATAACTGGTATTTATGGAAATAAGGAAGTTGTTTATTTAAATTCTTAAAATTATGTATATTGTGTATAATTGTAGTATAATATTCTAATGACAACGAATTGCTAAAATTCATATCTTTGAAGTATCGACCTGAACTCGAGATCTGCTAACGGCCAAATAATTAAAATTAAAAACAATAATAATTGTTACGTTGTGATAAATCAATAATAGATTAAATAATTGTATCCTAGATGTAGATATTTAGCATATCAAAACTAATTCTATGGATTACTATACATACAATAATATATCTTGAAATTGGTACGTTGCGTTGTCAGTATACTTCTAGTCATATTTCAGTATTATCATGTTTCCTTTGATGCGCCAAAGTTTAAAGCGATATTGTAGAGCTTTAGTTTTAAAAGGTTGTGATATACTTTCTACTTATTTGTATAATTATAATTTATTATTGCTCATGTGAGATGCATTTAACTTTTTAATGCGTTCATATATCGCATACTACGTATATATATAGATATAATAACATTATTACTAAGTACATTTAAAACACCAAGCATGTAGCAGCTAAATACATTATGTTTGTTAGCATTAAAATGTTTATTATTTATAGTTTCTGCCTTTCCGTCCATTATTTATTTCAACGCTTACAATTCTGCTTTCAGAATGTCAATAACCATTGAATAATGAAAACAATTGGCTCTTATATAATTATTTTCATATAACAAACCTCTTTTAACACGTTGAATCTAATTATTCCAGCTGTTTCATAGTAGAATCTCATTCACATTACGTTTCCAATATGACATCATTACATCATCAGCTATCACTATACGTCCCCACCGAGGGGCTCGTAGCCTACCCTAAGTTAAGGGTGATTAGGCCATAGTCAACCACGCTGGCCAAGTGCGGGTTGGTTGACTTCACACATATCTTTGAATTTCTTCTCAGATATGTGCAGGTTGCATCACGATGTTTTCCTTCACCGTAAGAATCCAATAGGAATGTGCATAAAATATTGCTTATTTTGTGACCTTGACATTTGTATTATATATTTAACGAACATCTTTTTTTTGTTTCAATTTGTTTACTTTTCTTTTTATTGACCTTTGACATGTCGGGTTCATTAACGCATATTTTTATTAGAAAGGCGTAGTACATAATATATTTAATAGTTAATTTATGTAAAAGAAATGTCCCATGTGGCGAATGCACTGCGCGATTTGATACTGTAGATTATAATTATTGTCGAGTAATATTTTATCATATCAAGAAATAGACGATAAAATGTTTTATAACTAAATTGTTGTTGAGGAAATAACGTTTTAAAATTCACTGTAGATTTTATAACATGTTGATTTTACTTTATTCATTGGTTTTTTGTTTTAAATGTTTTTATAATTAATGCCTATGATGTTACTTAATGTAATTATTATTTACACAATTTTATTAATTTTACAGCAAATTTTTTAATTATTTATTTAAAATCTAAAATATTTATTTACATTTACCAATTAATTATATTGTTCACGTAATATCTTATTGTGATTTTTAAATGACATTAATTTGCTCAAAAAATCATTACTTTTTCATTATTTCTATGATCCTATATAGTCGTAGTATTCGCTCAATAATTGTGATTATTAAAACATTCCTTTTCTAGTCACAAGACATTGATTTGCTCAAAAGACACTATAATTTAGTTTAAATATTTTTCTTCTAGTTTATTTTAAATCCTATAATTTTAAAATTACTATTGTGCCAATTTCTAACTTTGAATTAATTTGGTTTTATTATCAATTTTATATGAAATTGGAAGTATAATTAAATAAATAGATTTTAACAGGGTTCCTTAAATGAATCCAGTGTAATATAACTGCATACTCAAATATTAAGTATATGTAAATTCGAAATATATTAAAATACTGATGATTATAATAGTAGTTGAATAAAAATAATAACAAAATAAATGTAAAACTTATAAAATACTAAACTGATATATAAACACGGCTAAACACTCACGTATATACGTCCGGTGGCGGCACCGACTAGTTTCGAGCCCATCGGGAGCCCTTCAACAGGATGAGTGGTACTGGTATTATTTCGCGGACGCGGCCCTCAGCTCACTGCGCGCCTGCGCTCTTAGGGCGCGTCTTGAGGTGGCGGGGGGCGCGGGTTGCGCCGGCGTCGTCGACGATGTTGATACCAAAGCGTCGGTGGTGTTGTTGTTGAAGTTTAGAAGAAACTAGTCGGTGCCGCCACCGGACGTATATACGTGAGTGTTTAGCCATGTTTATATATCAGTTTAGTATAATGTCTCACGAAAGTTTGTATAATTTATAAAATACTAAATACTATTTAATAATAACACATACTACAACTATTCTAGGAATATCGTATGAATATGCTATTTAATTCGCCAAACTGAAAACTAAAAAAACTGTAAATATTTAACTCTATGTAAATAATATTAATAATTTAAGTTTATAGGATTTGAAATTGTTAAAATGATGATTTGTAATTAATAATAACAAAAAAAAAAACTTCATTAGATTTTTCTTTCATTGTACAGACGAGTGAAAAAGTGTATTCACTATATTAAAACCATGACCTCTCGGAATAATGTGGCGTAAGCCTATTGAAAATGTTATTATATTTTCTATTTAATGTAGTTATTTTTATTTTTTACGCGAGTTGTGATGAATCTTAAATATATCATTCTGTTTTTACTAAATATCGTTTGATTTTTTTTACCATATCCTACTTCTTACTAATAATATAAATGCGACGGTTTACATGGATGGATGGATGAATGGATGTTTCTTAGAAGGTACCCATATATAAGGAAGCGACATTTTCAATAAAATGGGATCCTATCTTACGTAGTCACATATGACTTATTGCCATTAAGATTCTAGTTGTAAATGGCTTTATTTTTATTATAACTATAAATTTAATTGTATTATAAAATATTATACGTAACTTAAAAGTTATACTAAAAGTTTACACAGGCACTCAAGTTAGGCCTGAATAAAACAGGCGGGTGTAAGAAGCGAGCAAACAGGCTATTATACCGAGCAAGTCGCGTCAAACACCTTTTGTTAGGCATTGTAGCTGGGAGTTGTGAGCGCTCGCTCGCTCTTCACGGCGTACAGTAATAAAGGCAAATTATTTACAATAGAACGCAACATTTCAAAGTTATCTCCAACCATTCGACAATGTTATTAAAAAAAATGTTTTCAGCGTGTTACACTTTCGTTTGGAGCTACTTTAATAAAAGTTTGATTTTTAACTTAGTACTACCTATATTTAAAATTTATCTTCATACTGCTAGAGTCCATACTAACTAGTAGACGACGCTAGACCGTCAGTGGCTCAGGAGTTAAGTACTTAACTTGTCCTGGGTTCGATTCCCGTCATGTAACAATGTGTATTTCGATTTTAGAATTTTATAAATACATTTATCTGAAGTTCTTATGGTGAAGGAAAACATCGTGATGCAACCTGTACATACTCCGCGAAGAAATTCATAGATATGTGTGAAGTCACTGCACTGGGCCGGCATGGCCTAGCCATCCCTAAAATTAGGTAGGTTCTGAGCCCTTCAGCGAGGACTAATAGATGACGACTACACTAAGGATTTAATATAACAGTACTCTCTATATTGCATGACATGCATCATCTTAAAACAACTGAAAGGTATCACCACGGTTCAAACCGTGGGGTCATAAAAAAAATGGCACTAACGCTGGCGCGACAGCTTAATTAAAACACGAGCATTGTGTAGGTATTAAAACTGACGTTTTGTGGAGCGAGAAGGATATTAATAGCGGGCGCGCTGATTGAAAGAAATCGCTGCGGTTTTTACAGCGCAATAAAAATGTGCACGCAACATTTACTGCATTCCATTTGTTCAATCTTACATTACACTTACATAAACTTTAATTATTATGTTATTTTTATTTATAGAAGAGGCTTATTCCTTCTTTATAGTGTGTCTTATTTTTATACAAAAATGATTTTAAATTGTCGATACATTTTTGTCGTATCTATAATGAATTATTTCTAATTACTATATAAGCGTTTCCTATATAAAAATGCTTACATTCGTACAATATTATTTTAAAAATGTTGTTAAGAAAATTTTAATTCGTGTTAGCTGGCTCGATTCCAAAACGGAATATATAAAATACATGTTAAAATTTGTAGGCCAAGAGAAATTATTTTCGATGACAAGTTTGCTGAAATTACATTCTTTTACGCTGGTTAGTGAAAATTCATTTTATAAAACCCTGACTTGGCGTTTTTATACATCGCCTTTCATCCCTATTATATTATGCAACTAAAAAATTATGCTCGTGGCTGTTAAAAGTGGGTAAGAATATTAAAACTGCAAGAAATATAAAACCATTCACTTCAATGAACTCTGATAGTATAATACATATAATTAATGGATTTCTATTTAACAACATATTGTGATTGTGACACGTATTACGTCACAACTCAATAAGTTAAAAGATCTATAAATCCCATCAAGATGGATATATCGTAGGAAAACATTATTTCGAATTTATAGTCGCGTTCGTGCGGCGACATCTAGTGATAGTTTCTCGCAATTCAATTAGTATCGGCACTCCATTCGCGCGGCAACCGACAACTTTACGGACGGGTATGTTTATCTCATTGCTAAAGTTAATCTTACTAATGTAAATAAAATTAAACAATACGTCAGTATTTTTGGATAGTAATAAAATATATTTAGTACTCTTACATTACGAAAGCTAAAAATACCGTGTCTTAAAAATTGTGGCGGCACTGGACGTGTTAAAATACGATTTAGTTAAGTTAGCAACCGCATTGTAATCACAATTTCTTTCTAACAGTTAAAAGGCGGTGCTAATTATTTCAAAGGGTAATAAAGAATCAAATAAATTATAAGAAAGTGGTCGATAGGAATTTTGTTTGTGTACATATGACCCTAGATTTTGGTGCGCACAGATCTGCCCCCCCCCTCTCCCCTCCCCCCGCACGCGGAACGCCGGCTAATGAACAAACAATTCAATTAGTTCCGCCAATGTAACGTCCAAGTGGGGAATTGACTTCGGAATTGCGTAGAGTAGCCGATACTCGTTAAAGATCAGTTTGTTAATTAACCACACACGAATTCCAGTAGAATCGATAACATTTGTACTTTGTTATTTAAATTTAGGAAGTTCGTTAAATGTACTAGATTATAAGATGTTAATATTACTGTAGTAACGTATGCATAAATGTAGTATTGTTTGACTCGAGCGTAGACGTCATAAGTACATGCCGGAGAGAGGGGACGTCAGTCGATGTCAGACCTTTGGACCGGCAACATGTGTCGGTACGTGAACGAGCCAAATACGAATGCTACAATTACGATAATAGCCACGATGTAGATAAACTAAAAGAGAGGTTCATGCAGTCGTTCTGGAGATACCTTTCAACTATCCATAGTAAAATAGAAACAAATTAGGTAATTGATTGTAAATATAATTATGTCCTACTGTTTTTAGCAAATATAAATTTTGTAATATATATCAAAGGATATTAAATTCCACTTTCATAGAAAATAGACAATAATCTGTGTATGTTACTCTACGATGAAATAATTACAGTTTAGGTATAAATTTTAATTACAATCCTCTAGCTTTATTAAATATCAAGTGACATGACGTTCAATTAAATTATATATTACGCCTTTGATAACTCAGTTCCTCGTCGTAAAGGACGCGTACTTATTGTCAAGATGGAAACCCTCGCCATTCTTCATTCTCTAAAGTTAAATTAAATTAATTCACAATACAACATCTTGAATGTTGCTCTTTTAGCCTACACAATAGTAACAACTTCCCTTAGAAACAACACAAATAAATATATCCAAAGACAGCGACTACGCTGGCAAAACATACAGAATACACTATTGAAAAATATTTTTTCATTTCGAATTTGGAATACATTGTCGAATGAAGCATATTTTTTTTATAATCGAAAATCTGTGATAATAAAATTTTTTGCTTTTACAAAAAGTTACATCTTGCAGGCAATTTTTGAATTTTATCAGCACTAGTTAGAATTGCAGGTGTTGCCAACAAATTGTAAGTTATATCGCTGCGATATATTTTACATCTACAACTATCATATCTCTTGCCAGAAATATTTTAACTATGATTATACCTATTAAAAGTTGTACGTTGTCAAATGTTGAACATGTCGGACATTTTTTGTAGGTCATATACATAAAAATATAGATACAGGCCCGTTAAGTTTGCACAACACGTGTTCTATGTCGTTACGGACCAAAACATTAAAACATGGTTTTGCCATTTCACTGCGCCGTGTCGTGAAATATTGTTGAAACAGGATCATAAAAAAATACACGACACATTTGTTAACGAATATTTGACTAGAGGTTGTATAAAAAGATATACGTAATTTTTTTTACCGCTATTAGACTCGAAGCCTAAATTCCGTTGTCCCGTGGCGCCCTCATCCGGCGTTCTTTGTAAACTTTACCACATAATTGGATCATCTTGTGACAGACAGCATGTTGCCTAAGTGCTAGCAACTGCTGAGTGTCGACTGAAGTTCAAACGTAGATAAAACATGGATCAAAATGTCGTCGAGCTTGTATAAGAATGTAATTGTTACCACAGTTTTTTAATGCAAAGAGAAAGGATTGGAATTTTGTTGTATTCATTTTTACCACTAGCTTATACTAAAATTGAAATAAAATATTTAACAGAAACCAGCAAAGGTTTATGAATAGTGTTGGAGAGTGTTTCAAAAGGTTCAGAGCTAAGTAGCGTATGCTAATAGAGGTCCGTCAGATGCTGGCACCTAGAGGCTGCACACAACACAAATATACTACGAATTTATTTGACAACTCCCAATGAATATTCAGAAGGACCTTTGAGGTAACTGAGAGCGTACCTGCGATGTTTTGGGCAGCATTCTGCGCGGACACAAATTAGTAAAATGTGCTCTAACGGAATGATTTGTTAATAAAGATACCAAAATGACTTTGATATTTTGAATTATACAAAAAATATTTATCTTTGTAATGGGATGTTTCTTATTAAATATCTTCTGTTCATAGAAATTACGAAACACATTTATTAAATTTCATGGAAGGAACAAGTCAAAAATAATTGAAGTTCAGGAGGTAAACACACACCAAAAGTATATATTGGAAACCATTATTTTTCTATTGACATGGAAACAGTCGTAAACTGGCACTTCTATATATTTCATGTCCATGTAAATTTATATATTGGTTCTGTCGCAGAGAGCGGAGAGGTGTAGCGACATGAAATATGGATGATAATATAAAATGCAGCGGTCGAGATAATAAGCTGCAGTTCGCTCGAACATTTATCCCGCCTTATATTTTATAATATTATGTTTCTATGTTACATTCATTTATTTTTATACATAACACAATACATCATAAGGATCCCCGTAAATACGATATCGAGTTTGATTTAATTTCTTTTTTAAATTATTAAATTGTCGCATTGTACAATTTGTCTACGTAAACTCTTTCTTTGTTCTATAAGAAAAAAGAACTCATGCCTTTAAATGACTCTTCTATTCAAGATGAGACTTCAGAACAAGGCATAGTATAAAACAGATAAAATAGTATGTTTATTTAAGTGTAAGAAACACGAAGACATAGGTGCATATTATACCTGTAAGTATTTTTACTCTTTCTTTTTCTTTGTTTCAAAGTTAATTAAGTTATCATTTTTAAAATTATTCACATGAATTTAAGAATATACAAAGATACTTTATTCTCTAGAAGTTGATTTAACACTTGACGTCGCGGTTGAGGTAAAAGTTTGAAACGTTTAAAGAAATCGAGAGTGAGGAAGAAAAAAGGAAAATTGCTGTTAACTTCCCCGCGTTGCAGCGCTTTTGAATATAAAGCAGTTAGGGAGGAGGCGGCGCGGCGGCGCGGCGGTGCGGCGGTGTGCGGGGTGCGACGAGTGCTGAGCGGTAAGCGGTGGTTGGCTGAAAGTTAAAAATATATTTACATTTCATTTTACACTTTTTCTTAATAAATGGAAAAGAATATCTACTTATGACTTATCTTAAGTAGTGCATCCAAACACTTATATATTTTATGCGTGTCATACAATTCACATTAACATTCCCTTGAGTGTTATAGTTAGATTTTTTATTTGATTAATTAACAATCAGTCACCGTATGTACTGAATAAATCGTCAATGGTTTTTTCTTTTTGATTTATCAGGTTGAGTAACAAGGTGACAGATACTTTTCAGTTGTCGGTGCTTTTGATGTTGATAAATGGTTACATCGCTTTCCAATTGAATCCGGGAGTGCACTGTCAACCTTCAGGATATCCACAATTGATTGATTGTTGTTGTTGCATGTGAAGCAAGCATTCACCTGAAAACCCTACTGTATGCATAATGTTTTGTCTTATCTTACTAATATTATAAATTCGAATGTTTAGATAGATGTTTGTTTGAAGGTATCTCCAGAACGGCTTAACGGATCTCGCTGAAATTTGGCATACATATAGAACATAGTCTGGATGATGACATAGGCTACTAATTATGTTTTTTTTTATTCCGCAAGGATGAAGTCACAGGCGACAGCTAGTAAATCTATAAAAGTTATAACACGACATCAAGGTGCGCATTAACATAAAGTAAACTAAACGCTAGGGACGTAATTATGAAGAGAAAGCGAAATTCGTAAATTAGTACGGTTCGTTCCTCTTAATTGCTCGGGGACCGTTTTATCGCGACGCTTTTAGCGTAATTCTTTTCGCTCGGACTGTTTATAAAAATTATTTTTATTTATAACGGAAAAGGAAAATATGAATCAAAGTGTCATTCACGACATTCATGTTCAAATTATTTAGAAATTTAAAACAATTTTCAACCAACTAGTAATATTATTATACTGTTAATTGTAAACTAAACTATAGAATCAGAGTTGTTTTTAACGCTAAGTTACAAATTATTAATAAATAACAGAACTATTTAATTTTGATATACATACATTGTAATTGTTTTCATTTCTTCTTCCTACATAAAGTAAAGTTATAATTTTTAGAGGAAAAGTGCAAAGAATACAGAAAATAGTATAGTAACTAGAAGTAGTCTGAGTGTACACTAGTTGCAATATAAACGGGTCGTTCAGTGAGATCATCGCGCTGAGGGGTAAGGGGCGGGGGTGAGGTGCGAGCAGCGGGGGCAGGGATTAGAGCTATCTGCTCCGACAGTTCCTCCTCGATTTGAATTTACGACGAATCGAGGACATTTTATTATTTCTTTTGATAATGTCATCCCATATATGTTTTAAAGCATTTCTAAGCTTAAGAATTAATATTTATACTTTTTTATATTATAGTTGTACAGCGCAGTTCGCTAAGTCCGTTAAAAAGCTCGAAATAGTAAGTAAGAGATATTTCCAAATGGTAAAATCTTGTAACTCATTTGTCTACCTTTAAGTTTCGAAGTTGGAATCGATTCTGTGCAGTTCTGAGCTATCTGTAGATTGAAAAAGTTACTTGTCTGTTACAGACAGCTCGATCTTTGGCAGATTTGATAATTTACTTTGTTTTTATTCCGTTTCCGTATATTGAAGCTTACAGATAACTTAATTGAAATGCTTTACAAAACAGATATGTTATGTACTTTTAACTTCCACTTAGTTGCTCTAGGGGGGTTTATACCCCTTAATGGGGGTCTCATCTGAACAACAGCAATATTTCGTAGTTCCCGCAAATTTAAATATTTAACACAATGTTTAGTAAGAAAAAGAGAAAATATGTATGTGAACACTAAACGACGATATCTTATCTTATAATGGTAACTTTTTATTCCAACTCTTGCTTCGTGTTTCTGTGCAATGTTTCCTTATTGTCAATTTACGTGTAAACGGTAACCCGCAGCTCTAATTTATTAGCCACTCGCATACATTTCTGTGCGTGAAGAAATTTAGGGAAAAAAGCATATTTTTTATGTAAATATTTTTCTACTAAAGGTTTGTCTTCTGTTGTAAATGAATAGAGAAGTACTATATTTATCGCTTATGCAATTATCTTAACAAAGTCGAAATAACTTATACGACTGTAGAAAATAAAATGTTAAGTAACTCAGTAAGTTATTTATAATATGTAATAATATAAGACTGTAAGTTTGTCTCAATAAAATATTACTTCTTATTAATATTATAAATGCGAATGTTTTGATTGATGGATGGTTCGAAGATATCTCCAAAACGGCTGAACCAATCCCGCTGAAATTTGTCATAGATGTAGAATATAGTCTAGAAAAACACATAGGCTACTAATTAAGTTTTTTTAGGTCCTATCAGACGGAATCAGACAGACAGCTAGTATATCATATTTGTAGATTCACTTGATCATTATTAGTAATGTACACTGTTCAATGTACAAATTAAACAGAACGTTAAGTACTAATTCTTAACGCACGTTGGCTGCCAGTATTTTAATGAACATAAATTAACAGGAATGTAATTTAAATAAACAAGGACAGACAATTTAATTAACTCATAAAGAAATGAATAAACACTGCACTCCGGCCACTGCCAAGTTAAAACTAAATTAAGTGTTCTTATTAAAACACATTTCGTAGCAGAACTTATGACTCTACGCTGCCTTGAATGTTTGAAAGACATTGAATGATAAAGTAATAGCGGGGTATAACATTTTGTTAGTTATATTATAGTTTGGAATATAACATATTAATTATATCACGCTTAGTTTTACATGATATGTACGTACTGTTTTTTTTTTTGTTTATGGCTAGTACACTCCTAGGCCCCGAGATACAGGCTCAGCCTAGTTCGGGGTCTGCAAGATACTTCACTGTATATTATTCTAACGTGTTTTTGTGAAATAAATTTATTCTTATTCTTATTCTATTCTTATCTTCCAAAAAGTAGGACAAAGCGTACTTGGTATACCATCTGTTATGTAAAATTCTAGGTTAATTTCTTTACCATTTAAAAAAAGCAAATAATAGGACAAAGTTAAACTAAGAGATTTAAATTAATTTAAGAATGTAGTAAACGTTTCATTAGTGAAAGTTTCAGAGAAATATCTCTTGAACAGCATATACAAATATAACTGTTCCTATGTTTATAATTTACATATTATTCACACAATTTGAATTAAGTTTATTTATTTGTATAAATCACTTGATGAACAAAATCCTATTGTCTTCAGTATAGGAGCGTACAATAGACTTAGAAAATAAGGCGTCTTCAACAATACGTACGGAGAATGAAAGATAACAGAGCCATTCTTGTCGCGGATAATATGAACGGAATTGACTTCGGGATTCGAGACAACCGTAGTAGCGGCGCGGGGT
Organism: Papilio xuthus; assembly: GCF_000836235.2. Taxonomy (NCBI): domain Eukaryota; kingdom Metazoa; phylum Arthropoda; class Insecta; order Lepidoptera; family Papilionidae; genus Papilio; species Papilio xuthus. Next base: position 5,402,218 of record NW_013530472.1, read on the forward strand.
AGCAGCGCGGCGTAGTGACAAGACGTAGCGGAAACTTAGCCTGGATATTCACACATTTTATCATTTGGTGTATTTTTTTTTAAACTAACCGTTATTTTAAAACACCGAATAGATAAAATAACGCCAACTGTTGGTTGAATTTTTGAAAAATTTATATTCATTGTTATAAATAAATAAACGTCTACTCGTTGGGTATTTAGGACAAAGAAGATCATGTTTTTTTTTCCATATTTCTTATTGTAGACACAATCGCGACTCTTATTAGAATCGGGCCACGGGCGAGGATAAAATTCTCGCGGGCGATATATTGTCCATTGTGTGCTCCGACAATGCTAGATATTGCCATCACCGCTTTCAGAAGCATGTCGATTTGATAATCCTTGACTTTTTCATCTTTTTAACATCAATATAATACGATTCGGAAGAATGTGGAGGCTGAATCCCACTACGCCCAGGAAACAAAATTAAATTAAAAACATAACTGTGTAAAGCCAGTATATGTATTATACTTTTACCTGGTATTTATTTATTAAATAACAAATTGAAATAGTTTTCAAATATTAAAGTAACAAAACAAACACAGTGTGAACATTTCTGAACATATTTTAATATTGAAACATCGATAATTTTATTTATTAGAATTACTAACATGGAAATGTAATTCGTTTCATTACGTTATATCATCACTGCTGACATTTAATTAATTATAACGAGAATCAACTGAGGAGTTTTTATATTGTAAATAGTAAGATTTAATTGACCTTTCATAAAATGTATGTCAAGTGTAGAATGAAGACTGCGATGTAATTCAACCCTTTATACATTTACATTAATTTATATTCACCCAAAATAGCTGGAATTAATAAATTACTTACTTAATTGCGTAACACGAAGTAATTGTTAGACGTCTAGGCATTGGATGTAATTTATCTGAATGAGAATTCCCTTGACGATAATAGTTGACACAGTGAGAAATAAGATTTGCGTACATAAAGACATAGTAAATTATCATATTTCGGTTTAGTTAAATGGAATGAACTTAAAATGATTTTGAATTTACTAGAAGATTACGAAGCACACCTCTATACCAGTTGTCATTGTAATTTATGTCCGAAACTGTAAGTTGATAATTCATAAGTCAAAGCTTGAAATCCTTTTTCTTCAAAATATTTTAGAGATAATTTTTTATCAGTCGTAAAATGTAAAATTAGTGTTTCTTATTTTGTATAATTCAATCGTGAATTACGTTATGCAACAATTAAGCTAAGTTGCTTTAGACAAGCTCTGGTATAGATTACACGCAATTGTTTCGGTCTTAGTACATTGATGTTCAGATTGTATCGGATCGCTTTCATATGATCGATATGTCTTCACATAAATCCTTGAACATTAAGGCGATTATTTATTATCTGTAGCAGTATAGGAGATAGGAGAAGGTATTTTTCTATACTAGACTGAAATATCAGATATTAAATCCGAATTAATAATAATTTATGAAGAACTAACTTTTGTCCCCGACTTCGTCTGCCTAGAATTTAACAATATGTTGAAATGTACCTCATATGTTACTCCAGACTTTGTTCTGTATTCCAGACTGTGTAGGTCAGACACAAGATGTATACTAATTTTGGTCGAAGTCCGATGAGCCGTCCTGGAGATACCTAAATAAATAAATATCCATCCATCCAAACATTTTTATTTATAATATTAGTAAAAAGTAATATATATTCAAGACGGGAAGCGCCAGGCGCGATTTTTCTTTTAATATAACAGCCAGTGATCCCGTATAATTGTCATTCCTGTGGCGAATTAATTTCTTTTATCAAATAATAATATTCAACGAAATAACGCAGGTGTGAAACGTATCATATTTTATCGTTTGTATTTTGATCTTTTTTATTGTAATTATTATATATTGTTTATATACTGTACCAAGTGACGTCGCTATTTAAAATGATACAACGCAATATTAAGTTCCATATTTACTTTAATCTTACTAGTAGGCAATAAACACTGCAATTTGAAATGTTTCACAGCTGGTATTTTTTTAATTTTGCTATTCGACAATAGATGTCGGGTTTGGAAATTGTACGACGCAATATTGACTTTTATGTTTGAATCTTGCTAGTAGGCAATAGATGTCGCTGTTGAAACAATAAAGCACGATATTGAGTATCAAATTTATTTAAATTTGACTACTGGATAACAGATGTCGCTAATGCTAATTTTACCAGCCGATATTGGTTTTTATAATTTTTTTTCCTACTGGGCAATAGATGTCTCTCTTGGAAAAGATAAATCGTGCCAGTAGATGTCGCTGTTGGTAATAATACAACACGATACAGAGTTTCAGGAAAATTTTAATTTTACTATTAGACAATAGATGTCATCGTTGAAATAATACCACGCGCTATTGACTTTTGTTTACTTAGATCGCGCCAGTAGACAACAGATGTCGGTGTTCATAACAGTACAACACGATGTTAAGATATGTGGTCATAAATATAATACAACGTGATGTTAAGTTTTAGGACTGGTTTAAACTAATTTTAAGATGCTGTAAGATACACCATCATTATTGTTGTCTTTATATCCCAACATGATTAAAATGAAAGTAATTAATTATAAAAGGCTAATTTAGTTTGAAGGTTAATCGTCTGTTTATTAATTTCAACTGCCATCATGAAATTGCATCATGCTCAACTTCATACAAAGCGTAGTAGTTGCTTTGAATCCAGAAGTCAATTTTATACTTATTGTCCTCAAAGAATAGTCCGAGGGGAGACTTGAGATTTGATATTGGAACCTTCCATAATGATGTCGCCCTAACACATAATGCAACTTATTTCCAGATCACAGCGATTCACAATAGATTCATCTCAAGCTTTAGGATCCAGCAATATATTATAGAAAATAGAATCCCCTCTCAAATGAAAATTATTTAAAAGTAATAGCATTGCCAATAGATGGCTCTCTTGGTTGAGTCCGGTTCCAACAGAATATTATTTTTGTAAAATGATTTTTCCGTACACAAGCTACAAGGAAGAATTTAACAATTATATTGATGATAAATTTACAAAAATATATGTTCTACGCAACGTTTTATAATATTTATTCAGAATTAGCTTCTTTACGGGACCACCATAATTCGAGAACATTCTAACACGTTTGGAGCGAGCTTACGAACGGGCGTAAAGTTAACTTCAACGTCGAAATGTTCTCTTTACAGCCTCGTTTAACTAAACATGTTAGAAGGTGTCTGTTTTAATACGAACGTTAAATTTTATAAGTTAACTTATTACCGCCCAAAAGGGAGATGAAGCTTCATAAAAAATTAAAAGGCTAATGTATTAATTATTTTAATAGCCTTACCTGCAAAAAATACAAGTGTTGTATGACTAAAAAATTGCTATTATGAAAATACTCCGCGGAATTGTTTTTCTTAATAACGTAACTTATTACACGAAATTGTATGCTAAATGTAAGTTGGAAGCTACATCTTATTCTTCGTATGCTTCATTACTGAAGGTCGTGCTTGTCTTGATATGCTTTTACGGCAGTGTCCACCAGCTGGCTCCACGCCGTCCTGTCTCCATCATAATTAATGGGAGAATAGTGCAGTGGTTTCCCCTTGCCGTCTGCACCGCAGTGATGTTATTGAAGCTAAATAAAAACATTTGATAACATTTGATGGTAAAATATTAGCAATTCAAATAAAAGTATTCAATAATTGCTTCAGTGCGGGGGCGCTGTATTCTTGTGTTCCTTAAATTTATTCGGGTCGAGAGCTCGCCGGTATTAAGGTAGCATTTGTGTTTAAAATAAATTGTATAGCTACTGGTGATATTAACATTTCATTTTGTTTAATGTATTGAATTCTAAATATTTTTCATAATCACAGGATTAGAATAATTGTAGGAAGAATTCCAGTAAGTGTGTGATATGAGATCCGGGAGCTACTTCAGTATCGTGACATCAGTTAATCATATAATTTGTAAAACATGATTAGTTTATTTAAATTATAAGTTTTTCTTGACATAGGAGTAATAAATATCTTACGAGTGGGATAGGAACAGAGAGATGTTGATGCACATATAATAAACATGAAATAAAGATTGTGGTAAACATATATATGAATTTGACAGGAATTATTATTGGAAGATATTATAATAATTTCAATGTAGAAGTTGTTACAGCAAAGTGCTACAAAGGGTTTTCGTATTTTAATGACATCGTAACAAAATTCCGTTTTCTTACGAGACAGGAACAACACTTATTTTAAGGGACCGTAAAAAGATGCTTCAGTTTAAGGGGCAATTTCGTTTTCGAAAGGGCTTTGTAATGAAGAGCTAAGCATTTATGAAAGTTTCTCGCAATAAGTTTCCGTTTACTTAATACTTTACAAAAGGAAAACCTATTTATCTATACTTAGCATTTTTATGACGATCAAATTTATGCTATTTTTAATAAACTACTAAATGTAGATTAAGGGCCAACATACACGGACTCTTTCAAGCGATTGGTAGCAGCAGCTTTAAGTAGTTAGCGTTAAGTGATATGCCGTTGGTATTCGCCATACACGGACTACAGTTTGCAGTCGCAAAGTTATAAATACTGCCTACTTAAAGCAATCCTTAAGTAAATGTATATTGTTAAAGATTTGCCTTCTGGTAATCGCGATAAAAAAGGATTGAATGTAATGTTGGGCCACGGAACTGTCGCGGCGTTGATTTTATTTATTTCCCTGCGTCCCCTCCCCCCCCCCTACCCCACCGGCCCGCACCACTGGCACTGCCGCGCCGCTCTGTAATTTATGCGGAGTGTGCGCTTTGACGGAATGGAAGCACTCAGAGTAAACTTTGCATTTATTCAACAAAACTATATTTACATGGAGGCCTTTTAGACATTCGACACTTTATTTGAAGTTAGTTAAGTAACTTTCTCTACAGAAGTTAGTAAAATACAGCTATCGGTAGGAAGTTTGTAATACAAAGTTTGAATTGAGGGGAATTATGTAAAAAACTGACAAGTATTTTAAAACATTTATATGTTTAAATAATGTTAATACTAAGAAAATAAGGTAGTAAGTTTTAAATCTGATCTGGGTATAACTTGTAGCAAAGATCTCATGTGTACGGCCTCTGAGTAGAAAGCTGTATTTGTGTGGCTGCAACGCGCAGCGCGCGTCTGCCGTCGCTGGGAGATTTGCACCTCATCATCCCCGAACTAATATATCTTGATCCTGTGAACTTAACAGTTAATATCTTGAACGGATAAAGCAACTACATGTTTTTTAATAGCATTCACAGTTATACAATAGTTTAAAAAGAAAAAAATGCATAGACTCGTAATATAAACGTCACTGCGTAACCTAAAAGTGCGTTCCACTTAATTAAATGAGATTCTTGTCTTTTGAAGTCTGTTAAAAAGATAGGCAACTAGAGTTTTTAGTAATATATAATTACCTAGTTTCTCCGTTAATTATTATAGCTGTCCTTTGATTTCTCGATTTCTGTATTATTTTAAAGGTGCAAAACACTTCTTTTTTAATGAAGAAAAAATTCCGCAAAGGCTAAATAAATCTATCGAAACACACAATACACTTCCTACCTTTAGGAAAGATTTTGTTTTTTTATAAAAGAAGGGGCCAAACGAGTTGCGGGAACACCGAGGTGATCATCGACACCCATGGACATCTGCAACACCAGAGGAACTGCAGATGAGTTGCCGGCCTTTAAGGAAATAAATTTTGTTTATTTTCATCTTGTATTTTTCATACATTGCCTTCGGTTTCCCTTTGTTTATTTGTATATGACTCTTCAAACACATTTCCCAAATTCTATACTCTATATAAATGTGTCTATTCTGATGGTAAATGTAAAATCCTAAACCAACAAATACATAGTTTTACTCATATCGCCGAGACTAACAGACGGGTACAATATTTATGTCTATATACACAGGTCTACAATCATTTTTACGTAGCCTGACATGTTTTTCCTTTGGAAAAGTTAAATATTTTTTACACAATCTTCTAATATTGAAAAATGTTAACTGCCACATTCAGAAACGGTCAGCGACGTGGTCTTTAACCGTAGATTAAAATGGGAAAATTTCACTATATCATACTAAGGTACTGCTTAAATTAACATTAACCGACTTTGAGTGCTGCTGAAAATGAAAATAAAAATGTTGGAGTTCAACGGTAAAGTATTTACTTACTTACCCTTTTATAATTCATCTCATATTCAATTAAGCCAATTTAGCCAATATTGTATTCCGTTGTACAAAGCTGCAGTGACACCTGAAGATAAAGCGACATTATTTAAAGCGTATACAATGAGCAGAAACATTTGGACAAGTACAATCTGTGCATATTTAACGTATCATCCGCCGCCGCGACGTCCTCCCAACTTTAAACTGCTAAATACAATCTGCATCGCAAATGTGTTTCATTTTACGACTCAATTCTTTATTCTGTAACAAGAATATATAACGTAGTTGCAATGGTCTTCTTGTTTTTAATTTGGACGGATAATAGTCTAGGTAAACTATGTATTGTGGTTGAAAATGTTCAAGCAATTTCCAAATTATAAATATTTTATCTTTAGTATAAATTCCAGCATCAAATATTATTCAAAAGAACAAAATAAAGTTGTAGAACAGCTCATATTTGATGCAGATTTAGCTCGGCTTTGTGGACGGCGCTCGGAATGCTTGAGACAAAAGGAAATAAATAAAGAATGGACATTGTACAGTCCTCTTGAAACTTCTATGGAAAGTAGGTTGACTTTTACTTACTTCTCTAAATAATCATTTGAGTTAAATTATCTTTTCGGTCAAGGATTTGAGAAATATTTCGTTGCTTATTTCTTCTTGCATTTATTCACATATTAGTATTTCTCAAAGTCAAAACGTTCAAATATAGAAATAGTCGTTCCTAAAGTGAAATTCTTATTCTTTTCCATTTCACTTATTGATAATTTGCTCCAAACTTCTTCCTGACACGACAACTTATATATAAAAAAAACTTTCCTAAAATCGTTTACAATTCCTGTGAGGAGTTTTACCCGTGAGCGAGTTTCGGACATCAAATATATGTCACGTGAGAAAACTTGTTAAAACTTTGTATCGGAGGCAACTCGTTAAATATTGGCGATGAAAAGGTAAAATTGGACAAGTTGACACATTACGTAGAACTATTTTATATCATACACAACATGTATAATATAACTTCATTATGCTACAAACATTTTGATTTTCTTCTTAACCGCAACTATGTGAATTTGTATTACTTTCCTATTTTTTAAATGCCACCAGTTAATTCAGACCCCTTACTAAATTCCCCGATTTCTGCAGCGGTTATGTTTACGAAGTCACATCTAGATTATTTTGTTTTGTGTTTGCTTATCTCGTTGTAAAAATTCAGAATAAGCAAGAAAGGATCCTAAATTCTTGAATTAAATTTTAGATAAATCTTAAAAGAACTATACAAAAGTAATAACTACAGGCTTGTGTTGAAAAAAGTAATTAATCACAAGTAAATTTATTAGTTTTCCTCGAATACTGATCAATCATTGAGGTCTGGAGCTGGTTGTGGACGTTTCGAATCAAATCGTAATTATCTTTACTATCGAATATTGTAAACCTATAGTCCGACAAACTTATCTGGCCCGGTGAAAGAGTAGATTTAAATTGTACCGTGTATTCATAGAAAGAAATATTGTCATCTCTGTCTATCAATTAAAAATATCTGAGATAAATAATGTGTATAGCTTTTTCGGCAGTACGTATATAGCTCATATAAATCATTTCTTGAGTATGTGTTGAACAAATGTACTAAATGCTTGTAACTTTGATGTCTCGTCTCTAACTAATGAATAAATGCATGAAATATGAACAGCTAAGCTCAATTAATTGCAGCGCGCTAATACACTCGGTCAATTAACGTCTTTATAAGCAGAGAGTTAATTGCTCCCTAATACTGTTACAACATAAATTAATGGTGCATTACATCTGATTCGGATTGAATTTAATGGAGCTTCTAATTCCCTAGACTACAGATTATACAAATATATTATACACGATTAAAACGATCTCTATACACATTCATAGAAAACATTGAACACATTGATATGTGGAAGGCATTTAAGATTAAGCTGAAACTATTTCAGTAAATAATAAAATAATAAAAAGATATAACGCTTAGTTCACGTTTTCGTCCCTTTTTCGTTACGTGCCATTGGTTGGATATCCCTGCAATGTAACGTAATGGGCAAATATAATTATTTGTAAGCTTCACTTTCGTCATTTAATAATTAGATAATTTAATTAAACATATCAATGATAGTATTTTAAAAATACATATCTCGCTACGTTAAAATATCGTTTGTTACATAAAATTACCAAAGAAAATGTTGAAATAAAACATCCATACGTTTTCCCTAAACATTTCCATAGAACACGTTTACTCGAGTGGCTAATAATTTAGAGCTGCGGGTTACCGTTTTCACGTAAATTGGCAATAAGGAAACATTGCACAGAAACAAAAGGGGTCGAGAAAAGGTTTGCATAAAGAGCACTCGGCATCAGACGAGCTGCTGTCTTTTACAAAACATATACTTTCGACAAGAAAAAATGTGCACGATCCTAAAGCGATAATGCTACGATCAGGGATAACGATATAGCTTCTTCACCCGATTTCTATGATCGTATTGATACAGCAATATTTGTTGTTACTTGATATAACATAAGCGTCGATAGCCTAATGGTTAAGTGTATGTATTTCCGATCACGAGGTCGCGGGTTCGAATCCCGACATTCGACTATTGTCGAAAATCGTGTCCTAGCACAAGCATAGAGCTTAGTTGGATTAATTAACAAATATAAGGACAATATTTATTGAACTATAACCATGTTAAAACAACCAAACTTAATACCAATTATTGCCTAAGTTCGTAGATCTTGATAATCAGTTTTTTGAGTTCTATTTTATTCCATTGCTAAGGGATAAAGTAAATAATACATTTATTTAAAACATCGGTAGCTATGGTTAATACATCATCCTAGTTTAAAAACTTCTAAACATTAAGATATTTAAATCAGGTTATTGTATTGTCCATGTTCTATTCAAACGTAGTAAATTCATTTGAAGACTGTAATAGGGAAAGTTGAGACAATAGAAGCAGTACGGTTGTATTGAATCTGCAAATATCAAGAACTACTCGTATCTTAGAGTAAAAGAGTGACGAAGTTTTTCAATCTACCAGCGTCTGTTCCGGCTCCTGCCAAATTGATTTAAACTTCGAATATTGCTCAAAGCCGCATCATACAATAAAGCTGTTATTTCAACATAATTTTAAACAATTTTAAAGGCAGATTAATTTACGATAACGTCGTTTTTTTATTTTAATCAGGAGTGAAGCAAAACAGCCACATGATACTTAGAATTGTCTACACGTTTGAGAACTTTTTAGGTTTTATTTCCATCTTTTGAATGGATATTTTGAAATGAATGTGAGAAGTAATTCAATTTAGCTTCGTGCTCGACAACTATGATTAACTTTTACTCGCAATTGAAAAAACTGGCCATCTATATGATTGGCTATAACATACTCATTTATCGGAGTTTTTTATTTTATTTCCTTAGCCCAGCGAGAAGCTATCGATAAGGTTAATGTTTTACTCCAGCGTATTTTTTTATCATTTCATAGTTCAAGATTATATCTTTGATGTATTGTTTTATTTTAATTCGACGGACAGGCGCTCTGCGGTCGACCCTTGTACAGGAACATTTGCATAGGACAACTCTTAACGTGAAAGCTTGTTGGATCATACAAATATAACGAACACGACCTACGCCTACAACTTTATATGACAAATATTAAAAGAAATTGATATATATCACTCACTCTATCAGCTCACTATATGTCCCCACTGAGGGGCTCGGAGCCTACCCTATATTACGGGTGACTAGGCCATAGTCAACCACGCTGGTCCAGTGCGGGTTGGTTGACTTCACACATATCTTTGAATTCCTTCTCAGATATGTGCAGGTAGCATCACGATGTTTTCTTTCACCGTAAAAACGTCGGATAAATGTACATATGTAAATCGAAAAACATGTTGGTACATGGCGAGATTCGAACCCAGGACCTGCAGATTGCAAGTCAAGTGCTTAAACCCCTGAGCCACCGACGCTCTTAATCGTAATTGACATGATTTTGTTATATATCTTTTCCTCAATATACATATAATAGAAGCAATTTTTATAAAAGACGAGTGTATTTTGTGTGTTCATGTCTTTTAGATGAAAAATAATCTTTTTAAATTTTAAGGAAAATTAAATACATTAAAGATTATTTCTCAATATATCATGTAATGTCAATATAAGTCTGCAATAATCCTTTGAGCGCACTCTTCTAATATCGTAAGTAGACGAGGTCGGAGCTTCGAGCTTACGAGTTCTGATTTCCCAAGACGCGGGGATTCCCGCAATCTGAGGCGATTCACCTGTTGTGCAACTCGCCTTATTGTGACGATAAAAGATCAATTGCTAGTTTTCCAACACCTTTCTTAGTTCACTACATGCCTTTACAATTACCATCATGATCTTTAGCACAATTACTAAGTATTATGCATGGTAATGTTGGTAGCGCTCGCGGAGGTTTGACTTTGGTTGTTCAGTTGGCACCACTGTTCTCTTGTTCATGTCAACTATTATATTACTCTACATCAGTTAAAAGCAGATTAATATAATTCAGTTTAATATTTTTTTTACTCAGGCGAATAAAGGAAAGTCCTCTCTTTAATCCAGTCTAAATGATCGATTGCTTAATTTCCTTTTTCACGTTTATGGGACGTAGTTTTTTCTGTATATATTTGCATAATTAAGGAAAAGGGTCCGACGAAAAAGAATAATAAAAGTTGAAACATTTGTGTAACTCGTCTTTGATTGCCTCACTACAAGCTTTTGTTTAAATCATTTAAATATCTAGGATAAAAACAACATTATGGTATTAAGATATAACTGTTTATTTTTTTCTGCGAATAGTATTAATAATGATAGAACTGTTCTACTTTGTAAAGAATTTTAATATTTATTATTTTGTACAACTTTCATACACACTTTGTATATCTATTAAGTTTTTATTGTAATAAGACATCGATCAGTCATCAATGTAAATCCCAGGCTCGGCGATTGAATGCACTCCCGGTACTACTAATCCTCCGGGATTGCGGCCAGCTCGCCGTCCTCGCCGCAATTGCCGTTAATTGTTAATTAACTACATCAAACATGAATACACCACTATTTAGATTTCTAACACAAGTATTTTTTTAATTTCTCATTTGCCATTATTCTTTCCGAGCTTTTACTAAACCTTAATAATATACCAATTTATTCGGTTACTTTGCTACAATATTAAATACATCTTGATAATGTTAAATGGCACTTAGTTAAAATTTCATACAGTCCGTTCATCAGTTCTAGAATTATCGTATCAAACATCCATGCCATGCTATCTAGACATACAAACATTCGCATTTATAATGCTATTATTTTTCTAACTTAATTGTCCTTGGCAATTATAATTTGACAGCAACGCACTGGGCCTGTCTTCCTCAGTAAAGGTTCAACCGGTAGACCTCCCGGCGGATAACCAATTAACGTCAAAGCGTGGTCACGATAAATTCCCGCCTTTTTAAGTCCTTGACTAATTAAACGGCTCGAAGGCATTTCTTTTGCAAATTTTAATTGTCTCAGCGCAGCGTAACGAACGTTTTAAAAAATAATAATCGTAATTAACATATCAAAAATAGCTTTTACGTCGCTCTAAATAAATTTGTGAAAGTCTTGACTAAGCATTTATTCCGTTTTAAAAAAAATTTGCAATTATAGACAAACGTAATTTTTAAATGCATTGTAATTATTTTTCTTTCGTGTTTCTACAATCACGAGGAAAATGGAAAAGTAAAATATTTTTTTCATTATGTTCTCTTAAAGTCCATTTCTTCTGACCGTATAAATAAACGTCAATTTCTAACGTATTTCTCTCGTGACTCGGGCCACACCGCGAAATGCAGCGATAAGTAATAAATAACGCGAGCTGCAGGCGACCGCTGAATTAGCTCCACCAGATCTCTCCGCAGCTGTTTGTTGCAGCTTGCAATGCGGAGAGGAAATTACATTCGTAATTAAGCACAAAAAGCGTTGCCGTTTGTCAGGTAGTCACGACACACCAGAACTGCTAAAAAGGTCAATGAACTATTTATTGTTTTTGATATTTTTGTCAAGATTTCTATCAAATAAAACTTTGGTTTTTTTATTATTTACCACTAGATTTCTTCTTCTAATTATTACAAAAAGTATTATTAAGGTATTACAATTGATTTTTAGTAAAACACGATTCTTGAATAATCTATTATGATGTTGTATAAGCATAAATACAGCAAAATAATAAATTCGTCACCGCTTAGTAGAGTTCTCATGAAATATATTGTATATCTATGTAGTGTACAAGATGTAGCATTATGTTCTGGCTCCTCCAACTCCTCGGCTATCTGAATAAAACATTTTTCATTCTTGCACTCTAATGAGAGTTGGGCCATTCACTCTCGAATGGAATGAGTAAGTGTTAAAAGAGCGCTCTAAGAAACCTTGTGCAAAGTCATTATGCATAAGTTACTTTTTATGGCATAAGAAGATTCATTTTGTTGAACACTTGTGCTAAAATCTATTGTAATTTTTAAATTTAACTAGCCTTGCTTGTTAATAGGAATATGTTTAATAGCATTTTTGCTATTACACATCGGTAGGCGCTTTTAAAAGTGAATTGGTGCGCAACTGCTAAACAAAGTAAATTTTACTTTGATCGGAGTATGCTCTTAACCTGTCGTAGGCAGAGTATAATGTAATCTTTTAAGTAAATAGTTAAGCTCAAATAATAACTAACAGGTAAACATTAGGCACCAGTTCCTATACATTTTTACATTTAAGTATGTCATATTTTTAGGATACCATCGAAAAATGTTTGAACTTATGACACGCAATCGCGCTCCACTTATCAATTGCACCAGAAGAGTAATTAGGACGTTTAGTTATCAGTGCGGCATTAAACCTACATCTTAACCTCGGTTTCCACTGCCGAAACATCCATAATAAGTATTTGGTTATTTTGTTTTGTTTTAAAAAGCGAACATGTGATTACTACAGAGTAAAAAAAACAAAAAGAAACGACAGATTTAAATGTTTGGAATACAAAAAATGTATAATTTTACAACATCTGGATAAAATGATCCACAAAAGAATAATATTTCACAGTTGGCACTTAATTTTTCATTCAGTAACGTCCGAGCGAGTAGGGCTGGCGATTTACTTTGTGTTTAATTAAAAAAAATTGTGATACGCATGTTTGAAATGTACTTTACTAAGATAATTGAACATATTAGTGTGGTATTAAGACACCGTGATTTATTCTGTTTAAATAATTAATCATCATCTGCCTTTGTCTGTCAACTGCTGGAATTCAGAATAAATATGAATAGTGAATGTAAATATGGTGCGGTTAATTGTCGAAAAGGAAACTTTAAGTTATTAAGAAAGTTGACAACCCTAAAACTAAGTTGTATCTCATTCGAACCGCGTGTTTCAAAGACATTTGTGATTCCAACGAACACGATACCAGAGGAATGAAAATCTTCATTTAAAATGTATAGTTTTATTATATATTTACAAAAGCTCAACAAATTCGTTGCAACATCAACAACTAGAGACAAAAGAAGCGATAGTAAAAGTTAAAGATTTATATACATTTTTGATAGCTCCTTACATCTCAATACTTTAAACATACACTTGCTTAATGATACCGGTAGTACCCGAGCCCGCCGTATCCACCGAGACCACCGTATCCACCGAGACCGCTGTACCCACTTCCGTACCCATTGTATCCATATTTGTAGGGTACACCGCCGTAGTAACCGACGTTTCCACCGTAACCTGAAATTAATCACATTATTATTGGTATTAACATTATGGGAATAATAGAGAAATTACCTCGAATAAGAGTAAATATGGATTGAGATTTTAGCTTCACCACGCTTCCAAAGAACTACGCTATTATATACATACGTTGCTTAAGGTACAGCTAAGGCAATAATCCTATGGTCGGGATAAATTACGATTTGCTAACAATATCTCTTGTTAATTCGTTACAAAATTTAAAAATAGAATGTTCAAACTTACCGGAGTATCCATCAAGACCGCTGCCGTATACCGAGCCATCTGTAAACAATTTAATATTCTAACATCAGTTCAAATTAGCTGTTTTATGGTACAAAATAAAATGGTCAAATTATTATACAAAGTATTTTTCCAATTTTTTATTTCAATGTTTTTTTGTAATAATATTATTTACTTTTTTCTCATTCAAGTGAAACCAATTATTTAAACCAGATGGCGCTGCCTCCGCCGTGTCGGTCGAGCGCTCGCGAGCGCAATGTTCAATGTTAAGGTTAACGTAATAGTATTGATATAATGTTCAATGTGAAGGTTAATTCACTTTTGTGTTGATACCTAAGGAGCCAGTTTTTCTTAAATATTGATTTATTTATAGAGGATTTTCTAATTAAAATGTTACATGACATATTTTCTTATAAGATTCCTTATAATATTTGTGTTTTGTTCGAATCGTAGAAATTTTGCTGTATAGTTTTTAAACTTATTTTCTTAGTTTAACTTTAAATACCTTTCGGCTTACATAGTTCGATGTTTTTCAAATATGTTTAATACTAATGTTATAAATAAAAACACATCAACGACATGAAGACGATTATTCTCTGGATCGTTAACTTTTATGGAAATTAGACTCTCTCAAATAGATTCAACAAAAAATTAAATAGATTTAGTAAAGTAAAAACTACACAGAGGTAATTGAATTTTGTTCATAAAAAATTTATATTGATTACACGTGAATTTGCCGTTTTTTGTTTTTCAAAAGTTTATGTTAACCAGATTCTTATAAATTATTAACTATAGGTGATTTTGTTGAACCTCAAAACTGAAAAGATAAGCAAAAGTCGAGTTAAAGCAACAGAAGGGGGCGCCTTCGGGAATTTTGAAGTTGCTTCAACTAAAAAGTTTGCAATAACAACTAAGTTACGGTCAACTTTTAAGAAGTGTCCCTTAATTCAGGCGGAAATTTTTCAAGGATTTCATTACTCTTTGTTTATTTGAAGCGAGTACATTAATTAAAGAAGTTTAAAATCGTCTTAACTTTAGATTGTCTATAGCTAGCGGGTGTTGCAAATAATTCACACTTTATAGTAGGTGCGTCGTAATTTCAGTTATTTAAAAAAATATAAAAAATTACTCTCATTTACTATATACTTTTGTTTAAATAAAATCACGCTATTTATTACGTTAACAGCTAATAAAAATGTCTTTAGGTATAACTTTTGTATGTTTTATCAATTAGTGAAAATATATAAGCACAATGCAGCTACTCACGTTCTAACAGCTAACGTGGGAAACACAAAACCTTGACACAACGCATGTAATTATCATTTTATATGTCACCTTTGATTACTGCTTGATAGACATATACATAAAGATATAATAGAGAAACTGTGCATTACAAAAACCTAAATCATATTTTAGAATTCCAAACTAAAACTTAATTTAATAAAATAATCAACTTATGTCCCCGTTTATATATCGTTATCTCCCGATCGTAAGAATAAGTACTCGTTGATAAGTAATCATTGGTACTACGAACTCTAAAGTATTAAACAGAGAATTAGACTTGAAGCCTATACTCGTCGGCTTACTTTATTTTTTATGAAGTAAATTGAAAACAAAAACTTTAGAAACTCGTACACTATCTCTGAATACAAAATGACTATAAAATAACTAAGACGAAGTGTACGGTAACGTTGGCATATAAATTGAAAAAGAATAAAACATTATTTCCAATATGGATAGCGACCAACTCTGGGAGCATTCTTTAAATATATCCAAGAGAATCGACAATGAGTCAAAGGAAACTTTAGCGTGGATTTTATTCAGAACTAATACGAGATGGAATCAACGCTTTGAATAGGAACTAGTTGGTCTACACATCGCGATATAATCTTTTGGTCAATTTATACATAGAATTTGTATTCGAAAATAATTCGAATTCTGAATATATTCAACGCTTTTTTTCATTAAAAATATATAGCAACTGTTCTCTTACCGTAGCCATTGTATCCGTAATACCCGCCGTAGAGTGGAGCGCTGTAGTAGCCTAGAAGATTGCCGCCGTAGCCGTGGTCCCCGTAGCCGAGACCGCGATACCCGTATCCGAGACCATAGAGACCTCGTTTTTCGGTCTTCTTAACTTCCTCGCACATTACGGTCATAGCTAAAGCGACAATCAGCTAAAAAAAACAATCATAAATATTATTATAGGACCTTTTAGCTGAATTCAAATAACATATACCTCGGCCTGAAGGTCATGATAAAGAACTTATAAAAGAATATTGGGACCCCAATATCAAACTCCAAAACAAATTACAACAGTTACACTAACCCACCTAATGTGCCTAGTATATTACAGGTACATGTAACAAGACACACCAGACGCAAACATAACCTCACTTCTTACACTAAACAAAGTTGCGCTTCGTCAACTCCAGTTTGATAATGCTCTATTGTTTAACAACACTTGTGAAATTTCCTGATATTTTTCGGACTTTGGAAAACAACAATGCCTATCTCTTTATCCAATTATGTAGGTAATTTCCTTTGATTCATTGGCCACTATTGTTCCTTTTGATTAAATTCATTAAGAAATCTATTAATTAGTATTTAAGACAGCCTTTGTTTTATAATAACTAGACTGGAAAAATAGGCCTACAGGTTCTTTGAAAATTAATCTGTGTAGAAAACACCTAAATAAAAGATGTGGACACATACCAAGTGCCTTCACTAGGGTTTTTAGAATGCAATATCACAATGATGTATTCATATGAGAAGGGTGAGAAACTTTATATAACGGCATTAAACTCAAGGATGTCACGATCAAATCTGACACACGTTAATGTTTATGATTATACATGAATTTAAAAATCCTAATCCACTATCTTTTAATTAAATATAAGACCATATTAGGAGATCAAAATCTTTTGCACAGGCATAAAATCCAGCACCTTTTGTGAAAAATTTATATTACCAACAATTTTCACAAACTGTGCTCTCACCGTTTTTCCTTCAAATTAGGCGATGTCAAACATTAGGGGCTGATATAGTGGGCTCGAATTATGATAATCTGGCATACAAGCTTGGGTAAAGCGTCAGGGTTGGAACTGTTATGCTAATATAATACTTTCCCGGGGATGGTGCGTACGTGAGCCGCTGTATTCCCCCTGATGAAATTCACAGAATTACAATTACCTATATCATTGTACAAAATTTTTTGCTGCTACGTTCATATGTGGCCTTTGTGAATTTTTTAAAACCACGTTTTTTTAATAGTATTGTCAGCGATAAACCTACTTATGAATTAAACAACTTAAAATATTGTATATTAACTTCATAATTTGAATTGTAAGCAATATCTAAACCCAAAGTAATAGTTAAACTTTTGAAAAGTCAACTGATGGGTGAAATAACGACGACCAAGTCAAGGCATCAAGAGCTGGAAAAACAAAACTCAAAGTAGTCCGACCGGAAATGTTACGGAACTGAACCGAATTCGTGAACCAGACCCTTCCTGTAGGATATACTTTAAAATAAACAATGTTATTCTTACCAAGAATTTCATGGTGATTGGTTTGTGAGTTTCGTTGGTGGTGTGGTAGAGGTTGAGTGGACACTCGGCGAATGATGTCTTGGAGCCTCGCAGACTGCTTTTATACAAAACTGACGGCGACTCCAATTTACTAGGCTTTTTTATGTTCCAAGGATATTGTGAGCTATGCGCCACGGCATAACGCACACGATGTCTATTGCTTTACCTGATATCACGTTCAGTATCACTATCATAGCTTGCAAATCCGTCAAAAACCAATAAAAAATTCAAATTATTTGTAAATTGAGAATTAATCAGATCCGTAAAATTGGATTTAATTCATGGTTCAAATTATTTCATATCATATTTTATTAGCTAAAATATCTATAGCAGCATAAAGTTGATTGTCTAGTCTACTTATATTTATTATCTATGATGGTTTGAAATTCGAAATTACTAGAAGTGTAAACCTTAAATTATAGAACATTCTTTATAATGTCAACATTGACCTGTTTGGCGTCGATAAAAAAAAAATTGATTATTTTTACTTTTACCAGCAAATAGAGAATAGGAACTTCGGCATTTTAACACCTGAAATGATGACCATAATAAAGTCGTTTAACATGGCTCTGTTGTCTTCATTTGTCGATCAGCTTCTTCTTGACAGAAAGATATAAAATGCATCGTCAAAATAAAACAATATGTCACCACAAACATGTACAGAAAACAACAAAAATATAGATTATTTACAGTATATTTTCATTTATAAGTATCTACTAAAGTGACATTTGAGATACTGGTCTCAGAAACCCTCGATAAGTGTAGGTGTTCAGTCATATCGCGTGACGTAACAAACGTATCACATAGACACGTCCAAAGCGACAGGACAACTCGCTTTGTTCAATTTGAATTTATATGAAGTAAAAATGTAAATTTGATTTCAGCCAGTCAGTTAATATGACACGACCGAACATTGGACGTGCAAAAGCTATCATCATATAGGACAAAATTAAGTTCATACATGCTTATATAACAGTTTTAAATTTCCTATACAACATCTTAAATTGCCGTAACCGGGCACCACGAGAGTGTCAATGTGATGAAGTGCCCGAGTGTCCTGGTGCTCGGGTGTCCTGAGGCCCAGGTGTCAATATGCCCGGGGGGGCGAGTGATGTTAGTCATCAATTCATTTTACTCTGCACGTTTGTGTTACTGGCGGCAGTCGTTCGTACAAAAGTTAGTGGCGTTAGTGAAAAATAAATAACACAATACGTAACGTTTCCCACGATAGCCGTTTTATTGAGACTGTGTCCTTTGAAGTCAATGTAGTTATTTTTTACTAAGGTTCTTTTTAAGATTTCTGATGCGATACGTGACAAGAATCATACCTACAGCCGACCTTCCGGATCCCAACTTGTGGCTCGTGGATCATGTTTGTTAATTATACGTTGATTTTTTTTGACAGCATTGTAGTGTCTGGAATGGATGGAATGGAACCTAGAATGCTCAATATAAGGAAAGCAGATAGAATAAGACACCCAGAAATAAGAAATATAACGAAAGTAAATAACGTTTTGAGTTTCGCACTTAAGTAAAAGTGGAAATGGGCGGGCCATGTTGCAAGACTAGAAGATCAGAGATGGACTGTTAGAACAACTTTATGGAAGGGACCACAAGGAAGAAGAAGAATAGGAAGACCGATTACACGATGGGAAGATGAATAAAGAAAGTAGTCGACACTACCTGGGCACACGTGGCTCAAGATAGAGAGAATTGGGCATCTTTGGAGGAGGCCTTTACCCGAACAGGGTTTCCTATAGAGAAGTTAAAAAAAATTATTTCTACCATGTATTTTTCTGTATGGAAATAAATGGCTTTATCATCTTATATATAAAAATCTCGTGACACAATTTTCGTTCGCATGCTCCTACGAAACGGGTTGACCGATTCTCGTGAAATTTTGTGAGCATATTGAGTAGGTCTGAGAATCGGCCAACATCTATTTTTAATCCCGCGCGGACGGAGTCGCGGGCGACAGCTAGTTGTTATTACAATATTGTAGTGTCCAAATTCATACCATGAGCAATTTAAAAGTCTAGATAGTGGCTTCCAGTATTATTTCCTACGTAAGTCATAAATAAAAAGTTCAAATCAAGATCATAAATGTAACTTAATTGCTAACAAAGAATCTCTTACTATTGACTATTGAATAGTGCCTTACAGAAGTGAATTTTGTACAAGTTCCTGCAAAATGTTCATTCATTGAATGAAAATTATGTTCAGTAAAAGATTCAATAATATAAGATGTATAATAGTTAAGCTACGAGGTCATTGTAACAGAACAGAGAGGTGTATTTGTTCTCGTATACCTTGTATTTGGTATTAATATAACATTGCAGCATTACCTCACAGTTCAATGCATTGTTCTGACGCGACCTCGTCACTGCTGCGGTGGTCGCTGTACCATCTGCGAACGTGACCACTTTACGCTCTGCGGACCATAGATACGAATAATAGAGAATCGTCGATAGACCACAAACTGGATAAAAAACAAACAATTTATGGTCATTATCTGTACCTTGTGTTGTTCATAACAATATACTTCTGTTTATATCTCATCTTACCGTAAATTGATAGACAGTTTGAGATGATAAGTTGGCCAAAAAAGGTTTTTATTTAGTTATTTTTAGGCAAAATGATTTTCTTAACATGGCGTATAATTACAATCTACGAGATAATCAAAGCAAATATATCTTTATTTAAATAATATGTAGCTTGTATCATTATGTTGAAAAAAAAAATGAACAATATTATCAACAAATCGCTACAAGAAATCCATACACGCTTCTCACAACTTATATCGTATAATATATTAATTAAGACTTCCGTTTGCTAATTAATAGCTTTACAACGAGGTAAGAAATAATTTAAAATTAACTTTTTTTGTTACTGAAAACATAAAATTGTAATTATTATCACCCTTTAAAATTGCTTAACAATAATATTACTATATATTCATTTTGGTGTAAAAAAATGGTTTTAATTTTGACGGCAATCAGACACTAACGCCATCTATCGTGTGTATTATAAAATAATATACCACAAATGACGGGAAAATAAATTTTTGGGATGTTTTATTTTATTTATTCCAGAACGTTACTAAATATTTTATGCATAGAATAGACGATATTTACGTTTTATTTGTCATAAAAATATACTCGTCATACTGCAACAATATTATGATTTATGTTACTTATTTACAAAAGAATTATTTAATGTAATAACCCGCTCTTTCAGAGAGTTTGTTTCGCACGGGTCGGACAACCCTATCCTCACGATAACTTCATTTGCAAATATTTGGAAAAATAGGGTTGTGCCAAATAAGTTGAAATATGTAAGAAAGTCCATACCATTTGTGACAGCTAAAATAAAAAAAAATCCAGTATGATATTCAAGTGTCTAAAGTTGATGGCAATCGTAGGATTTTTTGCAATTATCTATTAAATCCTTTGCAAGCTTTTTACAGTTCCTTTAAAATCTGAGCTATAAACAAAAAAGTTATAGGCAACCCTACAGTTATAATAAGGTAAGTGCAAATTGTAACAGACGCGTGTGTAACGGACGAGTTTGTTTGATGCTTTGTTATTTAATAATGAGTAAACGTGTCTCGTGTAAATCTCATATTTCCGATTCTTATGTGTTTTTATTATCTGTGTAAAATTATGAAGACACAGTTATTCTCGCTATAGATGTAGACTTAAAAGATTATTATATTTCTCCTAACTTCTTGCCCTGCAGATGTTACACATTACGTATTTGATCTATCAGAAAAAAACTAAATATGAGTTCCTTGGTGTACAAGTATTACACACTTTAAACCAACTTCGAGTTGTCTTTACAAAATGTTTTGTAATATTGTTGCTCTAAAACTGTCCTTAATAATATTTTGCGTTTGTTCGCTATTCAAATTGACGCACTTAACGCGCACGCAACTATATTTACTGCTGCCACGCAAACTTTGGACTTGCCGCATTATGTGTTTATTAAATGCGTGGATAATATTATGAACTTTACGCTTAGGATTATTTCATCACGTTTACATTTGGAGTTTTAGAAGTATTATGTTGATGCACATTTAAATTTTACGCTTGTATAGCAATAGGCCTTGTTAATATTTACAAGAGTTGTACACGTTTTATGTAAACAACAAATAGCAACAATGTTTGCTCGTACTTTAATCTTGACTGCAAAAGATTTTTAACAAATCAACTTTGTTAATGGTTGAAAATAACGCCATCTATTGGATGCATATTTAAACAATTTTTTTTAAAATATTGTAAAAACGAAGTCGATTGTCATTTGTTTCTAGACACAAAGTCCACAGCATAGCGGTCGAGTGACGTCACAATTTTCTCACAGCACGAATATGTCTCACACGGGTGTTTGCGTGTCCGTCTGTACGTGCTCCGCGACTAGCACTTCCTCAGGGTTACAATTACAACTCACATAATGACCATATTCAAACAAGGACAAATCTGTATAATTTCTCAGATTGTAATAGTATCAACATTATATGAACTTAACTTTTAGATACTAATTTTAAATCCTTAAATTTAAATGTTGTTTAAAATAAATAAATATAAATAGTTGTTCATCGACTGGGCGTCATTTCCAAGATTTAAGAAAACTCAAAACAACAATTATTAACATTACAATGGATATAAGTATGAAAGAATCTATCTTTATTACTACAACTCAGCCTCAATCGGCTACAATCACTGACTCATATTGTTTAAAGTATGCAGATGGCTATATAATAACATTCAAGCTTTATGACGGCTCGTGATTAGCTACGAACGCATGATAACGCACGTGGGTGCCAATGCCCTCCACTGCGGGTGTAGGGAAGAGCGCGCGGGTGTAACCCGCACCTGAAAAGAGTGAGTCCCGCTGATGCATAAATAAAATTGTATTATTCGCAACACCTTGTTCGAATTGTGAGAAGTAAAAGGTTTGTATAGCAGTATACTGACATTGTTTGTCCATTAGGCCGCCTGGGCCTGATGGAGGACCTAATGACTGCACTTGATTGATCACCGAACATCACGTCCTTTTAATTTGATTACCTTACGTCTTTACTTACGTATATTTTGTTTATTACTTGACGTTATATGTACATGAGTAACGTACATGATTACTGATAATTGGTAACACAAAAGGCAAGAAAACTTTTAATTAATTTATTAAATTACAAAACACTAACCAATTACTCCACAAACAATCAATATCAATAAAACAAATATAATATTTTCTCTATTTTATTTATTTTAAGAATAAATGCTTCTATTTTTATTTCATTCCTTAACCCTTAAATGGACGATTTTTTTTTTACGTTTTAAAAAAATATATTTGTGTAATCATTTATTTTTAATGCATAAAAATATTGGATAGTGCCAACATTAAAAAAAGTACAAAATTCGTTCAGAAATAAGAACTAGTTGTCAAAATTAACAAAAAAATAAAATAAAGATAATTTTATCTGTGATGTTTAGTATGTTGTTTAAAAACAACATTGTCCATTTAAGGGTTAAATTAACATTAAAAGTAACGTTATTTATTTTAACTTTACGTAATTGTTCACTCAATTATCAAAGATGTGTTGTATATAGTGTTTTGACATTAAGATAATAAAGTGGCCCAAAAACAGCGTCAGTAAATTCGACAACCGCCTCTGCGATAGTTGAGACGGGAGCGAGCGGATTGTAATCAAAGAGATCATATCCCAAATCATCACTCGCTGTTCAGTCGAGTCAGTTAAGACCCTCCTGATGGCAACGAAACATTTCTCAGTTGGCAGTCACACCATTCTCAGTGTGATAAACGATAACGCGATATAAAGTACTGCTTACGCCATCTATCAATGTGTTACTTAATTATTTTTATTAAAAATTTTATTTTACCTAAAAAGTTATTTATGTTTATTTCTCATTAAAAGATTTTTAATTAAAAAATTATTATACTATGGACATACAAAGTAACCTAATAAAAATTTGACTGCTATTGGGAAAGAAAATGACACACTAACGCCATCTAGTTGCAAATTTCATTGAATTATTTTACGGATAAAATTGTGATACGAAAATTAAACTTACTGCTCATCATAATATATACAATTAATATATTACACCAATCTATAAATATTTTGGTGGTTATTTTAGTTTCTCTTCTTCTTATTTTTACAACATTTCTTGTATATTAATTATTGCTTCGTATTGGCTCGCGTTTTTATGTACGGTTAAAAAAAACAAACCAATAACAGGAAACACTTTTAGATCTCTCTATGATTGAATCTCGTTTTAAAGGATTTGTGTAAATCAAAGTAAGACAGGCAGATAATATAGGAAATCAGTTGTTTTTGTGACGACGCGCCTACTTTGGAGTGATTTATTCTGTTTCTACTTTGTTTTATATTATTACAAATTTAATCACAATGATAAGGAGAAGGATATTTGTCATATTGATGATGATTATTTTTATAGCTAACCGCAAAAATGGTAAAAGGTTTTGGAACGATCATACGGTCAATTCTGATCAATTTATAATGCGAAGTATGATGCCCAGATATAGCTACTTGCGAATAATTTGCTATAAATTTTTTACAGGCGCTGGTTTTAACAAATATTTCAAATATATTGTTACACATTTAGAAAAAACGGCAAGGTTTAAAATAATTAGTTACTCATTAATAATATTTAAAATCTTCAAATTTTGTGGCCGCCGCTAAACATATCTGCTCAGTGGTGTACGGACCATCTGAAAAAATATTTAATTGCAATTTAAAAATTACGACTACATCATTGTATTAGAATTAAGTAATCACAACGAAATTCCTTTCAAGTTTATGGTTCTAAGAAATATCTGAAGATAGTAAAAATAATTTAACCTTACCGATTTGGAACCACTGGTTGGTCGGTATGCCGGAGTCTAGTCTTGCCGCAGAGATTGCCTCACGCATGGCCAGCGGTATTGCTACTGCCAAAGAAGTCCCCGGTTCCCCAGTAGCTAGAACGTAGAAAACATCACTTTGTTATATGAGTTATATCTACATTAAACCTATGTGTTTCATACCTTTAGCCCCAAGATAAGTGTTGGTGCTATAAGACTTCTCTCTGAAATAAATACGGAAATCTTGCGCAATGTCCTTAGCTTGTGGTACCCAGTAGTTCCACGTACGATCAGAAAGCACCTCTCCTGTGCTCGGTTCATATTCCATTTTTTCACAAGTCCAATATCCTAGACCCATGATAAAAGCTCCTTCGATCTGACGAATAAATACGTTTAATATTAAATAGTTGATCTAATTACAACATATAGAAGCAGCAATAGTTAACACTTACCTGACCAATGTCTATTTCAGGACTAACGCTTTGTCCTACGTCTTCTAATAGATCTACACGTATTATTTCAGATTGTCCAGTTAATATGTCGATTTCAACTTCGGTTACAATAACACCATAAATTTGTGACGAATTCTCGTCTCCTAAATTAAGAATTCCTCGACCTTGTAAGTCAATGTTAGATTTATATGCTTTCTTTACAAGTTCCTCCCAAGTGGGGTTTCCACCCATCTGTTTTCTGACCGGTTCTAATCTTTGTAGTAAATCTTCACAAGCTCTTTGGACACACAGGGCGACGTTAAGTGATGCCACACTTCCTGAAGTTGGAGCTGCATTAGGAGAAATAAATGTATTTTGCCCTTTCACTAAAATTTTACTCATGGGTATTTGGAGGAAGTAGGCACATATCTGAGCGAGCTTGGTGTTGATGCCCTGCCCAATCTCGATACCTCCATGTGTGATGGCAACAGTTCCATCATCGGAGAACACTGATACATTCGCCGATGTAAACGTAGTGTTCAGAGACGACCACCTCATGAAAGCTACTCTCAAGCCACGTTTCAACCATCTGTTTTCTACATTGAATTTCTGCACGGCCTCACGCCTCTCGTCATATTGTGATTTTATTTTTAAATTATCCCACATTTCCTGAACTGCACTACTAGCCAGGTCTAGGTTAGCTAGACGAACCTGGACCGGATCTAGGCTCATTTCGTAGGAAATTCTTTCCATTAACAGCTCGGCGTTTGCAATTGCTTCCAACGATCCTGCAACAAACATAGATGAAGTGTTATCTGGACTTGCCATGAATTACAAACAAATAACCGTAAGCTTCCACACCTGGTGACCGGATCCATGTGTTTGATGCGGTGTCAGTAACAACGTTGTACAAATTGTAGTTCCAAGTTGCTTTGTTGTAGCAGTTGTTGACGACCGGCACGGCGAGCATTATTAACGGCTCATTAAATATGTATCCGTTGTCAGAGTACAAGTTGCATTTCAAGTATTGTATTACACCAGTGGCGTTTACTCCCACCTTAAAAAAACAATTCATACAGGTACAGAAGACTGGCTTGATTAGACCTCCACCCCTTCTCTGCCTTTTTAAAGAAGAAAAAGGGAATTTGACGGGGAAAACGCGTATTGAAAGAAATATCCTATTTCCCTCCTCTGTTATTAAAGGTAGGTAACGAATCTGATTTAAAAGGGCAGCTATCGCTTCCGTATTTTAGTTATAACAAATGACTGCTAACTCATGTGTCACCTTTTGATCTAAACGCGTAAACACAACTCAAAGATTTCTTTTCTATAAAGCAGATACTGACCTCGTAATTTGTAGTACATGGACACCTTTTGCCGACGGCTCTGAGATTCGTTGTGAGCTTTTGTACAAAGCGACAGGGCCGACCGAGGCGCATGGTGGCGAGACTGGCGGCCACGATGCCTTGATTGTTGCGTGACAACTTGTATCCATAAGCGCCGCCCACTTGTCGAACGTACACATCTATCCTGTAAGTGGATTAATAATGAAAGTGATTGCAACTTTAATTTTATCTTATATATTTATAGATACCCCGCGGATTATATCATATATATTAGAAAGAATATTTAACTTACTTATTTAGTGAAATATTTAAAGCTCGAGAAATAACAACCTGTACGCCCATTGATAGTTGTGTTGCCGCGTGAACTTCTAATCCATCTTCTGATGGAATAGAAAGGCTGCACAAAGTTTCCATACAAAATGGATATTGTTGATAAATGGTCATGGATCCGTTTATAACTTTCGATACATCTGAGCCGTTATTTGTTGCTGTTATTGAAGTGTAAAGGCTCAGTCTATTCGGATCTTTTATAGCTTCTGTAACATCTATAACTGGTTTTTTAACGTTGCTGTAAGAGACGGTGACGAGCTTGGCCGCTCTGTCCGCGATCTGTTGCGTTTCTGCCACAATCACACCAACAGCTTGGTTGTAATATTGTATTTCACCACTACATAATATCTCTTCATCTTTTAAGAAAAACAGATCATCAACTGGACTGAAAGAGTTAAGTCCGGGTATATCTTTGGCGGAATAAAACGCTACAACTCCTGGTTCTTTCTAAAAAAGTTTCGAGTAACTTATTAATTATGCTTCTAAAAAAAACGCGTAGATTCTCTTTTTATAAACTGCATTTTAATATATTACTTTCCTACCTATTTGAATAATGATATGTTAACTAATATAATGTAAGATCTTACCAGAGCCATACTAGGATCAATCAAGTCAATATGTCCCAAAGGTACTGTGCTCAGCACGAATGATATGAACACTTCATTTTTAATAGGTGGCAAGTCATCACTATAAATTGTTTCACCAGAACACTGCCTCTGAATAAAGTAAAAGAAATTAGTCAAAAAGTTTGTTCCTTCTTCATTAAAGTTAGATTGAAGCTAAAGTAGATTAAAATAAGTAACAGGACTGCACGGTCAATTGACACTCTTGTATAAATATGTAGTGACTTACCAGTGCCTCGATCTTTGGAATGGGTTTAGTAAGCGGCCACAAAGTGGGGTCGGTCTGAATCTCCTGGGTACCCTGGCTCACAGGGCGTGTGTCGTGAATGGCCACTGCTCCAGAACGGTATCTTGCACCGACTACATTTGATGGACAGAGGTGTAGAAGACCCTAAGACATAAAAACAGACATGTAAATCTTCAAAAAACAACAATATAAATCGAATAGTTTTAGTAAGAACAGAGAATTTTACCTTATAAAACAGTCCAATGGCAAGTCGTCTTCTATACTCTACGGAAAGCTTGGGCAGCTCCCGTGTTATGACCAGTTCATCATTCAGTACTTTGATGGCTGCCTGTAGGGTCTCGTTTGAGAATAGATACTTTCCCTTCAAGTAACTTTCAGTTTTACTGGCTCTGGTAAACGTCGGCGATAGACCACCAAATACTAACCTGCTCTCTAGTACGTTACTGTTTTTATCAAGTTTGTAAAGAAATCCTGCGTTGGTTATAGCATGGACACTTTGTGATCGGGGCATTATCTGTTGTAAATGATATTCACAGGTAAATATTTTTCGTTTATTTACAAGAAGGAAACTTGAATATATCATGACTATCTCACCTTATAAGTGACTAAATTGTAGTCTTCAGACAAAGGCGGACAAAGTATGTTCAGGATTACTTTTCCTGTCATATCAGTATTTAAAAATTCTTGCATTGTTACAACCTTTTTCTCTGTAGAACTTACTGAAATTGCATAGATGCCATTTATATGAGAAGAACATACATATAAATTCGAATTTGAACGAGTTAAAGATTTATTAGGTTTAAACTGTTAAAGTCTGGAACTACAGATCAAAAATGGGTTTTAATATGAAACATATTTTATATGGACTTGCCAAGAAAATGTACGTACAAATAGTCAATTGTGCACCAATTGTTTCGAACAAAAGATATAAGTCAGAAGCAAAGTCACGATGTTTGTGTTTCGTCATCAAGTTACCAGCTATTGTACCGATCTGAAAACAAGTATCATGATTTTAGAATCTTTTAATTTTAAACATAAAACGTAAGCGTCTCCCTACAAGTATTTATCCTCTCCCATATAGCCACTTGAATTGGTACGACCAATAAATATATTAAGCAAATTATACAATAATATAGAGTATACTTACATTCCTCACAGGAATATGAGCTACCATTTGAATGTGATCGTGTAGTTTCCCTAAATAACTAAAATTTGGTTTCTCAGCCGACAAAGACTTGAAAATATCCAAAGCCTGCGAAAGTGTAGTCCCAGATCCCAAAACTAAGTTCTGATCGATTACAAATCCTTTTAATTCTGATATTCCACTGATATCGATTAACATCTGTGGATATTCCGCTATTGGATACGCCCCTGGAATTGTAAAGAGCACAAATTTAATTTAATACCACTTTTATACCAATTAGATAGTTAATTACAGATTCAAAAAGGCCAATCAGAAGATTTAACGCCTGATTATCAAGCTACTTTCCGTGGCTACTTTTTGATACTTAAGAATGTATGATGACTATGTAATGACTTTTATTTAACAAAGGACTAACATATATTCTTACCTTTTGCTGTGTTTCCTGCAACTAACATATATGAGTCTTGTCCTTTAGATAATATAATTTTAAAAACCTCATTTAAGTCATATACCCTGTACCAATCCCTTCCGTCTTGAAGTTTTATGTGCACTGTTTTATCAAGTTCCTCTTTTAATACCATACACCAGTCGTAGTCATCGCAATTGGTTTTTTTACATCCATCGCCCTTGCGCTTACATATATGCAAGTCTTCTATATCCATGATTCCTTTTGATACAGGAGCATCTACTGCGAATGTTTTAAACGCCTCAAGGATTGTCCTGTATCCAGTGCACCTGCAGATGTTGCTTCCAAACGATTGTTCTATTTCAAGCATAGTTAAGTTTTTTCGGCTTTGAAGTAAACTGTAAAATTAAATTTATCGTTAGATCGAACTGTATAACAAGGTTCGTTAGTGAACATTGAATTAAATAGTTAGTAGGTTTAATTAAATGTACCTATGCATGGCCATGACCCAGCCGGGGGTGCAGTAGCCGCACTGCGTGCCGTTGTGCTGCGCCAGCGTAGTCTGCACCTGACTGTAGCCCGCCAGCCGCCCGCCTGCTCCTTCCACCGTCGTGATGTCCCAGCCCTGGCACGACGTCACCAGCACCATGCACTGACAACGTAATCACACCATAAGCTTAATACGAGCACTATGTGTTGTGTGGTGTGGCGAGGCGTTACCGAGTTGACAGCGGTGGGCGGAGTGTCCGGGCCCCGCACCGCGGTCACGATGCAGGCACCGCAGCCTGCTTCCAGGCACATGTACTTGGTGCCGACCAGCCGCAGCTGGCGACGCAGGTACTGCAGCAACGTCACATCTGTGTTCACTTCGCTACCAACTGAGAAAATAATTAGGTGCAACAAATTAATATACACTTTTCTACAATAGGTATACTTTGGACTGAAGGAAATTAGGAGAACGGATAGGATAATTTATCTGTAGCTAGAACAGGAAAAGTATGAGCCATCTCAATACTAGCAGAATTATAATTATTAATTTATATTGTTTTATATAATTTATTTTATCTTTGTTTTTCTATTATATTATACCACTTACCTGAATATTCAACTCCATTAACCTTAAAGGTAACGCGATCCATAATTACATCAGACAACTGAACATACAAAAGAAACTGAGGAAAAAGTTTGCTAAAATATACTTAAACTTTGCTTACATTTTTATATCTTACTAATATTATAATTGCGAATGTTTGGATGGCTGTTTGTTACTAGGCATCAAGAGAACGACTCATCGGATCCCGATGAAACTTAGTATAATATAAATAGAATAAAGCCTGAAAGAACATATACGTTCTGTATTTTTACTCGATAACTCAGCAATAGTTCGACATATGTTAAAAAAATTACAAATAGTACAGCTGTTCAACATTTTTTTTTTACTTTCGCGCGTATGAAGTCGCGGGCAAAAGTTACACATGAGATAAAATTCTTGGTCTTTACTAAACTAATATGTAAAATAATTTTATTGTTACAATGATAAAAATGCATCATTGAATTATATCACACCTATATCAAGCGAAAAAATGCTGATTTTGGTTCCGCAAAAATATATTTTAAATATACAAAAAATAAGCAAATGCGTCAATAGCCTTATGGTTAAGGTTCGAATACGTAATATAAAGTAAGGATACGGATTCCCGATCACGAGGTCGGGGGTTCGAATCCCGCCATTCGACTATTGTCGTAAACCATATCCT